>NC_064634.1:329658934-329967053 GCF_023864275.1 Schistocerca cancellata
AGAAATAAGTTTACTTACTAAAAAAAAAAAATGGTTCAAATGGCTCTGAGCACTATGGGACTTAACATCTGAGGTCATCAGTCTCCTAGAACTCAGAACTACTTCAACCTAATTAACCTAAGGACATCACACACATCCATGTCCGAGGCAGGATTCGAACCTGCGACCGTAGCAGTCGCGCGGCTCCGGACTGAAGCGCCTAGAACCGCTCGGTCACCGCGGCCGGCTTACTGAAACAAATAAGTTTAACGTGGATGTCTCAACAGAAAACTATGGCAATTGCCTTAATGGGTAAAGAACACATCACCACATCACAATCAAAATAGTGACCGATCAGAAGATTTTAGAGCAAGTAAACCCCTTCAGTTACTTAGAATGTGAGGTGACGTATAGATACAGCAAAGATATGGAAATTAAACTGAGTACATTCAGCCAGTTGTGTGGAACAATTAACAGAAACATTAAAAAGAAAACTAGGAAAGATATTCAAATTAAATTCTAGAAAACTATTGCAGGCCTTATGTTCCTCCATGGAAACGAGACTTGGGTGGTTACCGAAAAGCAAGAAAGTCATAGCCGGTCACAAGAAATGAAATTCCGGGGAAGAATTAATAGTTGCGCAATTGAAGACAGACTAAGAAATCAAGATATTAGAGAACAACTAAAATTTTTTATTCTAACTGATGAGATTCTACGAATTAGAAGAAAATGGAACGAACTGCTGGAAACAGTGAGGAGTGAGCGACACACTGAAAGACTATAAGTTGTAGGTGCCAAGGAAGAAGCAATAGAGAACTACCCGGGAAACATGGGTCCCGTAACGGGCAATTTTGCTTAATACCTGAAGAGGAGGAGGAAAACGAGGAGGAGCAGGAAGAGAAGAAGACAAAGAAGGGGAAGAAGTGGTTAATCAGAATTAGAGGTACATGAACGAGAATTCACTTTCGAATGCTCTGCATGCTTTCCATAGCAGAAATGTGACTTCGATGAACGCGGATAATCACGAGTTTTAGACACCTGAAATGATAAACACTTTAAAATACAAGCTCCTCCCCAGACCACCCAAGACTTGCAACTGTTGTAATTGACGTCAAGGAACCTTCCTGCAACCTGATGTAATGGTATCCGTCACTAGACGACAGTCACAAGGTCAACACTAGTTGTCGGTAGAGAAATACATATTATAGCATTTTGTGGATTCCTGGCGCCGTTCTTTAAATAAATATGAAAATCACTGCTGTTCTTGGGATGAGCTCTATATTATTTATAGGTTTCATTCTCATCAGAGATACTCATCGCCAAGGCAAGAGATATTTCGTTGTGTTTTGGTCTTCACGGGATCCGAGTAAAGTGCTGTGGAACCAGGTATACCAAAACCCATTTCCAATCCTTTCTGCGTAAATCACTTGTATTGTGAAATAATTATTAATGGCAAATATTTTACACGCATAGCTGTACGATGCAGAATGTGTGAAGAATTTGATGACTGCCTTTTCCTGTGGAGATTATTGTAAATTTGTACCAAAGGTTACCGGCGAGGCAGTTTATTGAGCTCTTCTACAACAAAGTAGTACATGAATTGTTAACTAGCACTATTTAGTATGTCGTTATCGTTATTTAGCATACAGCATACAAATGTGAGGAAAGCAATTTACAAATGGTTCAAATGGCTCTGAGCACTATGGGACTTAACATCTGTGGTCATCAGTCCCCTAGAACTTAGAACTACTTAAACCTAACTAACTTAAGGACATCACACATATCCATGCCCGAGGCACGATTCGAACCTGCGACCGTAGCAGTCGCGCAAGCAATTTACATCTACGGGTTTTGGGCGTCAAGCTCCTATTATTAGGCTGTCGTTATATACCCTCCATACACACGCACTTAAAAAGCATGAAAATACGTGTGTATGAAGGGTTGAATGTACTCGTAGATAGCCAGATGATGGGAGTTTGACTCTCGAAACACGTATCTACTGTCACCTATGCTTTGGTTAGTGTCTCGAAAGAATTCAGCAAAAAATGCAACAAAAGCTGCAATTTATTATTGCTTGGCATATTAGACCTTTGAAAATTTCAGAGAAGCGTCATGAGCGGTGAATTTTATTTAAGACCTGAATTTCTATTGATGCCATATAAAAATTTGCTTCTTTTTCCAAAACACTACGAAGTTTAAACAATACCAGCTCACTAACATGTCCTGGAGATGAAACTGCAAGAGAACTCAGAAATTGTGGATTATTAATTTCAGTAAGTGAAGAACTGGGGAAAAGTAAGGTCAGTGGGTTATGAAAAAGCACATCCTTGGTATAAAAATGAATGTGTAATATATTTACCCATGTTGTTCCAAAACCCATAGCAGTTTTCTTTTCATGAGCTATAGATGGTCGTTAAAATTAGATTCTTTCACTGAAAAGTCGGTAGTTAGTGGAATAACATGGGAGATAATGAAGTTGTGCATAACTACATGGCAAAATAATCTTTTCTTTGCTTTCTGTCATTCGACAAAATCTCATTTTGATATCTAAAATCATCTATGATATATGAGGAATGTCGTAGATATTTCATTCTGACTTTATTGCTGGTGCATACTATAGCAAATGACTGTGTTACACAAGATACATGGTCACAGACAGATACCTCCACATATGTTTAAAGAAAATTACAGTATGTTAGCTAAATTCCACATGCAACAGTAAATTTATGTAATATGCACCAACTGCAAAAACATAGTAACAACTATTTTCCCTGTAGACTTTTTTGAATTTCACACAGTCTGTTACTTAAACGCAAATATCACGATAACTATGACCATTAACAAAAAAATCGACATGTCATCATGAATCTGACATATAAAGGTGTAAGTAACAGAAACATCAATTCTTTTAACAAATAGTTTCCACAAAATCAATTCAGAAAGACTGCCGGACATGTGTCTCGATTCTGCCGACACAGCACGTTGGAAACCAACTAAAACTGGGCAAAAAAGTCAGTCTTCAATCTGAACGGATGTATAAATCTTTTCAACGCTTCGGACCAAAATTCGCCACTGCACATCACCGACGGTATCCTGAATGGACTCTGCCAATTACAGCATCCACGCTCCTATTTTATAACCGATAAAAACAATTACTATTATTTTTTTAATATTTGATATCATGAGAGACAAGCGTGTTGTTAGAGAAACGCTTGGTTTTGCTAGTGCAGAGACGGTGTAACAGTATCTTCACAAGGCACAGAAAATAGACTGAAAACGATGATATCTTTTGATTATAAGGATAATAATTATTATCACTGATTTTTTTGTTGTTGCATTCTTCCTTCTTGTTCAAGTAGCCATGATGCTAGCAAGTGCCAGCTATGATAAGGTCTGGTGTTATTACTATTATGTAAACCACCAGTTGCAAATTATTGGAGAAAAATAGAGAATAACGTTGTTCAAGTTTATCTCATATTTTCTGTAAGAATAGTACTAATCTTGATCCTCTGCATTCCATCTTTGCTTCGCTGCAGACGAGCTGCAACGCCACCATTGGAGGTAATATAATTATATGATTTTATTGACAAGAGTTATAGTTTTATTTTAGATTGAAAATGCTGAGAACAATTATTTAATGCTTATTAATGTTTATCCAAATCGAATTCAGTCAGCTATTTTCATGTATTCAGAACCGATCTATTCTGTGATACACTGATGTTCATTTATCTGTCGCCATTTCATGTAAGCTTTACGCAGCAAGTTTAAATTGCCGAATAATTCAGACATATATATTTGCCATTGTAAAAAGAACCGACGTAATGGTGACTTGATTGTTGAAACGTCCCCTTTGAACAATTATACAAGACTGTGCTTAAACTGACACAATATTTTTTAGCGCACCGCAATCTGACTTTCAAAATCCCTACAAAAGAATGGCCCTGACTAACATTAACCTATACGTTTTACAAATCACTTACCTCACCAAAAATGTTCCTTACTCGAACTATTGCAATACAGCGAGTGCCACTACTGCCAGCAAAATAAAAGATTCAAACTACGGAAGGCACTAACTACTGATAGGGATAGTTAGCAAATGAAAGATTTTAATAGAGAACAAACAATGTATTTACCTTAATATCATCAAAAGTCATAATATATGTAATTTCAAAACTCCGCCATCTCTCTCCTCACATCCACCACTGCTGGCGGCTCACCTCTAATTGCCCAATGCTACGTGCTGTTCACATACAGCTGCCGCTGCCCAACACTACAGTGGCAGACAACAATACAAACTAGCCACAGACTACACACAGCACAGCCAGTGATTTTCGTACAGAGCGCTACGTAGCGATGCCAATAAGAAAACATAAACAGCCTACTTACGTAGCCCCCATGCTTTCACAAAAAATTTTACAAATTGTTTTGGGCAGTGGCCAATAATGATTTGATAAAATTTTCATAATTACAGTAATAAAGATATCAAATGCACACACTTATTAATACAATGTTGGTCAAAAGCTAAAATTTTTTCACAGTCCATAAAGACAGTCCAGATTGTTCATCATAATAAAATAGCAGTGTAAAAGAGAATGCACACAGAAGTAATGTATTTCCATGCAGTCTTGAAGAAGTAGTGTTGTCCTTCCAACGGAAAGACAGTGCTGACTCTTGACATGCAGACAGGTAATGGGCCACAACAGAGCAAACCCACAGTAGAGTCAGTCGAAGTTTTGAAGAATATAGGTAGGTAGGTCATCACAGAGCAGACCCACTGTAGTCCTGGTAGAGAGTATGGTATTGGTGGGCCACCAGAAGCGCAGACCAACTATAGTCTGCCGCTGCCCAACACTACAATGGCAGACAACAATACAAACTAGCCACAGACTGCACACAGCACAGCCAGTGATTTTCGTACTGAGCGCTACGTAACGTTGCCAATAAGAAAACATAAATAGCCTACTTACATTGTACACTCCTGGAAATTGAAATAAGAACACCGTCAATTCATTGTCCCAGGAAGGGGAAACTTTATTGACACATTCCTGGGGTCAGATACATCACATGATCACACTGACAGAACCACAGGCACATAGACACAGGCAACAGAGCATGCACAATGTCGGCACTAGTACAGTGTATATCCACCTTTCGCAGCAATGCAGGCTGCTATTCTCCCATGGAGACGATCGTAGAGATGCTGGATGTAGTCCTGTGGAACGGCTTGCCATGCCATTTCCACCTGGCGCCTCAGTTGGACCAGCGTTCGTGCTGGACGTGCAGACCGCGTGAGACGACGCTTCATCCAGTCCCAAACATGCTCAATGGGGGACAGATCCGGAGATCTTGCTGGCCAGGGTAGTTGACTTACACCTTCTAGAGCACGTTGGGTGGCACGGGATACATGCGGACGTGCATTGTCCTGTTGGAACAGCAAGTTCCCTTGCCGGTCTAGGAATCGTAGAACGATGGGTTCGATGACGGTTTGGATGTACCGTGCACTATTCAGTGTCCCCTCGACGATCACCAGTGGTGTACGGCCAGTGTAGGAGATCGCTCCCCACACCATGATGCCGGGTGTTGGCCCTGTGTGCCTCGGTCGTATGCAGTCCTGATTGTGGCGCTCACCTGCACGGCGCCAAACACGCATACGACCATCATTGGCACCAAGGCAGAAGCGACTCTCATCGCTGAAGACGACACGTCTCCATTCGTCCCTCCATTCAAGCCTGTCGCGACACCACTGGAGGCGGGCTGCACGATGTTGGGGCGTGAGCGGAAGACGGCCTAACGGTGTGCGGGACCGTAGCCCAGCTTCATGGAGACGGTTGCGAATGGTCCTCGCCGATACCCCAGGAGCAACAGTGTCCCTAATTTGCTGGGAAGTGGCGGTGCGGTCCCCTACGGCACTGCGTAGAATCCTACCGTCTTGGCGTGCATCCGTGCGTCGCTGCGGTCCGGTCCCATGTCGACGGGCACGTGCGCCTTCCGCCGACCACTGGCGACAACATCGATGTACTGTGGAGACCTCACGCCTCACGTGTTGAGCAATTCGGCGGTACGTCCACCCGGCCTCCCGCATGCCCACTATACGCCCTCGCTCAAAGTCCGTCAACTGCACATACGGTTCACGTCCACGCTGTCGCAGCATGCTACCAGTGTTAAAGACTGCGATGGAGCTCCGTATGCCACGGCAAATTGGCTGACACTGACGGCGGCGGTGCACAAATGCTGCGCAGCTAGCGCCATTCGACGGCCAACACCGCGGTTCCTGGTGTGTCCCCTGTGCCGTGCGAGTGATCATTGCTTGTACAGCCCTCTCGCAGTGTCCGGAGCAAGTATGGTGGGTCTGACACACCGGTGCCATTGTGTTCTTTTTTCCATTTCCAGGAGTGTATATCAAAATCTCTGCTATGAGAAACTATTTTAACTTCTACCATTCTTTGTTGGTGTCGGAGCATAATACTTTCTCAGCTAAAGCTCAGAAATCTTTTCAGTAAAATTCGCCTATTCCTTTGTTGTATGCCTCCGTGTTATAAAAGTGAAGTGCTATTCACGAGTGAACCTAATTGAATAATTTTAAACAGACAATATATGGAAACAGTTGTGTATTTCAATTTGGTTCACATTCAGCTCATGTCATATTCTAGCCGGGCAATGCAGTAATTGAATGAAAACTTAGAACTGTAGACATGTTTAAATACACTCCTGGAAAAGGAAAAAAGAACACATTGACACCGGTGTGTCAGACCCACCATACTTGCTCCGGACTCTGCGAGAGGGCTGTACAAGCAATGATCACACGCACGGCACAGCGGACACACCAGGAACCGCGGTGTTGGCTGTCGAATGGCGCTAGCTGCGCAGCATTTGTGCACCGCCGCCATCAGTGTCAGCCAGTTTGCCGTGGCATACGGAGCTCCATCGCAGTCTTTAACACTGGTAGCATGCCGCGAAAGTGTGGACGTGAACCGTATGTGCAGTTGACGGACTTTGAGCGAGGGCGTATAGTGGGCATGCGGGAGGCCGGGTGGACGTACCGCCGAATTGCTCAACACGTGGGGCGTGAGGTCTCCACAGTACATCGGTGTTGTCGCCAGTGGTCGGCGGAAGGTGCACGTGCCCGTCGACACGGGACCGGACCGCAGCGACGCACGGATGCACGCCAAGACGGTAGGATCCTACGCAGTGCCGTAGGGGACCGCACCGCCACTTCCCAGCAAATTAGGGACACTGTTGCTCCTGGGGTATCGGCGAGGACCATTCGAAACCGTCTCCATGAAGCTGGGCTACGGTCCCGCCCACCGTTAGGCCGTCTTCCGCTCACGCCCCAACATCGTGCAGCCCGCCTCCAGTGGTGTCGCGACAGGCGTGAATGGAGGGACGAATGGAGACGTGTCGTCTTCAGCGATGAGAGTCGCTTCTGCCTTGGTGCCAATGATGGTCGTATGCGTGTTTGGCGCCGTGCAGGTGAGCGCCACAATCAGGACTGCATACGACCGAGGCACACAGGGCCAACACCCGGCATCATGGTGTGGGGAGCGATCTCCTACACTGGCCGTACACCACTGGTGATCGTCGAGGGGACACTGAATAGTGCACGGTACATCCAAACCGTCATCGAACCCATCGTTCTACGATTCCTAGACCGGCAAGGGAACTTGCTGTTCCAACAGGACAATGCACGTCCGCATGTATCCCGTGCCACCCAACGTGCTCTAGAAGGTGTAAGTCAACTACCCTGGCCAGCAAGATCTCCGGATCTGTCCCCCATTGAGCATGTTTGGGACTGGATGAAGCGTCGTCTCACGCGGTCTGCACGTCCAGCACGAACGCTGGTCCAACTGAGGCGCCAGGTGGAAATGGCATGGCAAGCCGTTCCACAGGACTACATACAGCATCTCTACGATCGTCTCCATGGGAGAGTAGCAGCCTGCATTGCTGCGAAAGGTGGATATACACTGTACTAGTGCCGACATTGTGCATGCTCTGTTGCCTGTGTCTATGTGCCTGTGGTTCTGTCAGTGTGATCATGTGATGTATCTGACCCCAGGAATGTGTCAATAAAGTTTACCCTTCCTGGGACAATGAATTCACGGTGTTCTTATTTCAATTTCCAGGAGTGTATTTATGTTGGTCGCTGCTAATTTTACGCATTCTCAACACGGTTTAAAAGGCAGCACACATTCTGCCTAGGTGACTGCTTTGTGCATGTGATTCTATTGTAGGGCCATATTTTTTCGAGGAGATGAATGCTGCAGGTCCTGTAACCTGTACGATCACTGGGAAACAATATGAGAGTCTCTTGTGCGCCAACATCATTCCAACTCTTCAACAGTGCAGATGTGTGAGTAGGATTATTTTTAATGCAAGATGGCGCTCGATCGTAGCTAGAATTAACAGCCATCATTATGCGTCAATGTGAGGGTGCAAGGTTTACAGTAAACTGGCAGCGGTGCATCGGAAAAAAAGCTACATGACTCCCAGGAACAGTTCCATACGTTGACCGTAGGCGCGTTACTCGGTCGGGGAGAAGTTGGCATGGATCCTTTAGTATTGAATAACGACGCAATTTCTGTGTTAAATCGTCAATATGACAGTCACATGATCTCTGGGACACTCTGATCTGTTATGGAACAGACTGTTTCCTGATTTCAACTAGTGGCAGAAAAAGCTTAGTATGGAAAATATTTTTTCGCACATTCAGCTTTTCAGAACTCGTTTGATCACTAGATCTGCGATATGTCTTGTGGCAGTCTCACAAGAATTACAGACTATTGTCATTTTGCTATTTATGCTGATTTTGGCCCCAAGAAAATTAAGGGGAGCTGGTGGTGCCTATGCTGCCCATGTTAAAATCACTAAGTTTGAGGAACAGTTATGAATAAACTACCAAATAGAAAAATTTGAATTTTTTTTACAAATAGAGTGGTTTAGTATTGCAGTTATGACAGAGGGATTTTGGAGTATCTTTTCTTGTTTCCTTTCAATTATTTTTTTATTAATGACCCAAATTTGTTTACAAATAATTGCTTTATAATTAAACTGAAATTAAACTACTAAACATATTGCCAAATGGCTGTGTTACAATGTAAGTTTGACCACTAGGAGTGTTGTATAAAAATTTCACCTCTCTAGCTTGAGTGGATTTTGAGAAAATGTTCCTTATATTCGAAAAATTCTAATTTACGGGAAATGTCTATCAAAGTTTCTCAATACATTCCTGCACTATATGATGGATTATCGGGGTCTTCTTCTTCATCCTCCAAAAGCTTCCTCTTCTGTCTTATTTTCTGGCCTGTTGTTCCATTATACTTCATATGCCTTTCTCTTCTTTCTGCTCCTCTTATCCTTTCTCTGTCAATATTTCTTAGTGCTGGTACAGTGTTCACCCCAGCTGTAAATCCTAATGCCTTCAGAACTTCACACTTCACGCTGTTCCCTTGGTTGTAGGTTGCTATTGCATCATAACTACCAAAGTGCAGTGTTTTTATGCTTACAAACACCCTTTTAGGAATCACTTTCCAAATCAAATTGTTTACGCTCTCATTAGGATTCTGCGTCTTTCCGTGTAGATATTTGTGTAACAATTCTGGCTGTGCTAAGTCATGAAAAATTGGTTTCATTGCATTTATCACAGCTGCTGGCAAACCATGTTTGTGATCATAGTCCTTTTTTGCATTATATTTGCACCAGGAATCTTTTGGGCACAGGCTGTGTTGATGGTATTCATTGGAAGAGGCAGTATGAAGGAACAATGCCCACACTGCTTTTCGCATGTCACTAACATTACTAGTATTTTGCCTTATAGCATACCAATAGTATCTCTGTAGACGTTCAATCACCTCATCAGTAAGCCTGCCTCTCCCTCCTATTGTCTTTCCATCACTGAGCTTACTTGAACCCAAAGTTTGTTTGAGCCTTCGGAGCCGTGCATCCATACGCTTTTGCTCATGCCCAGTGCATTCCTACTTTTCAACTACAAATTCATTTCCATATGGTTTCAGTTCCTCTATATTCTTGAAACCTTTGGAGTCACCATACCCAATGTAGTGTTTGCTAGAAGGTGTCACAGGGCTATGGCCAGCCATGTGTTGCTTAGCAGAAGAACGCACTGTTTCAGTAATTGTAGTATCGCAACTTGGTATTAGTGTTAATTTCCTTTTCCCTACGTTCTTCCTCTTCTTATATACACGGTTACTAAAACGTGGCATCGTAACCAGAGCAACGCTTTACACAAGAAGTGTAATACTACCAACAACAGTCGCAACACTGAACTAATTCGAAACGGTAAACAGCAAAGTGACGATGTTCCGCGCTCTTAGCGCTTCATTTGTCACAGAAAACAATGTAGCCAACCGTTGCACACTCGCTGTATGCGTAACATAAGGCGCTGTATGCGTAACAGGCCGAGAAAATCCCAAGCAGTTCGCCAGGAAGTCACGAGAGAGTGTTAGATGCATTCAGCGGCCGCCCATTTCGTCTGCAGGCGTGGGGGAATATGGTAATAACTCCACTTCTAGGGCGAGTAGAACAATAATTCAAAGTTTACATTAAAGAGGAATGTTCCAATTTATTTTCGGTAGCAAAAAAAAAATCGTAACTTTTTGGATTTGACAACCTCCGGCTCCCCTTAAAAACCGATGTAGTTACCCTTTTTTTTTGCGGTTTCTGGCCTCATGAAAATTAATATCCAATGTAGATTGTAGAACGTTAGATTTTTTTCCGTATAAATTTTCCAGGTAAGCTTTTCGCACATTCAACTTTCCAGAACACGTTGGATCACTGGATATTGTATTATATAGGCTAGAAACAAACCTCCACTATCGGCTTTCAAGCTATCTTTGGGATATAAGTTCAAATCGGTATTCAGAATTATATTGCTATTAAAATCTGATTTCAGCCGACTTTCCTCCCCTGGTGCTGTGTGGGTATCAGTAACATTTACAATCTAGCATAGTCCTGGGGCCTTTACACTGATGCTCGTGCGATTAAGACTATCTTATGAACAAATCCGTTTTGATCGCTTATTAAAAGTTCCTCATTTACTTCGCTGTTTCGGCTGTGCCATCGTCAGATACAAAAAATTAGGACTTACTAACGAAAGTTCTGCGTCAGAACCAAAACCTATAACTAACCGAGGAGCCCCGAGTAGATACACGTTTTAGTACTGACACAGAAGCTTCCTGGGCAGATTAAAATGACTTACCAGACAGGGACTCGAACCTGAACCTTTTTGCCTTCGCCGACAAGTGGTCAACCGACTGAAGTGTCCAAGCGCGACCCTCCCTTACTGCTTTATTTCCACCAGGTACTGCTACCACTGCACTTTTTGATACGTCGTGCATACCAGATCCAAGTTTCTTCTTCACCACTGGAATGTGAAATTCACCTTATCGCCATATAGAATGGTGCCATTAACATTCACAGGGTTTCTGAGGTCTTATAAAAGTCGTAAGAGCGAGTACATTGAAACATGTAATAATGGCGTGAAATTTATGGCCAGGATATCCCACGTCGGAAGTTCGCACGCCGAGTTGCAAGTCTTTTCAGGTGACCCTACACTGGGCGACTTTAGTGTGAATGAAGACGAAGTTATGATGAGAATAACACGAGTCCCACTCCTCGAACGAAGAAAATCTCCGACGAGCCCGGGAATCGAACGCGGGTGCGCTGGAAGGCAGCCTGACGCGCTGACCACATTTTTTTTTAAAATCTAATTTCATTCGTTGTTGTTCTTTGCATTTTCTCCGGACGGACGTCCCATGACACCCGCTCATGTTCAGCGTTGAGCCATTCACTCAGTATTTTTTTTTTTTTTTGTTACAAAAGGCAGCTAATCTTCTGACCCAACTCGTTGAGCTACCCTGCCGGCCCTTATCAGGTAGGGCAATTGCCATTGCCAACTTTCGCCCATAAAAACAGGTACTCATCAGCATTTAACTTCTTCTTCCTTCTCGTAGTCAAAACAAATTGCATACATGTAACAAGAGTACCATAAGGCTGTTTAGCCAAGAGTCCTGTAGTCTCAGCTATACTCCATGTCTTCCAAGCCAAAATGTTCGCATCTGGAAATGCTTCAAGGCAACCATAATCTGCTTGATTGCCCCATACAACAGCAAGTGTCAACCAGGTACTACCTCCAAACACTGCTTGTACTTCACAGGTGAAGTTCAGATGGAATCCACGAAAAACATTTGGACCTCCAATCAATTGCTGCTTATTAAACTGCCCAGCCAAGTCAATATTAATCGCCTTCAAACTGCGATACACAGGTACGCTGCGCCGCCAGCGACGACGGTAACCACGTCGCAGCGGCATTGCTGTGAGCGGACGATTGCTTATGAGGGAGCTGCGTACGGAATGCTTGCAGTCTTGACTATAGACCAGAAACGTTCAAGAACAGTTCCTTTGCATAAATTAAAGCAATGTACCGAAGTGTGTCACTTGCTTTCCCAACGGCGGAGCCTATATGTTCGTTTCCTCTGTTATCCTACGAAGTGTTACACGATTCAACTTATCTTACAAATAGTTCCGAATTCTTCTATGAGACTATGATCGGGTGATTTAACAGGACAATCAGGAACGTTTCTTGTCTGTATGTGACAAACCAAACATTAGTCCACTACTGCACCCGGACTAAAATCGTAACGCTGATTTCACGAAGAGAGAGGTATTCTGAAAAGAGCGGAAACGGTATTGCCCGTGGTAAAAGACGTGGAAATTTTTAGGGTACTTACCGAGGATGTTTACGATCGATTGTTTGGAAAAATTTATTATGCGCCGGTATGGAACTTGAGGCGTAGTAAATGGAATTATGTGTAACGACTGACGAGTGACAACGTCAGTTTGACTGTTTCCACATCGAGTGTTACGACTGAAAAAAGCACGCAGTTTAGGCAGAAACACTAAGCTAATTCTTTTCCAACCTCCGACTGGTTTGGAAAACAGATCGTGATTACTGGAAAATGGTCTGCGTACGGTTTTGTTTTCCAATGTAAGGTGCTTGACGACGGAAACGTCTATACGTTCTTCGTTTGCTTTCAAATTTCTGCGTAGCATTTGACAATGTCACAATGGGCAGATTCACTATTGTTGTCCACAGAAGAATGTAGCTTGTAGTTTCTTTAAACGAGGAACTGTACGGCGTGATAACATAGTTCGAAAGACGACGGTAGCAAGGTTTGCAAAGAGTAATGAAAATCTAGTACACTATTACGTTAAATGTTTCAGTCACCATGATGATTATGATATAAAATGATCGAAGTGTGTCGTACGTTTAATTACTTTCCTATATTCACAGTTGTTTTAATATCCAGTTCTACCGAAGGTACTTTTTTTTTAAAAAAAGAAAAAAAAAGCTTCGCATTTATCCACCTAACAATGTTCTCAATATCTGGCCATATGTTTGTTTCATTTGCTCAAACATATTAAGGAGAAGAAACTATCGTCTAGTCAGTACATTTTCTATTCCGTTAACGGATATAACGCAAAGCTGAAAATAGTGTTCTTTTCTGAGAGAATTAAAAAACAGTGTTCGTTAGGAATAAAAGCATTGAGCACGGCACAGATTATGCTCCATAATGCCGAAACCAAATTATGATTACCTCTCATACCAATCCACGTACATACTGTGTGAAGTGGAGGGAGGAGTTGTGAATCTGGTCGGCGGTTTGTATGCCACTTCACTGACCGTATGACACGTCTACTAGACTATACTAGACTATTTGGTTCAGACTGCTCGATATCACTGGATAGCGTCACATTTCAGATAATTAATGTAAACTGTATTCATGCTGCTGACGTTTGTTCTGAGGAGGAATTCGCAATATACGTACGGTGATCCAACGTTTAAATCACTGATTACAGGCCGCAAAAGTGTACTTATGTCACGTCCTTTTACGTTAGCCATAGTAAGAATGGAAATTATCTTCTACAAGTACTACTGAGCTCTTTTAAGTGATTATTTAGGACAATTAAAGCAAAAGAAAAGGTGGTAAAGTCTGGTTAACCAGAATAAAACTTTAACATTTACAAAATATTTTATTTTATCCCAGAGACAGACTAAAAGAAAATTTGGCACTCTAACACTGCTAAAACTGAATCATATAGATGTTATACAAATTTTAACGCGATAACAAATGTTTTGTGTTTTCTTTTAAATCAGATCCACTGCTTGTAAAATAATAGTCTTTAAAGAGAAAACATGCCTCCAATCAATACTATTTATCTCAAACTTTAACTTACTCGAATTTACATGCAGTACATTTAAAGTTCAGAATGACCTGCCGCGTTGTGAGAATTTAATTTCAAGTGAAATTTGTTACAGCAACTTAAAAGTAGCATGGTCCAGAAAAGAGCGCTCATAGGACAAAATTTCAAAACTTAATCTCTACGGTACTTTCTGTCTGTATAAAAAAAAGAACGAACTTATTCTCCAGATAAATGTTTTACTATAGCAAAATTCTTGGATTTGAAGAACTTTTAAAACGAAAACAAACACTGAAATGTAGAAGCTCTACAGGATAGAACTCGTCAGTACCACATCAACTGCAGTGTCTCAGTTAAAGGGAACAGCATCTTGACAGTGAGAAACAATGACGTGAATTGGTCTTGGTGCTACAACATACCAAAATTCTAACAATACAGACACAGCGGAAAGGTCTCTGAGGCAATGGCCGTGGCGCGGTTCCATTGGTACTGCTCCAAGCCTATCGTTTGACACCGCCCTTATACAAGGTAAAGGTGGACTACAAGATCCTCAGAGCTGTCTTAAGTTGAAAATTTCTTTTGCAGAACTCCATAGCCAAAGTACTGTCCCGCACTAAGCGATCACTGGCGATCCATGCCCTGGTGTCGACCCCAAATCGTCCTTTCCCTCAGAGTACAATGCTGTGCAGTCGCAGCAGCGATTTTAGTTTCTCCCGACCACCATACTGCTGTCACGTGGTGAGCGAGGAAAAGCGTATCGAGTTCTAAGCAAAGATCTCCCATGTTAAAAAAAAAAGTCGGTTCGAGGCGACCACGGCTCGATTGTTGTTGCAGCCGAGCGGGGAGCGCAGTAGTTAGGACAATGTACTCGCATTCTGGAGGACGATGGCTCTAAACCAGCGTCCGTCCATCCAGATTTAGGTTTTCTGTGATTTCTCTAAATCGCTCCAGGCAAATGATTCCTTAGAAAGGCCGCGACCGGTTTCCTTCCGTATCCTTGACACAATTCCTGCTTGTGCACCGTCTCTAATGACCTCGATGTCGACGGGACGTTAAACCCAATCTTCCTGCCCTGTTTAACTATCGCTGCCGCTTGACGGAATTCTGCGTGAGATAGCGCTGGCAGCGTCAGCTTGCTTATCTACGGTGACAGGTGGAGAATATTATTCGCATATTGCCTGCTGTTGTGACTGCAAACAGCACAGCGTACTTCTTCCACTGATATGCGGAGCAGCGCAGTGAAGGTGGGGCTGAAAGTTACCACGAGTCCCTCACCGGATTTTGCTGGACACACATGGCAGTAGGCTGAAATACACATTGCGTCGTTCTCTCGAATCTGTACGACTTGGCCCACCCACTCGCTGCGGACCTTATATCATTAACTAAAAAAAAGTTCAGAAGACAAAGCGCGCACGAGATAAAACTAACTGTTCCGGTAAACTAGTGAAATAAGAAAAATAAAAGAATATAGGGGGCAATCGCTGTGAAACCAATTTTGTGCTGTCTTCATCAGAAAAAGTATTCCAGGAATAAATCAGGCACACTGTAACGGACCCCATCACAATATAGTTTGGCCCCACCCATTGAAAGTAGTAGGGGCAGTGTTCCATCTAGCTTATGGCTCAAATGGTTCAAATGGCTCTGAGCACTATGGGACTTAACAGCTGTGGTAATCAGTCCCCTAGAACTTAGAACTACTTAAACCTAACTAACCTAAGGACATCACACACATCCATGCCCGAGGCAGGATTCGAACCTGCGACCGTAGCAGTCGCGCGGTTCCGGACTGCGCGCCTAGAAACGCGAGACCACCGCGGCCGGCTAGCTTATGGTGTACCTGCAATTACACGATGTTTTCTGATCAGGACTTCAGTCTAGCCACTGATTATCATATGAAGGAATCCGCATCATAAGCAGTTTCCTACAGTTTTTGTTGCTGCGGGACTTGAGGTTGTGTTCTGTGCAGGATTTATAAAGATTTTAGATGCTGCATATTTAAGTGCTGTATAATATATTAATGCTATTTGAAATATATTGTTAACTCTTAAGATATATAATTTTACCGTGTTGAAACGCTTTATATTTGTAGACCTTTCCTTTGTAAGTTGTGGACAGTTAATCCATATTTCCTCAGTTGTGCACCATTTTGTTCCTTGAAAGAGAAGGGGTCTTTTGCTGTGGTTAAATCCTAATTACGTTCGAGAGTGCCAAGAAAACATCATCGTCAATAACATACGAGGTGCATTCAAGTTCTAAGGTCTCCGATTTTTTTTTCTCCGGACTGGAAAGAGATAGAAACATGCGCATTGTTTTAAAATGAGGCCGCGTTCATTGTCAATACGTCCCAGAAATGGCAGCACCGTACGGCAGATGGAATTTTACCGCCAGTGGCGAGAGTAAGAACTGTTTTAAATACTAAAAATGGCGACGTTTTCCTTACTTAAACAGCGTGCAATCATTCGTTTTCTGAATTTGCGTGGTGTGAAACCAATTGAAATTCATCGACAGTTGAAGGAGACAAGTGGTGATGGAGTTATGAATATGTCGAAAGTGCGTTCGTGGGTGCGACAGTTTAATGAAGGCAGAACATCGTGTGACAACAAACTGAAACAACCTCGGGCTCGCACAAGCCGGTCTGACGACACGATCGAGAAAGTGGAGAGAAGTGTTTTGGGGGATCGCCGAATGACTGTTGAACAGATCGCCTCCAGAGTTGGCATTTCTGTGTGTTCTGTGCACACAATCCTGCATGACGAGCTGAAAATGCGAAAAGTGTCATCCAGGTGGGTGCCAGGAATGCTGACGGATGACCACACGGCTTCCCATGTGGCATGTTGCCAAGCAATGTTTACGCGCAACGACAGCATGAATGGGACTTTCTTTTCGTCGGTTGTGACAATGGATGAGACGTGGATGCCATTTTTCAATCCAGAAGCAAAGCGCCAGTCAGCTCAATGGAAGCACACAAATTCACCTCCACCAAAAATATTTCGGGTAACCGCCAGTGCTGAAAAAATGATGGTGTCCATGTTCTGGGACAGCGAGGGCGTAGTGCTTACCCATTGCGTTCCAAAGGGCACTACGGTAACAGGTGCATCCTACGAAAATGTTTTGAAGAACAAATTCCTTCCTGCACTGCAACAAAAACGTCGGGGAAGGGCTGCGCGTGTGCTGTTTCACCAAGACAACGCACATCGAGCTAACGTTACGCAACAGTTTCTTCGTGATAACAACTTTGAAGTGATTCCTCATGCTCCCTACTCACCTGACCTGGCTCCTAGTGACTTTTGGCTTTTTCCAACAATGAAAGACACTCTTCGTGGCCGCACATTCACCAGCCGTGCTGCTATTGCCTCAGCGATTTTCCAGTGGTCAAAACAGACTCCTAAAGAAGCCTTCGCCGCTGCCATGGAATCATGGCGTCAGCGTTGTGAAAAATGTGTACGTCTGCAGGGCGATTACGTCGAGAAGTAACGCCAGTTTCACCGATTTCGGGTGAGTAGTTAATTAGAAAAAAAATCGGAGGCCTTAGAACTTGAATGCACCTCGTATTTGTTAGGCAGACACACCGGATTTTCTTCTTGCGTGTTGTGCCAATATTGGAACAGCGAAGTGGAAGGCTGGCTTTCGCTCGTCTTCCAGTATCCTTGGCACAGTGAAACGTCGGGAGGTGGCTGCTCCATCACGGGCGGGCGTCGACTGCGGAATGCGGTGGCCCCCAGCTCTGCGAGTCGATTTCCAAAGTGCTCTTGCGGACGTCTCGCCGCCAACAGCACCGGTGTCTACCACAGCAACGAGATAAACAGCAGCAGTGCCACTCGCATGGAGACGGCAGATGGCGTCCAGGTACGTCGGTGAAGCCTGCAGCAGGCCTGCAGGTTGACTGTCGCCTCTGCGCCCCATCAGTGCGTCATCAGAAGTTGTCGGTGCAGCTGGCAGCGGCAGCGGCAGCATTCTTCCAGCCAGACTCGTGATTCCACAGTCCACTGAAGAGAGCTAGGCATGCCTAGGGTCGACCTCCATAGCCTCTCCTTTCACTGGATAGCTGTAACTGCTACAAGGGCTATGACTATGCACTGGGCAGCCGGTAATCAGCACACATCAATCAACAATGAAATATATGTTAGGAAGATTGCGTGTTTATGGTGGTGCCTCTGGTGCGCTGTGCATTGGTGGAGATGGAAATGACATGTGTCATGGTTTTACATCGCTGTCAGCTCTTGTAGCGACATCCGACTTTCCCTCTTTAAGAGGCTGCTTTCTGCGAACACAACCTCTGAATATTGCAAGTTTCCTTGTACCTAGACTTCCTTGTGAAACTCTGCTTTGTCACTAGTATGACGGTGTCTCACCGTTTCGAACTTCATTTTGCTTCGCTTGCAGATTTGGGGCTGGGTCGTTCCTCTGTGCTGCGACAGGTTTTGTGTTTACTGCAACTCGCTCAACATTTCCCTCTAGGTGACAGTCATTGAAACAGGCGGTTCTGCTTCAGGCAGCTGAAGCGTTCATCGGGGATGCTATCCTGCAATGCAACACTATATACGGGACTAACCGTTCCAATATTCTGATGGCTCGTGGTTGAATGAACAACGGCCTTGAAGCATACCTTGGTAAAATGCTTACGTTTCTTAACAGCTTCCTGCTGTATCGAAGTAGATAAGAAACAAAATCTTGCTAAAAGGTTCAGCTAACCATTGTTTTCATTTCAGAGCTATCTCTCGAAGCTAGAGCATGACTACTTGAAGGAAGTTGATACTTGTATTTAATACACTCAATATATGGCGGATCGGCATTTAGCACACGGGAATCTGAATGAATGTTCAGGAGAGAATATTATACAGTACGAGTATGTTTCAAGAAGATTTATCTGATGTTTGATGACTATATCTTCTATATGGACGAAGATAGAAATTTGCTGTAGGCTACAGCCAGCCGAAACTAAAAGCTTACGTTGAAGTCAGCTGTTAGTCAATGTGCTTCGGTCTGCCTGGTGCTTCTAGCTCGCTCGCTCTCTTGCTACCTCGTTTATTGAGCCTTTTTCCACATTTAGGAAAAATGCCCAGAATTTCATTTTTTCAGCTGTACAGAAAATGGCTGCATTGGAATCATCATGTAAGAGCATTTCTTGAAAATGAGGTGCTTCAGCGATTGAACCAGTGGTCTCCAATAAAGTCTAATGTCCTATTTTTTGTTCTTTGTTTCTTCTTTTTCCTACAGAAAATGATGTGTCCCACCACCAACAACTCTCCTGTGCCATCCATCTCAGAGCAGCTTTTGTTACTAACGTCCTCAGTTATTTGTCCCAATTATATGTTGGATATATTAAATCTATCTTTACCTAGAGGTTTTACCTTGTACAGCTCCATCAAATACGATGGAAGTTACTCCTTAAAGTCTTAACACACGTGAGCGTTTTTCTACATGATACTCTCTTCTGCGATTCTGTGGAGAACCACCGCGTTCCTTACCTTATCAGTCCACCTATTTTCATCACATCTCAAACGTTTCGGTTCTTCTCTTCCGGGTTTTCCACAGTCTATGATTTTTTTCCATACAATGCTGAGCTCCAAACGTACATTATAAGAAATTTCTTCCTCCAAGTAAAGCCGATTTTTGATACTACTATACTTCTTTTGGCCGAGACTGCTCCCTTTTCCAGTGCAAATTTCATGTTACGCAGCAAATTAGTAAAGAAAAGGGAGGATAAAATTTTCTATGTTTGAAAATCCAGCGTTACTCAATCACGCGTGAGTATCAACAGCCGTCATTACTCGGTCGGGAAAACAGCAATCTCGACACTCTTGAACTAGACTCAGCAGAAATTCGTTAGAAGAGTGCAGATCAAACTGTCTTCTTAACGTTTGTAAGAGACACTACGCACCACACAATAGCACCTAGTAGGGGTTTGACTAAGCAGTAAAGACAATGTAAGAAATAGTGGAATTGAAACCGGCTAACGACTCGAGAAGAGCAGAACCCATTCGGTCACTATAAATGACATCGTAAAGCGGAGCCTCTCCTCCATGACATAAATACTCTACCCCCACTAGCCTACAGCATTCGATCAGTAGAATCAACGGCAATGTCGTTTGGATTCGAGTCTCTGGTTACGGTACGGTAACACCTTGTGAGATTGTTCTAATGTTGGTCTTACACTTGTTGCCTTATGAGAGGATCAGCGATCCGTAGCTGCAGTTGATGAATTCCAGTGTCCAGTACGGAAGGCAGCACAGCAACGAGCACAGATGGGTAGTCTAGGGGTCTACCAACGCGGCTCTGGTCGAGGGTAGAAGCTGCCCTGAAACTCCAGCCTAGCACCAGTCTGATGGCCTACCGTATCGGCGGGCCAGATTCAGCATTCAGCTCTACCTCAAAGCATACAACATCTGAGTCCACCTGACAAGGCGAGCAGTTATCTGAGACGGCTTGAGTACACCCCGAAACGATGTGTGGATCAAATGTACAAGTCTGATTCACCGCCGTCCCAAGGTGGAGCTACCGACGTGGAGTGCCTACACCAGCGAGCGGCAAACTGCCACACCAGGGTGTCGTCGACTTCGACTTCGAGTGATGACGCGTTCTTGGCAGCTTTGAGTCCGCTGCTGGATTCAGCGGATTTCTCTCCGGCTAACGGAGCAACCAGCCCTTTACAAAAGACATGGCAACACTTCTGAGTCGTAAATGGAATAATGTTGCATTCTGTTTTACTGCGCCTATCGACGCCACAGTTCCTTGGTCTGCATCCCGGAAAAAAAAAAAAAAACAGCAGAGTTTTCCAGTCCAGCAATGGGCCATTCGTACACTTCTTTTTATGTCCTCCTTGCGTGGTCTGTCAAGTATTATTTTGCTTCCAATGCAGTAAAATTCATTGTTCGCCTACTTTGTGGTCCCGGTATCGACTTTTAGGTTATCATTTCTCTCATACTCGCTACTCCTCATAATTTTTGTATTTCGTCTGTTTACTCTCAATACATATTCTGTGCACATTAGGCCGATCATTTCGTTTATCAGGTCCTGCAATTCGTCCTTATTTACATTAAGGATAGCAATGTCATCAGCGAATGTTATTATTGTTATCCCTTCAACCTGAATTTTAATCCCTCTCATTTCCATCAAACAGGGGGTTAAGGCTGCATCGCTGACTTAAATCAGTTTTAATAAGAGCATTTCTGTATCATCTAGTCTCATTTTTCCCCTCCTGTGCATATTGTACACTGTCCGCCTCTCACGATTGCTTGTACGTTTTTCTGAGAATCTAGAACTTATTGTTCAATTTTAAATTGTCAAACATTCTTTGTAGATCGGCATATCTTACGAATGTCTCTTTATTATTATTAGGTTTTGATTCAAATGTCAAGTGCAATGTCACAGCAGGCATTCTTGTGCCTTACCGTCATGTAAGAAATCCTCACATAGAAGGGAAAGATGACCATACTGATTGGCAAGCTGGGTCTCAACTGCCAAACGTGACTATGGTCTAAGGAAGTAGACATATCGCTCGTTCTGCCTCGCAGGACCGTACAGCCATAGTGTGTAACTTTAATCAGAAAATGGACTTGTTTGAACAAGACAATTTTTACTCGGCCACTGTGAAAACGCCTGGAGCACCACTAACTGTCATCACGGCGGTTATTATTGCAGATTGCCTTTACGCAGTAGCAGAGAGACTCGCGTCGACGGTAATGCTCTTACAGACAAGAGTGGACACAAGAGTGGCGCAACTTCTTTGTTTTAGACGACTTCTGCTCAGCTTAGCAATGAGCGCATTCTCATCTGGTGGGTTCGAGGAGACCAACGTTCCCAGATCATCATTATCGTCATCATAATACGAAGTCAGTATCTGGCGTGATGTTACGAGATGTCATTGGGTTCACAACTCCACCACCTCCGGTTCGATTAACCGATACTTAGGAGAGCAGACGTTGCACTTCCGACTTGTTAAAGCTGCCAGCTGTGCAATACCTTCTAGGGCTCCCTGTCACTGACTGTCAGCAAGATAATCCAAGACTGCATGTTGCAAGTGCTGCCCTGACCTACCTCAATACAGAGGGTATTCGACTGTTGTCTGTCTTGCACGTTCTCCAGATGTCTCGCTTACTGAAAGTGAGGAAGCGTCACGTCACCACTCAGCAGCCACTACAACTGATGGAACCTGGCATAGAGTTGAAGGAACGTGGCATGACATGTACCACTTGTCATCCAAGATCAGTTTGATTCAATAACTAGCCATGGCAAATCTTTTGTTCATACGGATAAACCACCTACAAATTTAATGGTATATTCTTACGACTATATTGTTTATGCACAACAAGTAATATTTCGTTGCTTACCATCATTCCCTTTTGGACAATTTTAATAGCTCACGGAGTAATTTCCATTAGTAATCATGAAGGCGAGATAAATTTCAGCATTTTAATTTTTGCTCAATATGTTATTTGTTGTCAAGCTATATACAACTTTATACCCAATATACAGTTAATTTAGAACGCCTGATTTCGTTACCCGATTAGAGCTATTGCCCTGTAGATAATCAGAATGCCATTAATCCCAATCTCTCCCATTTTAATTTTCAAAACGACTACCTAGATTCTTAACCTGTTGGGTTCAAATGGTTCAAATGGCTCGGAGCACTATGGGACTCAACATCTGTGGTCATAAGTCCCCTAGAACTTAGAACTACTTAAACCTAACTAACCTAAGGACATCACACACATCCATGCCCGAGGCAGGATTCGAACCTGCGACCGTAGCGGTCGCGCGGTTCCGGACTGAGCGCCTAGAACCGCTAGACCACCGCGGCCGGCTAACCTGTTGGGGTCCAAGCCTAAGAGCCAATCGTGGATATCGCTACGGGTTCCAAAATAGGACGAAATTGCAATTACTCCTTCCTTCAATGTGCTCATAATGGGACAGTCAGAACTAGTAGTAAAAAATCTGTCTGCTCCCTAACCTATTCACAATTATGGGGGATGTCATTCACTGTGTATTATAGAGATTCATAGCAAATGATGATGATAAAGTAATTGAAAACATAAGCTTCCAATAACATCATGGAACCTCGAGATGAAGTACTGTATACTGCTGCACTTATTCCCAGCTTCTCTTTAAGATGTGGAAGAACTGAATTTCACTTGAAGCCTTTTGTACTGAGGCACAACGCCTGCAGTGTGCGCAACCAACATCACATCAATGCTTCAGGGATATCTAACAGTCAGGTCAGAAGACAGACAGCCATGCTCCCACCATTAACTAGTAGGTGACCAAAGCACTACTAGACGGCACGGGCCACGACAGAAACTTGATCGAAAACAAGCCCTACTGTATCCTATCACTAGGAGTACATCCCTCGGGGCAGACCACACCACTTCACTCAGTTTCCTGAACCAGGCGCCCATGTCAGGATTCTCACTCGAGAACTATCTTCATGACATCACTGCTGTTCATCTCCGACTTGTCTGCCCCGATAGTTGAGTGATTGTAGCCATTTTTGTTATTGTTGTTGTGGAATAAAAAAAAAGTGAAAAAAAAGAGTGGTCAGCGTGACGGATTGCCGTCCTACGGGCCCGGGTTTCTATTCCCGGCTGGGTCGGGTATTTTCTCCGCTCAGGGACTGGGTGTTGTGCTGTCTTCATCATCATTTCATTCCCATCCGGCGCTCAGGTCGCCCAATGTGGCGTCAATGTAATAAGACCTGCACCAAGGCGGCCGGGCTTGCCCCGCAAGGGGCCTCCCGGCCAATGACGCCAAACGCTCATTTCCATTTCCATCTCCGACTTCACGACCTGGGAGCTGCCATCTGCAGACTTAGTGTTCGCGACCTCCTCGCTGAAGAAGACAAGGACTTTGCTTTAATTTAAACAGCCGTTGAGCAGTGTGTTTGGAGAGCCATAGGACAAAGCCATCAAATAAGCAATGTTTGCATGACAAATTTTTATTAAAATAAACCATCACTGCACTCATGAATAACAAAGCACAGAATAGGCAGAAGCATTACAATAGAGTTACAAATGCAAACAGCTGCCGACTTAGGTTCCTTTCACAATCATTCAAATGTGGGTGGTACTAATATCCGGCAATAGTTCACGATAATAGACATGCTGTTCTACAGGATTACGCCAAATAGTGTAGTCGCTGGTACTTCTAAAATATGCAAAGAAAATACCTATAAGAAACACAAAATTACCAGTTTATGAAGTGGGCAGCTCTTTCAAGTTCCCGCCGACGGAAATATATTTGAAATAGCCTCTCATGGCACTAATGAAGAGCGTGAAACCAACAAACAAGAATGGGACCATATCAAACGATGGTACTTGTTGCATGTGCAAGCATTAGTCATTAACTTTACAACAGTATACCACCAATATCGAGTCCTGGAAAACCATTTTTTTGGGGGGGTCATCAGTCTTCTGACTGGTCGGATGCGGGCGTCACGAATTCCTCTCTCTTCATCTCAGAGTAGCACTTGCAACTGTAAGTAGGCTGTTTATGTTTTCTTATTTGCAACGTTACGTAGCGCTCTATATGAAAATCACTGGCTGTGCTGTGTGCAGTCTGTGGCTAGTTTGCATTGTTGTCTGCCATTGTAGTGTTGGGCAGCGGCAGTTGGATGTGAACAGCGCGTAGCGTTGCGCAGTTGGAGGTGAGCCGCCAGCAGTGGTGGATGTGGGGAGAGACATGGCGGAGTTTTGTGGCGGAGTTTTGTAATTTATCATGAACTGCTATATATATTATGACTATATAAGAAACTAACTATGATGACTTGGAAGAAATGTATTGAGAAGCTATATGAAAATGGTTTGGGCAAAAAAAAAAAAAGGATACTGTACAGTAGAGAAAAACTATTTTTGACAGAGGATGTGAACAGAATACAGAAAGTAGGCTTAGATAGGACTTTTGGGAATAATGATGAACGAAGGGAGATCTCCATGCAAAATACTGCAGTAAAACAAACCCTGCCTTTCCTTTTGTGTTATCCCACTATGTGTTTGTGTACCCTTGTGTATTTATGTTCTTCCTGTCTTAATATGTTTAGCTAATAAGATTTATGTTGTAGAATTTCTCTAATACTAAGCTACATTCACAATGATGAGGAATACTGTTATCCTCGAATATAATTGGCATTAATAATATGTTATTTACTTTGTAAAGATGTTTAGACATTATTTATTCTGTTTTGTTTTAATGCTCATGTGTGAAGTTGATGTTTCGAAAGTTATTCTGATCTTTTATTTTTGTACTCATGTCATAATTCCTGTAACACTGATGTACACTCCTGGAAATGGAAAAAAGAACACATTGACACCGGTGTGTCAGACCCACCATACTTGCTCCGGACACTGCGAGAGGGCTGTACAAGCAATGATCACACGCACGGCACAGCGGACACACCAGGAACCGCGGTGTTGGCCGTCGAATGGCGCTAGCTGCGCAGCATTTGTGCACCGCCTCCGTCAGTGTCAGCCAGTTTGCCGTGGCATACGGAGCTCCATCGCAGTCTTTAACACTGGTAGCATGCCGCGACAGCGTGGACGTGAACCGTATGTGCAGTTGACGGACTTTGAGCGAGGGCGTATAGTGGGCATGCGGGAGGCCGGGTGGACGTACCGCCGAATTGCTCAACACATGGGGCGTGAGGTCTCCACAGTACATCGATGTTGTCGCCAGTGGTCGGCGGAAGGTGCACGTGCCCGTCGACCTGCGACCGGACCGCAGCGACGCACGGATGCACGCCAAGACCGTAGGATCCTAAGCAGTGCCGTAGGGGACCGCACCGCCACTTCCCAGCAAATTAGGGACACTGTTGCTCCTGGGGTATCGGCGAGGACCATTTGCAACCGTCTCCATGAAGCTGGGCTACGGTCCCGCACACCGTTAGGCCCTCTTCCGCTCACGCCCCAACATCGTGCAGCCCGCCTCCAGTGGTGTCGCGACAGGCGTGAATGGAGGGACGAATGGAGACGTGTCGTCTTCAGCGATGAGAGTCGCTTCTGCCTTGGTGCCAATGATGGTCGTATGCGTGTTTGGCGCCGTGCAGGTGAGCGCCACAATCAGGACTGCATACGACCGACGCACACAGGGCCAACACCCGGCATCATGGTGTGGGGAGCGATCTCCTACACTGGCCGTACACCACTGGTGATCGACGAGGGGACACTGAATAGTGCACAGTACATCCAAACCGTCATCGAACCCATCGTTCTACGATTCCTAGACCGGCAAGGGAACTTGCTGTTCCAACAGGACAATGCACGTCCGCATGTATCCCGTGCCACCCAACGTGCTCTAGAAGGTGTAAGTCAACTACCCTGGCCAGCAAGATCTCCGGATCTGTCCCCCATTGAGCATGTTTGGGACTGGATGAAGCGTCGTCTCACGCGGTCTGCACGTCCAGCACGAACGCTGGTCCAACTGAGGTGCCAGGTGGAAATGGCATGGCAAGCCGTTCCACAGGACTACATCCAGCATCTCTACGATCGTCTCCATGGGAGAATAGCAAGCCTGCATTGCTGCGAAAGGTAGATATACACTGTACTAGTGCCGACATTGTGCATGCTCTGTTGCCTGTGTCTATGTGCCTGTGGTTCTGTCAGTGTGATCATGTGATGTATCTGACCCCAGGAATGTGTCAATAAAGTTTCCCCTCCCTGGGACAATGAATTCACGGTGTTCTTATTTCAATTTCCAGGAGTGTATATGTTTATTTCTATTCTTTTGTACTGCCCCTATTACTACAAACGTTATCTGTATTATTATGTTTTTAATGGTGTATTTTGTATCTTTGTAATTGTATTCTTATGTTATAATATTGTAATGGACACCAGTTCATCAAATTAAATAACCTGTAAGCATTCATTTCCCTGGACACTTTTCTGTTGGTCATAGTATATGGACAATATGTGAGAAGTAGGGACTGTTAGTGTTTGCACGTGTGTTAATAATTCAGCAAGGGACTGAATAACAGCATTGCTGGTTCTAAGGATAATTCCAAAAACTTTGTGAGTGCACAAGTGGTGGTTATGGACTTGCTATATTAACTGCAAGACTCTTCAATGGTGATTGTGCACCCGCACAGCCACAACAGATGGCTGCTGACCATCTCTACAAGGACTACAGTGGGTCTGCACCTCTGGTGGCCCACCAATACCACAATCTCTACCAGGACTACAGTGGGTCTACTCTGTGATGACCTACCTACCAAGCTTCTTCAAAACGTCGAATGACTCTGCTGTGGGTTCGCTCTGTTGTGGCCCATTACCAGTCTGCATGTCAAGAGTCAGCACAGTCTTTCCGTTGGAAGGAAAACACTACTTCTTCACGACTGCATGGAAATCCACTACTTCCGTGTGCATTGTCTTTTACTGCTCAGACTTTGAGAAAACAAACTGCAGGTTTATTCTTATGATGAATGATCAGGACTGTCTTTATGGACTGTGAGAAAATTTTAGCTTTTGACCAACATTGTATCAATAAGTGTGTGCATTTGATTTCTTTGTTATTGTATTTATGAAAAATTTTATCAAATCATTATTGGCCACTGGCCAAAAATATTTTGTAAAATTTTTTGTGGGGAGCGTGGGGGCTATGTAAGTAGGCTGTTTATGTTTTCTTATTGGCAACGTTACGTAGCGCTCTATATGAAAATCACTGGCTGTGCTGTGTGCAGTCTGTGGCTAGCTTGCATTGTTGTCTGCCATTGTAGTGTTGGGCAGCGGCAGATGGATGTGAACAGCGCGTAGCGTTGCGCAGTTGGAGGTGAGCCGCCAGCAGTGGTGGATGTGGGGAGAGAGATGGCGGAGTTTTGTGGCGGAGTTTTGTAATTTATCATGAACTGCTATATATATTATGACTATTAAGGTAAATACATTGTTTGTTCTCTATTAATATCTTTCATTTGCTAATTATTCCTATCAGTAGTTAGTGCCTTCCGTAGTTTGAATCTTTTATTTAGCTGGCAGTAGTGGCGCTCGCTGTATTGCAGTAGTTCGAGTAACGAAGATTTTTGGTGAGGTAAGTGATTTGTGAAAGGTGTAGGTTAATGTTAGTCAGGGCCATTCTTTTGTAGGGATTTTTTAAAGTCAGATTGCGTTGCGCTAAAAATATTGTGTGTCAGTTTAAGCATAGTCTTGTACAATTGTTCTAAGGGGACGTTTCACAACCTACGTCCTTTATTATTTGCTGGATGTATTCCAATCTCTGTCTTCCTCTACAGTTTTTGCCCTCTACAGCTCTTTCTAGTACCATGGAAGTCATTCCCTCATGTCTTAACAGATGTCCTATCATCCTGTTCCTTCTCCTTATTATTGTTTTCCTCATACTCCTTTCCTCTCCGATTCTACACAGAACCTCCTCATTCATTAGCTTATCGGCTAGTTAACAACATTCGTCTGTAACACCACATCTCAAATGCTTCAGTTTTCTTCTGTTCCGGTTTTCCCTCAGTCCATGTTTCACCACCATACAATGCTGTACTCCAGACGCACATTCTCATAAATTTCTTCATCAAATTAAGGCCGATATTTGATATTAGCAGACTTCTCTTGACCAGGACTGCCCTTTTTGCCATTGCTAGTCTGATTTTGGTGTCATACTTGTTCCGTCCGTCACTGGAATTTTACTGCCTAGGTAGCAGAATTCCTTAGCTTCATCTACTTCGTAACAGTCAATCCTGATATTAAGTTTCTCGCTGTTCTCATTTCTACTACTTCTCATTACCTTCGTCTTTCTTCGATTTACTGTCAGTGCATGCTTTGTTCTCATTAGACTGTTCATTCCATTTAGCAAATCATGTAATTCTTCTTCACTTTCACTCAGGATAGCAATGTCATCAGCAAATCGTATCATTGGTATTCTTTCACCTTGAATTTTAATTCCACTTTTGAACCTTTCTTTTACTTCCTTCATTGCTTCCTCAATGTACAGGTTGAACAGTACGGACGAAAGACTACATCTTTGTCTTACACCCTTTTTTAGTACGAGCACTTCGTGCTTGGTCGTCCACTTCTATTGTTATTCCCTCTTGGCTGTTGTACATATTGTATATGACCCCACTCTCCAAATAGCTTACCCCTATTCCTATTATTATCCCCTCTTGGCTGTTGTACATATTGTATGTCCCTTCTTTCCCTATGGCTTACCCCTATTTTTCTCAGAATTTCGAACATCTTGCACCATTTTTCACTGTCGAACGCTTTTTCCAGTACAACCATAAGATTTATTGATTTTAATTCACAAGAAACAGTGCTGATTATGAATGTCTCATCAAATAGAATTAAACAAAGATACAGCATCCACTAAGAAGAATTACAGAAAAATACGCAATAAAACTCTTAAAACTACATGCAGTCACTCAACAAGACCAGACCAGCCTTACCACCCAGATTCGTTCTCTCCCATCTGTCTCGGTCTGAAACGAACACTTTAAATGTTATGATAAAAATCATTTAATTTTTCGTCCACAAAAAAAAAGAACCAGTTAGAGGGTGGATGCCTTATAACGTGAAATAATGAATAAGTCAATCTTTAAAAATCTGTCACGACTTCCCCCCTCGGAGGTTCGAGTCCTCCCCCGGGCATGGGTGTGTGTTGTCCTTAACGTATGTTAGTTAGATTAAGTCGTGTGTAAGCTTAGGGACCGATGACCTCAGCAGTTTGGTCCCATAGACCTTCACAGAAATTTCCAAATTTCCAAAATATCTGTCGGAATGAAGTAACAAAAGGAACTGGAAGTCAGTACCCACTGACCCAAAAGGGTTCGCTCGGCAGTGATCCGAGAGACGCGAGACGGGAGACACCGACTAAGTGTGAGTGTGACTATTCATAGTCAATTAATTATCTTATTTTTGTAGATTTCAGCTCTAGACAAAATTAACGTCTTGCACTCATCGCTCATTGGTCGTTGAGCGGTATACGGAACATTTCTGGTTAACTGCGAAAAGTTATAACCAGTTGCACTTGGCCGCGCACGCAAGCCACTGTTCTGCTCTACCCCTGTTCAAACATGTGGACTCGTGATATATCTTCTCAGTTCGGTCTGATTTAGTTCGTGTAATTGAGCAGATTTCGGTTCTTAATTTAGTTTCCACGTGTGTTTGTTGTCTCAGCACGTTTTAAGTAAGGATCTGACACCTTTAAGTTCGCAGATCGTGTCTCACAGCAACATATCCTGTCCAATTTGCTTAGCTATTCTGAATTTTAGCACTCATTTTGTCCAGAATTTCCATTTATGACGACCACGTGTTCGCGGATTGTGAGAGTCGTCACATATCACATTTACTGATTCTCTGGGTAAAACTTCCAAATTTTTAGTTTCAGAACCTCATTTGGTGCTGCTATTAACAGTTTATTCTCATCGGTGATTTCTTGTTCACTTGCTTCGTGCACTCAAATCAAGGGAACGACCGTTTGCCAAGCACGTGTATACTGATGAAGTTTTTCTTTATTCTTATTTTTTGTCCTGAATTTCTGTTATATGTGTATATGTGCGTGAATTTCGCCATTGAAAGATTCCTCTGACGCTTCCATAGTTAATAATTAACGATAAATCGTTGTGGAGTCTCCAAGACGCAGTCGTAAACACAATTTTCTAACTCAGCTGACAGTGTCATCAAGAACAGCAACCATCAATTTATTAGTAAAACTTTGAAAATAGCTGCTAAGCTTCAGTGACCGTGTCAGAATTATATTAGAACAAATAAGCCCTCCGTCACAAACATTAAGTCAAAATTGACCAGGTTTCGACGCTGCTATGAGCGTCGTCTTCAGAATTAAACTAACTTTTCTAAAACATATTAGGTATATAATACATTAATAAAATTAAAGTTTGTACTGACTAGGAAGAGACTTACAAGTCACATTTTAGGAAGTCTATGCCGGAAAGGCGACGTCATGAATAGTACTAAATAAGATGGCGAGCCGCTAAGGGCAGCCCTATTTTATTTACTAGTATTCATGACGTTACCTTTCTCGCTTAGATTTTTTTAAAATGTGACTTTTAAGTACTGCATCTCTTCCCAATCAGTACAAACTTTAATTTTATTAATGTATTATATACCTAATATGTTTTAGAACAGTTTGTTTAATTCTGAAGACGACACTCATAGTAGCGTCGAAATCTGGTCAATTTTGACTTAATATTTGTGACCGAGGGATTATTTGTTCTAATATAATTTATTAGTTATTTACCTCATTTGTTTGTTCAGCTGTTCTTAAATAAACTTGATATTTTTACCAGAGCACATCCTTACGTATTCTCTCGCAAACTTCCATCTACTGCTATCCGTTGTGCAACAGATAAACATGGACAACTTATTTATTTAATATTTATTCACTTATTATAAGTATAGCAGATCTTTCACGGGCAGATATACATTCAGTTTTAAAATTTGTTTGTTCCTGTCAGAGTAGACGCGCTATTTGTTCAGTCATTGCTACCTGGATATTTTTTGTGCCGCCGTCGAGTGGCATATCGAAGTGAAGGGGAGCGGGGGGGGGGGGGGGAGGGGGGCAGGTGTATATTCGAAGCTTACTCGGTGGTGATGATCTGAGGTCTCCTCTTTGAAGATATGGCAACATCATCGTGTTGATACAACGTCAGTACGCACAATATTTTTCTTAGTAGCAGTGCTGTTCAGTCCCCTGCCCCCCCCCCCCCCCCATTCCCAACCCCTGGTGTGAAAGTAATGTTGCGTCTGGTGCACTTGCTGTACCAAGGAAGTAATGTCACTGGTTGTTGTTTTAAATAACTATGGTAAAACTTAGGTAGTGGAATCACTTTACTTCCATATGTCACGACAATCAACATTTGACGCTCTAACGAAGAAATGAAAACATATAGGATATTTACCTGGCAACAAGCCATATCTCTGGCACTTTGTACGCAGGTCCACAAGTCATCGAAAATGCCACCAGGTGGCAGTGGTGCATAATACATCCGAATCTAATGTAATAAAATAAGTGAGAAAGGACGAAATACTAAAACAGTAAACAACTGATATTGACGGTAGTTATAGTTATAAAAAATTCTGTGGCAAAACTAAAGCTGCACAGATACCGGGTGATTATAATTAGAGGTCAGCTACTCACAGATGTCCATTGCCGACTGCAGTTGTCGTATGACAGCGAAACTTAGTAAATATTCTAATGGGTTAATACAGAATCGATTTACAATGGAAAAAATTAGTTCCAATTTTGGCCAAGTACAAGGCTGCCGCTGTGAATGCAAGAAAGACCTCTAGAAATGTTTCCGTATGAAATGGATTAGCAACAGGACGTTGGGCGAAAGGTCAAACAAGTGAGAAGAGCACATTGTTATTTAGAAATCCCCAGCGCCAAAAGCCACATGGATTTATATGAGGTTGTCTTGCAGGTCTATACATCTAGAAAACATCTGGCAATAACACGTTCGTAGAGGATCTCTCACTGGGCAAATGTAATGAGGTGTTGCTTCATCTTGCTTCATAACAGTGGTTTCCTCACAGATGTGCTCTTCCAAGTGTTGGCCGAGAAGAAGCGTTTTTGTGAATCAACACCACATAGTCACATACATCGAGCGCAATGTCTCTTCATGCACAACACCGGTTGGTTTAACAGTACCTTCCAACAGTAATTTATCGCAGATCGCTTGAGCAACGAAAGGTACCTAACGACTGAAAAAAAGCGCAGAACATTCCCGTTTTTAAGAAAGGCCGTAAGACAGATCCACACAATTATAGACCTATATCGTTGACGTCAATCTGTTGCAGAATTATGAACATCTGCTCTATAAAAATCAACATGAATTCCGCAGACAAAGATCCTGCGGAACTCAGCTCGCTCTGTTCCTCCATGAGATCCACCCTAGCGCAGTGGACAACGGCCCTCAAGTTAATGCCGTGTTCCTTGACTTCAGGAAGGAACTAAGTGGACAGATGTACAGGTAATATCCAGAGTACCACAAGGAAGTGTGATTCGACCGTTGCTGTTTACAATATAATGGTTCAAATGGCTCTGAGCACTATGGTACTTAACATCTGAGGTCATCAGTCCCCTAGATGGTTCAAATGGCTCTGAGCACTATGGGACTTAACATCTGAGGTCATCAGTCCCCTAGAACTTAGAACTACTTAAACCTAACTAACATAAGGACATCACACACATCCACGCCCGAGGCAGGATTCGAACCTGCGACCTTAGCGGTCGCGCGGCTCCAGGCTGAAGCGCCTAGAACCGCTCGGCCACACCAGCCGGATAGAACTTAGAACTACTTAAACTTAACTAACGTAAAGAAATCACACACATCCATGCCCGAGGCAGGATTCGAACCTACGACCGTAGCATTTACAATATATACAAATGGTCTAGTTGAAAGCGTCGGATGTTCTTTAAGGCTGTTCGCAGTTGTCTATACCAAAGTAGTAACGGCAAAAGATAGGAATAATTTGCAGTACGACCTGCAGAGAGTTAGTGAATGGTGCAGGCTCTGGTAGTTTACCCTGAACGTAAATAAATGTAACGTATTGCGTGTACATAGGAAAAGAAATCCACTACTGTACAGCTACACTATTGATGACACACAGCTGGGGATAGTGTTTTCCGTAAAATAACTAGGCGTAACTATCTAGGGCTACCTTAAGTGGACTGATCATATAAAACAGATCGTGGGAAAAGCAGATTCATCGGAAGAATCTTCCTTTTCGGGTTCCAAGATGGCCGCCGAGTAAGTGACGCCAGAAACCATTTCCAGAAAGTTAAGTGATTTAGACAGGAATATAATTTAGTTTAACGCCGACAACAAATTAAATACATGCATTAGTGTATCATTTAGTCTTGCCGTTAAAGGTTTGACTTTTCTATGCGTATTTTTTCAGAAAACACGAAAAGATCGTAACTTCGCGAAGTCGCGCGTAGGCTTAAATTTTGTAAACGTGTTTGTTTCTTGTTTCACGGTAATTGAACTAATTTCTTGGGAACAAATAAGTAAACTACCGTAAATAGCGTATAACTTCATTGTTTTAATACAGATTTCAGAAAAACAGCGTAACTTTATATCAGAAACTTGCTTATATACATTTGTTTATAGACCTAATTCTCGTAACGTTTTTGGAGAATCAAAGTATCTCGTTTAATGGTCCTTTTTTTCCATTCCATCGAGTGAAATATAAAATAAATAGCTTATACCTTCATTGTTTTAATACAGATCTAAAAAAAAACAGCGGAATTTTAAATCAGAAACTTGCTTATATACATTTGTGAATAGGCTTAATTCTTGTAACGTCTTTTTTTGCTTTTCGGTAATTTAATTGATTTATTCTAACTAAAGTATTATTTTTGCCATGAGTGAGAAGTGCCAGACTTGCCGTAGAATTGTTAGTTCCGGGATTTGGTGTGATGGATGCAGTAGTTTTTTTCACTGGGGGGGACTGCAGTGGCGTTGGTGTTGGGAATGTGGATCAGGCTCATCAGTGGTTCTGTAGGATTTGCAGCAGAGATAGGAAGATAGTGGAACAGGAGGGGAAAACTGCTGCCCTTCAGGCTGAACTAGATCAGGCTAGGGAAGATCTGGACAGGTTAAGGAGGGAGAAGGGCAAAGAGAGGTGGGAAGTGGCAACAGGTAGCAGAAGGAACAGGCCTAGAACTAAGTCTCACAGTTTTGTGATGAATGTCAAAAATAAGTTTGACCTGTTGCTTCAGTTAGAAACTGATGAGCCTCAAGCAGAGGTAGGTGTAGACAGGACACAACAAACTTTCAATAGGAAATTGAAAAAGAATGTAGGAAAGCCATTGAAAAGGAAGAAAGTTTTGTTGTTAGGCAGTTCTCATGCCAGAGGTGTAGGCCAACTTCTGCAGGAGGAATTAGGACCAGAATACCAGGTCACAAATTTTTTCAAACCAAGTGCTAGTCTGGATCAGGTGACAGAGGATTTAGGCTCACTCTGTAAAGGATTTACCAGGGAAGACACCGTGGTTATTGTGGGAGGGCCAGGGAACAACATCGACAGAGATCCTGGGTACAGTATAGAGTGTGACCTGGTAAAGATTGTGTCGGCATCGAGACACACCAGTGTTGAATTTGTATCTGTCCTGAGACGCCACGACCGGCCTCATTTGAACTCTTCTGTTGGGAGAGTTAATTTGGAGTTGGAACGGCTGCTTGGGTCAGGTGCGGGGGCTCATATTGGTGTGGTTCCTGTTGATTTTCTCAGTAGGTGGGACTATACCAGGCACGGCCTACATCTCAACAGGAAAGGGAAGGGGAAACTGGCTGGGGTAATAGCAGGAAATTTAAGGGGGGGAGGCACTGCCATGAATGGTAAAATACCAGTGGTTACAGGCGTTGGAACAGCACCTTTTTTAGGATAGGTAAGACAGAAAGATGTCAAGTTCTACGAGAGGTCAGGATTGAAACAAATCTTCAGTTTGGGAAAGAAATTAAACAGCACAATTCTAGCACATTGGATCACCAATCACAGCTGTCAATTATAAATTTTCACCACTCACCAGAAATTTTATCTCCACCAAGTTGTATCTCAGTCCTAGGTAATTGCATTGATGAATTAAAGTCACCCAACCCAGTTGACATAATCTGCCTCTCTGAACACCATGTGACCACTGGTATAGCAACTAGGCCTAAGCACAATGAGAAACTCAGACAGGAGAGTACTGCAAATGTTAGAATAAGGAAAGGTTCTCATAAAAGTATAATTAAAAATAATGTAAGCATATTTCATCAAAATATTGGGAGTTTAAAGAATAAAATAGATGAGCTTCTGGTTTGCTTAGAAGATTTAGAAGCTGAGGATGAAATAGATATACTATGCCTGTCTGAGCATCACATTGTTACTGATATGGATAAGGTAAATGTAAGTGGATATAAGCACTCTGCACATGTAATGAGAGAAAATATGGAGAAAGGAGGAGTTGCCATATATGTCAAAAGTCATCATTGTGCAAAAAGTATAGAAACAAAAAAGTTTTGTGTAGAGAAACATATAGAAGCATGTGCCTGTGAGCTTAAATTAAATAAAGGCACATTTGTAATTGTAACTGTATATAGGTCCCCATCAGGAAATTTTCATCTATTTCTGAAAAATTTGGACTCCTTATTGTGCTATCTGTCAGACAGGGGGAAGCAAATTATTATTTGTGGGGACTTCAATGTAGATTCTCTGAAAGAGGGTAATAGAAAAAATGACCTTGAAGTATTACTCGGTTCTTTCAATTTGACACCCGTTATTGATTTTCCTACTCGTGTGGTAAAGGATAGCAGCTCACTGATAGATAACTTCTTTATAGACCAAGATAAGGTTAACCAGATAAATGCTCAGCCTGTTGAGAATGGTCTTTCTGATCATGGTGCACAGCTAGTTACAATATATGACATAGCTCCATTCAGCAATACTAAACAGTCCTCCAAAGTAGTACGTTCAGTCAACAATTTAACAATTGCAAATTTCAGGGAAAGCCTACAGCAGTTAGACTGGGATGAGGTGTACCGTGAACCTGATGCCAATTTAAAATATAATTTATTTCATGACATTTTTGTAAATGCATTTGAAAACTGCTTCCCCAAGAAAATAGTTAAATATACTCGTAAGAAACCTTGTAACAGACCATGGCTTACTAAGGGTATAAAAATATCTTGTAACCGGAAAAGGGAAATGTATCTGACAGCAAGAAAGAGTAGTGACCCAGAAACTATCAAACATTATAAAAACTACTGTGTTATATTAAGAAAAGTTATTAAAAAATCCAGAAGTATGTGTATCATGTCTGAAATCAGCAACTCTGATAATAAAATTAAAACAATTTGGAATATTATTAAAAGAGAAACAGGTCAACCAAGAGCACAGGAAGACAGTATTACCATCAAATTGAATGAAAACTTTACGAACAAAAAGTCAGAAGTTGAAAATATTTTTAATAATCATTTTCTAAATGTTGTGGATATAGTAGGATCCAGGTGTTCATTAGAAGATGCTAGGCTGTTAATGGAAGAGGCCATACCTATGCAATTTGATACAATTGAAATCTCACCCACTTCTCCCTCTGAAAATAGGAAAATAATAAAGTTGCTTAAAAGCAAAAACTCACATGGAATTGACGGCATTTCCAGCAAAATACTAAAAGCTTGTTCTCAACAGATAAGTAAGATTCTCAGCCACCTGTGTAATAGCTCTCTGGAACAGGGCATTTTCCCTGATAGACTGAAATATGCTATTGTTGTACCTTTGCATAAAAAGGGGGATAGATCTGATGTCAACAATTACTGTCCAATCTCCCTTCTAACAGCTTTATCCAAAATTTTTGAGAAAGTAATGTATTCAAGAGTAGCTTCACATATCTGTAACAAACAAGTACTAACAAAATGTCAGTTTGGTTTCCAGAAAGGTTTTTCAACAGAAAATGCCATATATGCTTTCACCAATCAAATTTTGAATGATCTGAATAACCGAACACCACCCATTGGGATTTTTTGTGATCTCTCAAAGGCTTTTGATTGTGTAAATCATGAAATTCTGCTAGACAAGCTCAAGTACTGTGGCATGAGTGGGACAGTGCACAAATGGTTTAATTCATACCTAACTGGAAGAGTGCAGAAAGTTGAAATAAGTAGTTCTCATAATATGCAAAGATCAGCACATTCCTCAAACTGGGGAACTATCAAGAATGGGGTTCCACAAGGGTCAGTCTTGGGTCCTTTGCTGCTCTTAATATATATTAATGACTTGCCATTCTATATTCATGAAGAGGCAAAGTTAGTTCTCTTTGCTGATGATACAAGTATAGTAATCACACCTAACAAACAAGACTTAACTGATGAAATTGTCAATACTGTCTTTCAGAAAATTACTAAGTGGTTCCTTGTAAACGGACTCTCACTGAATTTTGATAAGACACAGTACATACAGTTCCGTACAGTGAATGGTATGACACCATTAATAAATATAGACCTTAATCAGAAGCATATAGCTAAGGTAGAATATTCCAAATTTTTAGATGTGTCCATTGATGAGAGATTAAATTGGAAGAAACACATTGATGATCTGCTGAAACGTTTGAGTTCAGCTACTTATGCAATAAGGGTCATTGCAAATTTTGGTGATAAACATCTTAGTAAATTAGCTTACTACGCGTATTTTCACTCGTTGCTTTCATATGGCATCATATTTGGGGTAATTCATCACTGAGGAATAAAGTATTTATTGCACAAAAGCGTGTAATCAGAATAATAGCTGGAGTCCACCCAAGATCATCCTGCAGACATTTATTTCAGGATCTAGGGATATTCACAGTAGCTTCTCAGTATATATACTCTCTTATGAAATTTGTTATTAACAACCAAACACAATTCAAAAGTAATAGCAGTGTGCATAACTACAATACTAGGAGAAAGGATGATCTTCACTATTCAAGATTAAATCTAACTTTGGCACAGAAAGGGGTGAATTATACTGGCACAAAAGTCTTTGGTCACTTACCAAATAGTATCAAAAGTCTGACAGATAACCAAGTATTTAAGAAGAAATGAAAAGAATTTCTGAATGACAACTCCTTCTACTCCATAGAGGAATTTTTAGATATAAATTTAAAAAAAAAAACAAAAAAACAAAAAATATTAATAAAAAAATAAAAAATAAAAAAATAAAAATAAAAAACAAAAAATGAAAAAGTTGTTATATTAACTTAAGTATGTTGTTAAATTAACTTAATTATGTCTTGTATTGGAAAATTTGACTCGTTCCACATCATTACGAAATATCGTATTCATGATCCATGGAACTAGTATTAATCTAATCTAATCTAATCTAATCTAATCTAATCTTAAGGAAATATAACTCATCCACGAAAGAGGTGGCATATAAGGCGCTTGTTCGCCCGATTCTTGAGTATTGTTCATCTATCTGGTATACCTGTCTGGTAGGAGTGATAGAGGAGATAGAGAAGATCCAACGAAGAGCGGTGCGTTTCGTCACGGGATCGTTTAGCTGGCGGGAGAGCGTTACGGAGATGCTAAACAAACTCCCATGGCAGACGTTACAAGAGAGGTGCTGTGCATCACGGTGAGATTTACTATTGAAATTTCAAGACGGCACTTTTCAGTTGGAGTCAGACAACATATCACTTCCCCCCACATACATCTCGCTTATTGACCACGAAGAGAAAATTCGAGAAATTAGAACCACTACAGAGGCTTACCGACAATCATTCTTCCAACGTAATATTCACGAGTGGAACAGGGTTTGAGGGATCAGATAGCGGGACCGAAAGTACCCTCGGCCACACACCATTAAGTGGTCTGCGGAGTATGATGTAGATGTAGGTGTAAAGGTACCTCAGATTTGGCAGTTCTATGTAATCACTGCACCCTGTTGTGCAAAATGTGTCTCGTTACTCCACAGAATATTCCCTCGTGCCATCAACTTCGAACTGTGCCGGAAACCGAAGACGTTGCTGCGGATTATGAGGTATCTGTTGGTGCACCGTCTGGGTATTTCACCAGGATGCGGGGTAAAACAAGCGCAAAACTTTCCGAACTATTGACAATGGGTTGGAAATTTGTCGTGGAACTGTAGGTACACTAGCGCTTCAGGGAGACGTGCTGCATGGGCAGCTACAGCAACAGCAACCTCGTCAACAACCTCCAACGGGGTAGGACGCCTTCCACTTCCAGGAGCCACACCAGTCTCAAGCTTTTTTTCGAATTTCATTATCTTCTTTACCCATTTAATACATCGGACCGCTTCTCAAACATTTCAGTCGGCGATACTCTCTCAATTCAGCACGGCAATTGCTGCTGTTCACTAAGAGCGTCCCGATAGCCATATACTGACCTACCTTATGGCTTGTCAAATGACAGCGTGGATGTCATACCGTCACGCAAACTGTGTACAGCGCCAGATTTAGTCGTGGTGGCCACAGCATGAACTAACTTTTTTACAGCATAAATCTGTTCCGTATTAACGCATTAGCATATGTACCACGTTTCACTGCCAGCTGCACTTCAGTTATAACAACCCAGTAGAAGATGCCTACATTGGCCTAATATTATAAAAGGCCAATAATGCCACAGAGTGAGAATTAGCATAAATAATATCTTACTCTTTGCATACCTCAACCCAAAAATTTGCAGAGGCTAAATGAAATTACATTGGACCCCACTATTCACTACGAAAGCCAGGAGACTCAGCTTCCGTGAATGAAAGCGGTATTATAACAGAAAGGCTCTGCTGTTCACCAAATGTTGTAGCAAGGGATATAAAATGTATTGCAATACATGAAACATTCAACTACAACTTGTAGCAAGAAATAAATGATTTGTATAATCAGCACTGACTATTTAAGACGGTTGCACTTGTGGCTCGTTTGTACCAAATGTTTCATGTTTTGATTGTTATTCTGTTGTATATCATAACATATACACGTGTTTCATGTAATTAATAACGAGAAGTACCATCATAATGTATGCTGAACTGCAATCGTAAGTTCGCGCTAGTGGTGTGTTGGAGCGAAACGCGGTTGGCATCCTTTCACACGCTTTGTATGTGTTACTTCCGTATCTTTCATTGTTATATGTCTGTTAGTTATTGTTCAGTGCCGTACTGAACAGAACGATGTGTCGCAATGTTTGCAAATTTAGAGATGACAGCAAAGTGTCTGCACTGAATTTTGCGTGAAATTCAAGAAAATCTTTACAGAAACACACCAAATGAAGCAAGAAGCTTTCAGCGATGAATGCTTCACCCGTAATAGGCGTTAAGAATGGTTCACGCGGTTTAAAAATGGCTGGACGGAACTTAAAGATGATCCTTTAGATGTCTAGGCCTACCGGCGAGGATCATGTCGGCAACGTCAACTGAACTGTACGTGCCAAGCGAAGACGGCCTGTCCGAGAGATTGCAGAAGAATGTAAAATTTCAGTGGGATAATGTCAAGGAATCCTGCCACAGCATTTTGGAATGCATCGTATTGCAGTCATGAGTCATGAACAGGAAGATCTTCGCCACGCAGTCTGTGATGAGCATGAGAAACGAAATCACTGTGCTGCCTCATCCTCCGTACCCTCCAGACCGTGCCTCTGCTTACATCTTTTTATTTCCAAAGTTGAAAACACATTTAGAGGGAAGAAGATCTGCAACGATAGCCTTAGGAGCGGTATATCGATTGTGGGCGAGAGCTTTTGGAAGGAGACCATCCACAATAGGTAAAAGGTAAGCGTAGAAAAAATTTGTGAATGAAGTTACCGAACTTTGTGAACAGACCTGGTACACTGGGCCATGTATCACTTTCACTACCAGCCAATTACTCAAATTATTTAATTCTTACCAAGTGGTTTTATGCAGTCCGCCACGAATTCTTCTCCTGTGCCAACCTCTTCATCTCAGAGTAGCACTCGCAACCTACGTCCTCAACTATTTTCTGGATGTATTCCAACCTCTGTCTTCCACTACAGTTCGTGTCCTCTACAGCTCCATAGTACCATGGAAGACTATCCCTCATGTCTTAAAAGATGTTCTATCGTCCTCTCCATTCTTCTTCGTTTCCTCTTCGATTCAACGCAGACTCTCCTCATTCCTTACCTTATCAGTCCCCTGATTTTCAACATTCGCCTGTAGTACCGCATCTTAAATGCTTTGATTCCTTTCTGTTACGGTTTCCTCACAGTACATGTTTCACTGCCATACAGTGCTCTACTCCAGACGTACATTCTCAGAAATTTCTTCCTCAAATTAAGGCCGATATTTGATACTAGTAGACTTCTCTTGGCCAGGAATACCCTTTTTGCCATTGCTCGTCTGCTTTTGATGTTCTACTTGCTCCGTCCGTCATTGGTTATTTTACTGCCTACGTAGCAGAATTCCTTAACTTCATCAACTTCGTGACCATCAATCCTGATATTAAGTTTCTCGCTGTTCTCATTTCTGCTACTTCTGATTACTTTCACCTTTCTTCGATTTACTCTCAGTCCATATTCTATTGTCGTTAGATTGTTTATTCCATTCAGCAGATCATGTAATTCTTCTTCACTTTCACTCAGGATAGCAATGTCATCAGCGAACTGTATCATTGATATCCTTTCACCTTAAATTTTAATTCCACTCCTGAACCTTTCTGTTTCACTGTTCCTTGATATACAAGTTGAACAGTAGAAGTGAAAGACTACATCCATGCCTTTCACCCTTTTTAATCTGAGCACTTCGTTCATGGTCGTCCGCTCTCATTATTCCCTTACCTCTTCTACATATTGTATATTATCCGTCTCTCCCTATAGCTTACCGCTATTTTTCTCAGAATGTCGAACATCTTGCACCATCTTACATTATGGAACGCTTTTTCCAAATCGACGAATCCTATGCACGTGTCTTGATCTTTCTTTAGTCTTGCTTCCGTTATTAATCGCAACGTCACAATTGCCTCTCTCTGCCTTCACCTTTGCTAAAGCAAAACTGATCGTCATCTAGCACATTCTCAATTTTCTTTTCCATTCATCTGTGTATTATTTTTGTCAGAAACTTCGATGCATGGGCTATTAAGCTGATTGTTCGCACGTGTCAGCTCTTGCAGTCTTCGGAATTGGGTGGATGATATTTTTCCGAAAGTCAGATGGTATGTCGCCAGACGCATACATTGTACACGCCAACTTGAATAGTCGTTTTGTTGCCTCTTCCACAGTGATTATAGACACTCTGATGGAATGTTGTACACCCCTTCTGCCTTATTTCATCTTAAGACCTCCAAAGATCTTTTAAATTTTAATTCTAATACTAGAACCCTTATCTCTTGTAAATCGACTCATGTTTCTTCTTCCATCACATCAGACAAATCTTCCCTCTCATAGAGGCCTTCAATGTATTGTTTCCACCTCTCCTCTGCATTTAGCAGTGGAATTTCCGTTGCCCCGAGTCTGTCCTCCCGACAATCAGTTCTTTTTCGATTTCTTCACATTTTTCATGCAGAGATTTCGTCTCAACTTCCATGCACTTCCTATTTATTTGGTTCCTCAGCGGGTTGCATTTATGTATTCCTAAGTTTCCCGGAGCATTTTTGTACTTTCTCCTTTCCTCGATCATTGAAGTATTTCCTCTGTTACCCATGGTTTCTTGGCAGTTACCTTCTTTGTAGCTATGTTTTCCTTCCCAACTTCTGTGATTGCTCTTTTTAGAGATGTCCATTCCTCTTCAGCTGTACTACCTACTGAGCTTCCTAATTGCTGTATCTATAGCCTTAGAGAACTTTAAGCATATCTCGTCAATCCTTAGTATTTCCGTATCTTACTTCTTTGAGTATTGATTTTTCTTGACTAATGTCTTAAACTTCAGCCTACTCCTCATTACTACTGCATTGTGATGTGGATAGATGTCTGCTCCTGCGTACGCATTATTATCCAGTATCTGATTTCGGAATCTCTGTCTGACCACGATGTAATCTAACTGAAATCTCCCCATATCACCCGGACATTTCCTAATATATCTCCTCTTGTTATTCTTGAACAAAGTATTCGCTATTGCTACCTGAAATTTATTACATAACTCAGTCTTTCTCCTCTCTCACTCCTTGTCTCAAGCGCATATTCTCCTGCAACTTTTTCTCCTACTCCTTCCCCTACAACTGCGTTCCAGTACCCCATGTACAGTTAGATTTTGCCACCCGGAGTGGCCGAGCGGTTCTAGGCGCTTCAGTATGGAACCGCGCGACAGCTACGGTCACTGGTTCGAATCCTGCCAGGCATGGATGTGTATAATGTCCTTAGTTTAGTTAGGTTTAAGTAGTTCTAAAGTCTAGGGGACTGATACCCTCAGATGTTAAGTCCCATAGTCCTCAGAGCAATTTGAACCCTACGGACCAGTTAGATTTTCATCCCCATTGCGTACTATTTTACCCTTTCAGTATCCTCAAATACTTTCTCTATTTCTTCATCTTGTGCCTGCGACGTCGGCACGTATACTTGAACTATCGTTGTCGGTGTTGGTTTGCTGCCGATTCTGATAAAAACAACCCTGTCACTGAACTGTTCGCAGTAACACACTCTCCGCCCTACCTGCCTATTCATACCGAATCCTACTCCCATTATACCAATTTCTTCTGCTGTTGATACTACCCTATAATCATTTGACCATTTATTTCCATTTCTCTTCAGTGACTCCTACTATATCTAGGCGCTACAGTCTGGAGCCGAGCGACCGCTGCGGTCACAGGTTCGAATCCTGCCTCGGGCATGGATGTGTGTGATGTCCTTGGGTTAGTTAGATTTAATTAGTTCTAAGTTCAAGGCGACTGATGACCTCAGAAGTTAAGTCGCATAGTGCTCAGAGCCATTTCAACTATATGATAGAGCCTTTACATTTCCCTATTCAGATTTTATAGTTTCTCTACCACGCTCAAGCTTCTAACATTCCATGTCCCGACTTGTAGAATATTATGCTTTCTTTGATTATTCAGTCTTTTTCTCATGATCACCTCTGGTAGGTGGCTGCATTGTACGTAGCCTTCAAAAAGGCGTCTGTAACTAAGATGCGTTTTAAGCAAGGAGTTGTAAATGAATTTCTTTTGTCGGGAAACCAAAGCATCGCAAATATTCATAGGCGCTTGCAGAACATTTGCGTAGGCCTAGCAATGAACAAAAGCGCGGTGATTGTTGGACAAGTCGTCTACTACCATCGCGAACCGCACGGCTGCACGCACCTGTGATATGTGCCATGTGCAGTGTTGGAACGTACAGACACTTTTATTCGAGGTGATCGTCGGATCACATTCCAACACCTCTCAGTACAACTGGATCTCTCGGTTGGTATTGGCCCTTAGCACTATGGGACTTAACAACTGAAGTCATCAGTCCCCTAGAACGTATTACTACATAAATCTAACTAACCTAAGGACATCACACACATTCACGCCCGAGGCAGGATTCGAACCTGCGACCGTAGCGCCTGTTGGTATTGCAGACACACTTTTCCACCAGATGAGGTACTCAAAGATGTGTGTCGCTGGTATTCTCGCCGCCTAGCAGAAGACCATAGAGAGCAACTAAGGACCACCTCTGTGGAATTTCTTGCGCTTCTCGCGGCTGATGACAGTTTTTTGTTGAATACCGTCACATCAGATTAAACAAAACGACAAACCATGGAGTGGTACAACATCATCTCTCCTCGAAACAAATTGTTCAAAGTCGCACCTTCAGCCGGTAAAGTCATCGGTATGGTCCTCTGGGACTCTTAATGGGGTCATTCTCTGTTTCATGTCCTGCCTCATGGTGCAAAGATTAATACTGAGAGGTATTGCGCTTCCCTCGATAAAACTGAAGAAGGGCCTGCAGCGTTTTCTCCGCCACAAAAATTCAAGTGAACATCTCTGTCTCCATGATAACGCAAGGCCTTACACAATGTGTGCATCCCAAGGGAGCTCGTAAAAGTTCACTGGACTCTTATCCCTTATCTATCCTACGTGGATCGCGCGCCTACCGATGTAATCAGTTTGGTCCAATGAAGAACGCGCTCTGCGGGAATAGTGTGTGGTTGAAGGGGAGGATGTTATTGACGCAGCACGGCGTTGCCCCGACGTGGACCAGTAGGGGGCCCTCACAGTAAGGTGGCGTAAAGCCATAGCATTGAACGGTGATTACATTTCAAAATAGTAATTTTAGCCAAAAGACTAGGGAATAACACATGGTTTCGGAAGAAAATAGTTGCATACATTACTGAAAGTCCCTCGTGTATCATAGACTTGCAGTAAAAATGGCTAATTCCTTAAAGAGCAGTACCTGCAATATCACTACATGTGAGCACCATATGTTGGTCCTAACTTCGTTCTGAATTACGACTTACCGCAAAGAATTATTCAATAAAGTGTTTTTTTTTGTGTCATCAGTCTACTGACTGGTTTGATGCGGCCCGCCACGAATTCCTTTCCTGTTCCTGTGCTAACCTCTTCATCTCAGAGTAGCACTTGCAACCTACGTCCTCAATTATTTGCTTGACGTATTCCAATCTCTGTCTTCCTCTACAGTTTTTGCCCTCGACAGTTCCCTCTAGTACCATGGAAGTCATTCCCACATGTCTTAGCAGATGTCCTATCATCCTGTCCCTTCTCCTTATCAGTGTTTTCCACATATTCCTTTCCTCTCCAATTCTGCGTAGAACCTCCTTATTCCTTACCTTATCAGTCCACCTAATTTTCAACATTCGTCTATAGCACCACATCTCAAATGCTTCGATTCTCTTCTGTTCCGGTTTTCCCACAGTCCATGTTTCACTACCATACAATGCTGTACTCCAGACGTACATCCTCAGAAATTTCTTCCTCAAATTAAGGCCGGTATTTGATATTAGTAGACTTCTCTTGGCCAGAAATGCCTTTTTTGCCATAGCGAGTCTGCTTTTGATGTCCTCCTTGCTCCGTCCGTCATTGGTTATTTTACTGCCTAGGTAGCAGAATTCCTTAACTTCATTGACTTCGTGACCATCAATCCTGACGTTAAGTTTCTCGCTGTTCTCATTTCTACTACTTCTCATTACCTTCGTCTTTCTCCGATTTACTCTCATTACAGAGTGGAAATTCACTACTGTTAGTGAGAACTGCAGTGCCCTGATGGAGTGACCTGAGTCATTCCAAAATTGGACGATAAGCAGAAAAGTGGAAGCATCATGAGTGATTATGATTACAGAGAGATGTCGTGCACATAGTCCCACCATCAGTGACCTCTTCTGCACCACCGGACAATTTAGCGTTGCTCCTTATTCAGTCAGTGGAGAGGCGTCAAAGTAAGTGGAAACGAGCTGTTATGCTACGTCAACGTCATAGGGCGCAATATCAACACGTGAGAGAGCGCATACGGAGAGGATGATTGGTCTCTGGGAAATGGGTTTGTTGACAGTGATATTGCGGCTCGTGAAGGGGACGCTGATCGACAGTGATGCGTTTCTGGAACCTGTGGATAGAAGAGGGTCGTATATAACAACAGGCAGGCACTAGATCACACAATATGGCGACAGCTTGCTGTAATATCTAAACACGGCTTTCCTTAAACATTAATACGTACTTACGAAGCTCGTGGTCTAGTGAATAGTCTTTTGACATTTCCCTACTTTTCCTAGGCTACAAACGTAAGCGTTGTGGAAGGTCGTAATCAGTGCACTTTCAATATTTGAAGTGAAAATTTTTTCTTGACGACGAATACAAAGATATTTTGTTAGACGTCTATTCACTGATTCTCCAAAAATCCAACATCTCTTGTATGACTATGAGTTGTATTGTGTGCAAACTGGACCAAGGTAACTATTGATTTTTTCCCCTTTTTAGATAGTGCCAGACCAGAAGTTAGTTCATAATTAAGTTCACTTTCAACTGTGATGGAAATGTAGTGTGGCTGTATATGAAAACTTGCAGTTTTCTGGTTTACTTCATTGACAAAATGGGACCGAGACCGGTGAATATCTTGGTCGTCCCGTACATCACTGGCTGTCATGAAAGCAGTGATGTGCCGACTGCACATTCTGTATTCTTTCTTGAGACGTGCCACGAAACCTGTAGGATATGTAAGCTGCGTGTGCCGAATTTCTCTTCCTTTTTGCTTTGTCCAGTATTTCAGGTACCAGTAATGGATACGTATTTCTTCATTCCTTGCTATTTCATATTGAGATAGAACGTATTGCTTTATCTCCAGTTCTTTGGTTCGCTTTTTTGCTCGAAATGGACGTTCATTTCATCTTTTTTTTTTCTACATGTCATCAAATATTACTTTATTGTTCGATGTGCTTTTTATAGATGTATGTCTCTTCAATAACGAGATGTAGGTTGCAACTTTATGTGGATCTGTCATCATAAATAAATTCAAGAGTTAAAGTACTAACAGTACTGCATTTACTTTCTGATGCAGGTTCATAATCACCAGAATCGTTAGGCTCTTTTTGAGGTGTACTGTTTCCGCTAGTACCAGTGCCACTACAATCTTCAACAATATTAATCGCTTTATCGTCTATGAAGTCGTTTCCTTCATCCACTATGTCCTGTCGAATTTAACTACAGTCGAGCAGTCAAATTAACACTGATGGTTCTGAATAATCAGATCCATCAAAAACATTGCTAAAGTGTCGTTATCCTGTCCTACACCGCCTTCCATTGGGTAATGCGTTCTTAACTTGCATGCCACAATATTTAACACGTCGCAAACGTTAATGATTTCGTTCACTTTTGCTATATATATATATATATATACACTTATACTAAACACGTCAGTTAATCGATGAGGTAGCTGACTGACAGGAGTGTCACCACCTCCCTTCCTCCCTTCCCCCCCCCCCCCCCCCCCCACGCCAGACTATAAGCGCTGAAACCAAGGGCAATACATCCACATGCCGTCGCAGGCGAAGTACTCGATGTACAAATCTTTGAATAAAAAATTCCTGTTCGAGCCGAGAGACATCCGTTGTAAGAGGACTACGCCCATCAGCATAGACTAACCGTTTTACACTACTTCTAATAGGTATCATTAGTCTCTGAATGACACCGCTCTCAGTCACAACAAAAATATTTGTGCTTGCATACGTTGCATCCTGTACACATATCGCTCTTTGAAGGGTTGTGTGTTTATCAGTGGAGGCCCAGTGGAGTGACACTCATCTTGTCCACGTGGCCAAACCTGACAGAACAGTTTTGTCAACAGTGTTAGCTCAGTAACGAGTGTGGATTGGTCTGCGTCGACTGCTCGACGCCGTCTCCTGAGGGCACTGTGCCGGCTCCCATTGACTGGCGTGCTGAGAGGCAGAATATACTGTCTCGCATCAACTTCTCCTACAATGATGGATGTGAATGTGTTACAAGCTATCGTGGTGAACACAGTGGTCAGACTACATTATGGAGCCTCATACCGGACAAGCGCTATGATAATGTGAGGCACCGTTGGCTGAAATACGCAGTCTCACCTCCTACGTATTGAGAGCAGTCTGAACAGCAACCACAGCACCAGCGAGGTTTCAGAACCCAATACACAGACAAGTCCAGAAAAAGCAGACAAACTTTGATATTCAATATTAACGGAACAACGTGATATGCCATTACAGTTCATGCCTGGTGGGGGAGTGCGGAAGGTTACTTTATGTGTTCCAAGTGACCTCCTTTGGCAGTCAAACCGCTGAAATGTTGTCTAAACTGCGGCTGTCAGTGTTGCTGGTATGATAGCCGCACAGGACGCTCGATTAGTTCTCTTAGCCCGTTCAGTGTAGCTAGATTCTGTTAAGAAACTTGAATTTTCAAGATCCCCTTTAGGTACAAGTCAGGAGACTGGAGACCGTGGCGGGTACTCGACAGCTCCTATCCGTCCATCGGCCAGGTGGATTTTCATCCAAATAGACTCCTTACATCTCTGTGGTAGTAAGACGGAGCGCCATTTTGTTGTAGGCAAAATCTTTCATTTCCAAACATCTCTCGGATGTCACATAAAATCGATATTGGCAACGTATGAGGATACACCTCACCAGTTACGGTAACTGCAAGGAATGGACCAGCGAAACCGCGTGATGGCAGACCACACCACACATTAACGGCCGGTAGATTAACGCATTTGTCCATGTGAACGTACTGATTTTACGGAACCCAGTACACGCATCTGTGGGGATTTACGATACCGTTCAGTGTGAACTGTGCCTCGTCAGATCAGATAACCATCCCCACAAACCGTTCACCTCGTGAAGCGTCCCCACAAACCACTCGCAGTACTCCATTCTTCGATCCGGGTGTTCTCGTTCACAGCGTGCAGCGATTTTGCAATGCACATTTCCCACGCTGCAGCCTTCAGAATTCGTCACAAGTTTGATCGGTTTATCGCACTTTCATGTGTACCCTGATTCAGGTTTTGGAGGTGACCTAGTAAAATGATGCAACACAGCAGAGCTGAAACTGGACTTGTTGATATTTTTGGTCATCCAGACTTTATGTATATCCTGAAGAGTATAATCGGCTTCAAATTTATCCCGAATACGATGAGTTGTTTTACGTTTTGGTGGCTGAGTTCCATACACGTTAAGTCATTGCCGTTGTACTTCCATCATGTTTTCGTACGTCCTGTACCACTTCAATATGGCCTTGCGTTGCTCAGCCGACAATCGCCTCATCCATTACTGCACTGTCGTCTTCTGGAAAACGCGTGCCAAGATCTGTTGAGAAAACTGCACTACGTTACCGCGCAAAATTTCAACGATATATTTTTCCAAACATATTAACCATCATAGCGGGTCTACATTTTTCTGGACCCCTCTGTACTGCTGCTCCTGAAGCGGCTGCACATTCTATATTTCTTCGAGACACATGTTTTGTCGACTGTGGAAGCTTTATTCGAAGAGCGACGGGTACCACTGCTTCCCTAGCCTTCACCTTCCACAGACATGTCGCCCTGGAACATGTCTGGGACACTCTAGATAGGAAACTTGTTCGTTCTGGTCCACCTGCAACCAATGTCGATAATTAGCTGACCCGTCTGCAAATTGCTGGGTAGTTTGTTCCCCAGTAATATATCCAGGCCCTCTTTAATTCTATGGCACAATGCCTTCAGGCTGAGACTGAAGAGTTTGGCAGATTCACACTGTACTTAATTCTCACTGTGCAAGTGACTGTGCAATTCTGTAATTGTGATGATTTCTGTATTGTTACTCCCCTAATGTGAAGAAGAATTTTGTCATCATATGACCTCTTCTTGATATTCCAATTTTCATAAACAGAGGTGCACACAAAATGTCAGGAGGATGAACCTTTTCTCCCCAAGACTAGCAATTATACGAAGAAGAGCAAAAGTAGGTGAACTTAACTGGTTGAGCATATCAGTAATATGCTTATTCCAGGTTAGGTTTTCATACAGCCAAAATAATGGAGCAGTTTTACCGTGTTTACTGACTCCTGTTCATGTGATAGATCAGTTTTTGATGTAACTGTAGTAAATGGGAGGGGGAGGGGCGATGGGGGCAACTAGGTAGGATCACGGTACCTTCGTTATGTGATGCAACGATGCCAAGAGCTTTCACGAACCAGTGCTGCGCTATAATAAACTCGTTAAGCAAGCACGGCAGAATGAGAACCGCTGACACCTTCGTAATTGCGAGACCTATGTGGTCACCAAATGTGGTGTCAGGAAAACATTAGCTGCCACTTCGCTCCAAAGATACCCCAGAATTTTAGCTCGTGAGGCAGTCGATCAGACTAGTCGATGGTGACATAACAATCGCACTCGATTCCCTGATTATAATAAAGTGACGTCTGGCGCAGGTCTGTTGTAGACTTCCCGCACGCTGCTGAGCGACGGCTGTCGCTACTGGGAGAGATGGGTACCTCGCCGTAACCATCAGTCCCAGAGTTCAACAACACAATTTGGAGCTGTCACAGATGGGTGGACCCTTCTCTATCATCCCGGGTATCCTGATACCATCGTTCCTGATGCTTCGGTGGACAGGAACGGCCTACCTGAAAGACAGGCCAGGATCGTCATACTACATGACTATACGACAACTGTCAGCGCCGTTCGGCAGATGAAGAAGAACGGCGATGAGCGGGAGGGGACAGAGAAACTCCCAAATTAGCGTGTGTTAAGTCCTCCACTCACTGCCGCGGCGTTGCGGTGCGCTGGCATCGAAGCCACCACCGGCGGCATACGCCCTCTACTTCCCATGTCCCAGTCCTTGTTCACACTTGCCACGAACCCTAAGAATATCATGCAAATAATAAAACGAATGTACGTAACAACCGCAGCAACATCACCTATTTTGTATTATATTTTTATATCAAAACTAGACATGGTTGTCTCACTGGGAATTCCGCGATCGTTCATTAAATAAAATATGGCGTTTCAGTCTTCGATCGCTATTCTTTATTTTCAATTACCGGTTTCGGGCTAGCTGCCCATCTTCAGATCATGTGTTGTAGTTACAGAGTAACTTGTCCGTACAGAACACACAGTTCACTGTCATAAGTGAGCTGTGTGTTCTGTACGGACAAGTTACTCTGTAACAACACATGATCTGAAGATGGGCAGCTAGCCCGAAACCGGTAATTGAAAATAAAGAATAGCGATCGAAGACTGAAACGCCATATTTTATTATATTTTTATATTAATATTGCAAGCTTTGCAATGCTATGACTGAAGAGTGGCAGTTAGGCTAAAGCTGGCTCACTGCCAGTAGAGGGAATCTAAATGACAAGTAAATGAAAAAAAACATAAAATCATATAATTAGTAGAGTTGTCTTGGGCCAGAGAACAATGTGAAAGGAGAAATCAACAGTAGCGGAAGTGGCAGTTTTTATTCGTACACGTCGGCAGATTTTCGCTTTGTTTATGAGCTTCCACCATGATCTGAATATTATCTGAGTTTTTATACGACTTAATAGCTATTAATTAAATTCACACCCTGTGTATTTATGTCCTGCATTTTCTTTCATCTGAGGTAAGTTTGTAGTGAAGCTTCACACATTATAAATAAAGGTTAATTATCTGTTTGCGTCCACGGTCACTGTGAATGTTTCGTGAATTAAAATTTTCCTTTATTTGTTATCCCCTTACGGCTATTGCCATCAACAGATACCAAAAAGCATATAACTAGCAGAAGAAGGCCCGCTCTCAATTTCACACCGCCATTAGCGCTATTTTTGTTTGATTCACTTTGAATTTGCGAGGACTGTTAACAGTAGACGATTAATCAGTCTGGATCCACCTACCCACGAAAGAGCTGTGGCCAGCAGTAGCAGAAACAACAGTGTTGTGTTAGTATACATTATTTAGTTTAGAGTAGCAGCGTCTTCAATGTGGATGGGGACTGTGATTGCTGTATTCGGATGCGAGCCCATTTGGTGACCCTTCGGTCACTGTCCCACGATTTGGCCACGCAGCTTGAGGTTGTTTCCTACGGACATGATTGCAGGAGGCTGGAGTCGGGGATCCAAGGGATGTCCAGCGCGTCCAGAACTCGCTGCTTCCGATCGGTCCTCCATTTTGACAGGCTCAGTTACTGCCCGCACTGAGGCTGACCCCTCACCCATGGTCGGCTGGGATGTCGTCTCGAGGTACGCAGGCAGCAAAAGACTTTCTGTACAACAGATCGAAAGGTCTCCATCTGACAAACAGGTTTCCGGTACTATCTGTGGTGATAAAGATGCTGAGTCAGATGCGGTCACTTGCGCTGTGTCCGAGGAAGCCCCTCGACCTGTGGGATCCAGCCATTCACAGAGACTGAGATGGCTGATACTTGGGAGCTCAAATGTAGGGCATGTAATGGGGTGCCTAAGGATAAGGCTGTGAAGGAAGGGTAGAAGTCCAGGTACACTGTGCTTGCATTGGTCATCCCACATATGGAATTGGTCCTCCTGGAGGCCACGAAGAGCACAAGATCCGGCCAATTGCATGGGATGGCTCATGTCCGTACTAACAATGCGTGACAATTTAGGTTGGAAAAGATTCCTTCTCGTTCCCGGCAGCTATTTGAAGTAGTATTTCTTGCGAGTCGAAAGAAGTGATCATCAACTGTATAGGTCCGATTGCGGAACTTCGGTATGAAGCCAAATGGAGGGTCTGAATCGGAGGATCAGACGATTGTGTGATCTGAAGACTGCAGATTCCTTGACTCACGCTGTAGAGTGATGCGCTGTAGTGTCCTTCTTAATAAGAGGATTGGAGGAGGTGGCTGCACAGATAATGGGAGCTGTGTGGATTGGTCGACCTTTTTGGTTCGAGAATTTTGGGAAAGAACAAAGTTTGCAGGCTAAACAAGAGGCGAGGGTAGTTGTAGGACCCGTCGGTGTCGTGAATTGTCGACGTTGTGCTGGGAAAGAACCAGAGCTCTAACCGCTAACAGACGACAGTGAAGCTCAAATTGTTATAGAAGATAAGCTTAGCCGAAATTTTTATGAAGGACCTAACGGTGTTCAGAAAGGCAGCTTAAATACACAGTTGCCCGCATCTCGTGGTCGTGCGGTAGCGTTCTCGCTTCCCACGCACGGGTTCCCGGGTTCGATTCCCGGCGGGGTCAGGGATTTTCTCTGCCTCGTGATGGCTGGGTGTTGTGTGCTGTCCTTAGGTTAGTTAGGTTTAATTAGTTCTAAGTTCTAGGCGACTGATGACCTCAGCAGTTGAGTCGCATAGTGCTCAGAGCCATTTTAAATGCACAGTCGGACGTGGTGTTTTTGTCGCTGTTAGAAGTAGTTTATCTTGCAGTGAAATTGAAGTTGCTGTGAGTTATTAGGAATATATCTTATACGTGACAATTGTTATAAATCAGTAACTGGTTCCTTTTTACAGACTCTACGACTCAGATGACACAGTTGCTGCAAGGCTCCAGGAAAACTCGATTCTCAGTTCAAATAGGTACCTCCAGCAATTTAGTTATGGTTTGTGGAGACTTCAGTCTATCCTTAACATGTTTTCAAAGATACATGTTTAAAGCCGGTAGTGGGCATAAACATGGTGCAAAATTGCTCTAAATGCTTTCTCCGAGAATTATTCTGAACAATTAGTTCAGGAACTCGCGCCAAGGATAAATGGTTGCGAAACCATACTAGACTTATTACCAACAAATAATACTGAGCAAGAAGGGAGCATGAAGACGGATACAGGCATTAATGACCGTAAGGTCATTGTAGGAAGACTGAATACCGTAACATATGAATCCAAAACATATCTATTTAAAAAAAAAGCACATAAAAATTCTCTTGATGCCTTCCTAAGAGACAGTCCCCACTCCTTCCAAACTGTGTAATCGTAGGTCAGACGTGGCTCAACTAGAAAGAAATAGTACCGACAGCAACCGGTTTACATCAAATAAATTGATAAGAGGTGGAACTGATCTCCCATGGTACTCAAAGCACATCGGAACATTGTTGCAGAATGAATGGAAAAAACATGCCAAATTCAAAAGGAAGGAAAATCGCCAATATATATTTTACCAATGCTAGAAACATAGCACCGGTTTCAATGTGAGCTGCTTTTAGTATTTTCCATAACGAAGCGTTTTTTTAAAATCAGGCAGAAAATCGAAAGAGATAATGGTCGTATGTAAAATTCACCAGCAACAAGACACAGTCAATAATTTCTCTGTGCGATAGCGAAGATAACGTTGCAGATGACAGTGCCACCAAAGCGGAGTAACAAAACAAGGTTTTCCGAATTCCAGTCACCAAAAAAGACGAATCAAATATTCCAGTTTTCGTATGAAGAACAGCTTCTAATAATGAGCCACGTAGAGGTAAGTATCCTCGGTTTCAGGAATCAACTTAAATCACTTAAAAAGTGACCAGACTGTATACCGGTCAGGTTCCTTTCAGGATATGCTTGTATAATACGTAGCTCCATACTTACGAATCACATACAAAATATCGCTCGACGGAAGATCCATGCCTAATGACTGAAGAGTTACACAGGTGACACGATTATTCAAGAAAAAAAGTTGTAGTAATCCGCTGAATTACAGGCCAATATCGTTGATGTCGATTTTCTGTAGGATTTTGGAACGTTATGTGCGTTCGAACGTTATGAATTACCTCGAAGAAAACTAGTTGTCACGCGATGTTATTAATGCTGTCAACAGGGGATCTCAAGTGGATTCCATATTTTTAGATTTCCAGAGGGCTTTTGACACTGTTCCTCACAAATTGCTTGTAATCAAATTGCGTTCCTATGAATTATAGTAGCAGTTGTGTGAGTAGATTCGAGATTTTGTGTCAGAAAGGTTATGGTTCGTAGTAATTGACGGAAAGACAGTGAGTGAAACAGTATCGATGTCTGGCAAAGCCCCAAGGTAGTGTTCTAGGCCGAATTCTGTTTCTAATATAAATAAACAGTTTAGGAGAATGTCTACCCAGCCCTCAGACTATTTCCAGATGATGCTGTGATTTACGGCCCAGTAAAGTCATCTGAGGGTCAAAATGAACGGGAAAATAGTTTAAACAAGACATCAGTGCTGTGCGAAAAGTCAGTACTAAAAGGAATCCGTTAAATTTTTCGCTTACGTGATAAATCACACAGATATAAATGCTGACATTTCAACTAAATACACATGGATTATAGTCACGAACGGCTTTAATGGGAACGATCTCGTGGATAACGTTATGGGGAAGACGAATAAAAGACTGCGTAGTATTGGAAGAACAGTTAGATGATGAAACACGTCTACTAAAGAGACTGCCTCCATTACACTTGTCCGTCCTCTTCTGGCGTACTGTCGTGCGATATGAAATCCTTACCAGACAATATTGTCGGGCATCGGAAAAAACGCAAAAAATGGGCAGCTCGTTTTGTATTATCGCGAATAGGGGACACTGTGTGAGTTTGAGTGCAAATCATTGAAAAGGCGGTTTTCGTTGCGGCGAGATCTTTTCATGAAATTTCAATCAGCACTTGCTCCTCCAAATATGAAAACATTTTGTTAATGCCTACATATTGAGAAATTATTATCGCCATGACATAAATGAAACCAGAGCTCGGAAGGAAAGAATTAGTGTTTTCCGGCATGATGTTCGGAAGTGGAGCGGTAGAGAAATAGTCCGAAAGAGGTTCGATGAATTCTCTGCCAGGAACTTTAGTGTGGACGGCAGAGTAACTAAGTCATGTAGATGTTACTGTAGACGTCGTAGTCGTCTTTTGACTGTAAAATTAAAATTATTTACTTGTGCGATTCACTACAGTAACTTGGGCCGCATGGCCATTAGTAAGGGTACATAACTGAGCTGTAGTATAAGTCAAAAGCTAAAACTTGTCTGACATATAAGAATGTCATCTTTATTCCCGTACGTTACGCCTTTGACGGTAAGAATGAACGAGAGTCAAGCTATGCACTTTATGAATTACAGCTATTATGATCGATGACATTTACACCGATTTTATGTCACTTGTTGGTTGAGTCCTAGCGTGGTCAGAGAAGTGTGGAAGACGGCTGCAGCAGAAGTCTCGCGGAAAGCGTACGGTACGCACCGCTGCAGCCACCATTCCGGGCACGCGGTGCCGCATTTAGTTAACGGAGCCGGCTCTTACATATTTATGGGGCCGTACGGCGCGCCGTCCCACAGTCAATGGAATGCCTAACGGGGCGGAAGTGCCGGCTTCACTTTTACCTCTGGGGAGTTCTCTGCCAGAGGGCGGGACATCTGGGACGAAACGCTACCTCCAACATTTTTAGCCTCGCTGTCCTTGTGCAAAACAAAAACATGCGTTGGAAACGTCCTGGAACCATCTTGGAAACGAGATTCTGTCGCTGCACACCCACATCCTCTAGTATTAATGCACTCAGGAAAATTTAAAGAAGCTTGAGACGCCCTGCTAAACCAGCCGGACACCACAGGTAGTTTACATTGGGCCAAAAGAAGTGGCTGTCAGCTACACTCGAATATACAACCTTTTATTTGATAAAACATTACAAGAGCCAAGAATTAACAAAGAAAAAAAAAGCACACACACACACACACACACACACACACACACACACACAGCTTTAGTTTTGGAACTTAATTAGCGGCTGAATGCACCGTACAATCTCATACCTTAGGGGAAAGACCACTTTAAACTAAAAACGGCTGACAGCCAATAACTTAAAGCTCAATCAAAATCAGAAATTTAAAAGGCAAAACCTTATCTTAAAACATATCCTTAATTTGGCTGAAGGCTCAAAGAATCTGATACTTTAAGAGCAAACATCTTAAATTCAAAAGCGGCTGAAGGACCAACACTTAAGACAATAACATTAATTTTAAAAATACCAAAGGTTTACATAAAACAGTTCTTAAATTAGTCTGAAGGCCCAAACCATCTGATTCTTTAAGGACAAAACAACCTTAATCTAAAAATCGGCTTGAAACCATACAAGTACAAACAACAAGAACAAACAAGAAAAGGCAGTACACCTAAGGGCGCTCAGAAGTTCCGAGGGTCGGCCTGGAATTCAAACACTGACGCTCGCTTAGGTGAGACAGGCAGTCGGCCCAACCATTGTCGAGCCAACGACAAACCAACCGACAGACAGTCAACGGACCCACCGACAAGATAACTTCTGCTTCACCCTACCAGCACACAATAGAGAGTTCAATGGAGCAACGTAGAAGGTATTGGCGCCCACAACCAATTATATATTGAGCTGTAAGACTACACACTGTGCTGGAAAGCGACAACGCGATGTGGAAAATACACTGCCTGAATTTACGTCAACGGCCAGGGCAGGTAACCGAAACGTTAACGGCCACAAGGCAGAAGATTTCGCTGGTGCTCTTCAATTCAAATAACCAAGTACAGTTAAATTTCACCGGAGGATGGCTAAAATTTGCCAACTCGAAAACACACTTTGTTGCTCGCGGAAATATCCCAACAGCCCACAACTGACTCCAAACGACCCAATGTGAGCAGTCATGACTTGCTGGTAGTCTAAGTCAAAACTCAACTTTCATGTCCAAGATCGGTGAGCCATGACCCTCGTCGCAATGGGAACAGCACCACAAACTCCGACACCGCATAGAGGCCGCCATCGGGCCCGGCCAAGCTATGCGCCGCGGAGATTTCCTCGCTGATCCACGCCAACCGACCAACTGCCCGCACACAGTCCAGTGGGAAACTGTAAGTGCCAGGCGAAAGATATTCCAAGGTGCGAATATCGATACACACCGCTGCTGCCACCCGCGGAAAGACGGGATGACAGCATAGTTGCTGTAACTGAGGGAGACTAAACACAGAATAGCAACCAAGGTTCAATCAAACGCATAGCATGAGTCGCCCACGGCTCAGCAATATTGAGAAATTCGGCACTGAGCAGAAACGCTGTTAACCATACGTTTCCATCAAGATGTATGTGGATTGTTTTGTATCGCAGAGTAGCCTGTAAATGTGGAGACTGATAATAGTTACAGAAAATTAGTACACTTGTCATTGGGTGTTATTTAACATTATGTTTTATTCGTCAATGCTTTTTAATTCGCGTTTGTACATACTTTTATGGTGTACCTCTGTTTTATGACGCTGTGATTGACAATACACGCTGCTCTGAGGACAATTTACTGCTTCATTTATTTGTAGTTATGATTATATTTGACCTGTGCTAGCAGATTGCTGCTATGCCGTTATTAACCATGTTCTAAAGGCGAAATCACGATATACAGTTTTTCTTTATTCGTGCAAAATTTGTTGCGTCACAAGTGCTTAAACACACCTGAAATCCTAACATTACTGGCTTCAGCAAGTACCCACTTGTTTCATCATTTGGTCTGGGTAGACGTCACATTACATCGCTGAATACTGCACCCAGACTTCTTCTTATTATTATTATCATTATTATTATTGTAATTATTATTATTATTGCTGAGGGCAGTAAGCCCTCTGACTAAACACGCTGAACTACCGTGCCGGCTACATGCAAAAGTCCTTAATCCATCAAAAAGTTCCCTACTGATGTATAATAAATACAGTTAGGTACAAACTGAGGAGATCTTATACCTCTCAACAATCGTACAATATTAAAAACACCAAACAAATCGTTAAGATCATTAATAAAATCTCTAAAAAGCACTTGCCCGCGAAAGGCAAAGGTCCCGAGTTCGAGTCTCGGTCGGGCACACAGTTTTAATCTGCCAGGAAGTTTCATATCAGCGCACACTCCGCTGCAGAGTGAAAATCTCATTCTGGAAACATCCCCCAGGCTGTGGCTAAGCCATGTCTCCGCAATATCCTTTCTTTCAGGAGTGCTAGTTCTGCAAGGTTCGCAGGAGAGCTTCTGTAAAGTTTGGAAGGTAGGAGACGAGGTACTGGCAGAAGTAAAGCTGTGAGGACCGGGCGTGAGTCGTGCTTCGGTAGCTCAGATGGTAGAGCACTTGCCCGCGAAAGACAAAGGTCCCGAGTTCGAGTCTCGGTCGGGCACACAGTTTTAATCTGCCAGGAAGTTTCATATCAGCGCACACTCCGCTGCAGAGTGAAAATCTCATTCTGGAAACATCCCCCAGGCTGTGGCTAAGCCATGTCTCCGCAATATCCTTTCTTTCAGGAGTGCTAGTTCTGCAAGGTTCGCAGGAGAGCTTCTGTAAAGTTTGGAAGGTAGGAGACGAGGTACTGGCAGAAGTAAAGCTGTGAGGACCGGGCGTGAGTCGTGCTTCGGTAGCTCAGATGGTAGAGCACTTGCCCGCGAAAGACAAAGGTCCCGAGTTCGAGTCTCGGTCGGGCACACAGTTTTAATCTGCCAGGAAGTTTCATATCAGCGCACACTCCGCTGCAGAGTGAAAATCTCATTCTGGAAACATCCCCCAGGCTGTGGCTAAGCCATGTCTCCGCAATATCCTTTCTTTCAGGAGTGCTAGTTCTGCAAGGTTCGCAGGAGAGCTTCTGTAAAGTTTGGAAGGTAGGAGACGAGGTACTGGCAGAAGTAAAGCTGTGAGGACCGGGCGTGAGTCGTGCTTCGGTAGCTCAGATGGTAGAGCACTTGCCCGCGAAAGGCAAATGTCCCGAGTTCGAGTCTCGGTCGGGCACACAGTTTTAATCTGCCAGGAAGTTTCAAAATCTCTAAAACTAGGGCTTCACACGTAAATGTTCAATGTTCTACGTCTTAGTGATTTATTTACTATGTTTGAGGTACTAACTGATGGCTGCATTTTGCCTGGATCAGCACTGTGAAGCAGCGTTGTGTACCGGTGTCGCTAACCGTGGTGCCCACTTAAACGACAAGCTAGAAGCAAAGTGTATTACAGAATTTATTTGATTCCTTTTACATTAGTGTGTGAACTAGTTTAGAGAGGATATTCTTGTATCCTATCCTGCAAAAGTCCGGCCCATAATAAGTCCAAATAATAACTGGTTAAATTCAATGATCGATGTGTTGGGGACGAATAGAAACAATTATATGTCACTGCAGTGCAGTAATATAGATTGTCGACAGATGCAAGTGGTGCAGGCAGCTCTCGATTTTAAATTGGAGATAGGTGAGCGATATCTAAACATAGTCATACTGTAAACACCCCACTATATTTGTTTGTGTATGAAGATTTAGCTCGACTTTATCTCCCACTCTATAAAAGTCTGTGTAGTTTTCAAACTATGTCCCCACAAACTGTTACCCAACTTGAACTCGTGAGCTAAACTTTGACCAAACAGAACCTAATTTGAACTGCACTGTAACTGATCAGAATAGTATATGTCTTCATACAAAATGCCTAACTGAAGTAAAACAGTCAACAGGCCCTAATCAAAATTTACGCTTACCTTGCGTCCTGACAACATTGTTGCAGGTTGTGGAACAATCGCGTCTACTGCCGGATGTTTGTGTCGCTCTGGCACAATATTTCGGCCACGTAACTCGTTGCCTTCTTCAGGTGCTACCTGAGACTGCCGTGTTGGAGGATCATGTTCAGTATTTATGCCCAGAGGGCGCTAGGTGCTCTCTTTGCCGTCCGCGCCCGCCTGGCGCTGCTTGTAATGTGTTGTTTCTTCCCCGGTGTTCCCTCGGACGTCCGCGCCCGACTTGCGCGCCATCTGTGGCAGCTCTCTGAGGCCTGTCCTGTGTCGCGCGGAACGCGAACGGAACGCCCGACACAGGACAGGCCTCAGAGAGTAGCGACTCAGTTACAGAACAAGTACTTAATGTACGTTTGTGTACAACATTTTATTTTCATTACGTTACTACAAATTTTTCATTCATGTACCACGAAAATAACGAACAGAAAACTGGAAGAACCATATAAATGTGGATATGAATTAATAAACAGAACTACAAATTATTTACAATTACAGACAAATTTTAAAAGAATTGTAGACAACGATCTGCATTATGAAATAATTCAAAAGCCAAGGGCAACATTGTTTGTTCTTGTTTTCCTGTTCGTACACTACACACGTCTAATCATTCACTGTCTACTTTACTTCGGTATTTGATTGTTTTAAATTTTTGTGGTAATTAGTTTTAACAATAGCAAAGTTAGTTTGCACAAGAGGGAAGATTTTACATCTTGTATCTGAAGCATGGCGCTCCGCTGCTCGGTTGTTTCAGAGCATTAATGTTGTCTTTCTGGAAAGTTCATTTCAGCAATACTGTTATCTGCTAATTGCTTTTAAATTTGAAATATGTAGTTTTATGCATGTAAATTCAGTCGGCTTATGTTACTGTGAAATTAGCAAATAAATTCAAAATGCAAACTAAAATGCATGATGAGATAGATTCTAAAGCCGGCGATAGCAAGTTAAAGCAATTTGAAACTGCCTGAAGTGACGATTTATCGGAGCGTCGAGATACTGTCATGTGACAAACTGGAAGTATATAACAGAAGTTCTCTCTTGTTAAGCAGACGGTTAATGACACGCCACCCTCTATTGTTACGATGAATAGTGACGATAACACTCCCACATCTTGATAATAAAATAAATCATGCAGGCTTGTCACCTAACAATATATTTTATCAGGTGGGGGCAGCCCTTCTTTGGTTTCGGTTTTATTACTTGAATGCTTATTCCAAAACAAACAATTTTATTTTGAATATTTCTTCCATAAGGGACCGCATTATGAGACCTTACGAGTGTCGATCAATACAAATAAAACAGTTTCACCGTTAGTCACTTGTTTATTATACCAAACGCGTTGCTGTGGTTCACACCGTTATCTTCAAGTGGAGAATTGTTTATTTACATGGCTGGCGTTGGTGAAGAGTACAAACGACTTTTCACAGTCTCTGGTCATGGGTAGTTTAGGTTATTTTGAGTCTTTTGAGTAACGGTAGAATTATAAAAAGTCTACATAGTGTTGTCAGACGTATGTCCGCTCCACTGCACATTACATTTACACCAGCCACGTAAATAAATTCTCCACCTGAAGAGGATAGTGTGAACCATCAAAACGCATAGTGGCGAAACAAACAAGTAACTGACGCAAAAACTGTTTTATCTGTAAACAATTTCAGGTGTTCGCAATCAGTATGAGTAACAATAGCAGCGCGACTTTGTCCTCTCCGTTGCACTTGCGATTTTAGCCTTATCACAGAGTAAAACACTGGCGCCTGGAGCGTTGATCCGATGACACAGCCAACGACTACTCTGCTACGCTGTCCTCTTGGCAATGTGTGCAAAAAAAAAATATTGCAGTATCTCCATATTGCTTGTGTATTTAAGGTGCACGTACACGTGCACTAACGAAAATACAAAAATTGAAGCTAATTTATAGGAGACGGAAACGTCTCATGTTATGATTCTTTCATGTCAACATGCGAATGAAAAGGTTAAATGAGTTCTATTTTCCGTTTTGTAACGATTATCCAACAATATTTATCAGTGTTCTACTGCATTTATGAAAGGGCTCATCAGTTATACTCAAAACTGAAGTCCGACACGTGGTAATTACATGCAAAACAGTTTATGTCTATTTCTCAACATAAATTTTGATCATTATTGTAGTCACAGAAGCAACATCAAATACCTTCTCAATCCATGAACTTTCATTTCATACCCTGATCTCCTTCTAGGTCCTTCACGGGTTTCGTCAAGAAGTGTATTTGAGAATTTATTTTTTGTTGTTAGAACAATGGCAACTCAAAAATGGCCGACTACTTTGTTTGCAGTGAAAATTTAAAAAATCCGTGTCGTTAATAAAAATGAACTTTTGCGTTGGATGATTTTCGTAAAGGCTTATTTCGGTATAAAAATCTGGAATCGCTTCCGTTCAACTTAGGTAGTTTTTTACCTTCATGAAATAGTGTGCTCGTGTTTTCGTCAGCGATGAACTTCTGTTAAAAAAAAAAAAAAAAAAAAAAAAAAAAAAAAAAAAAAAAAACATCGATTCGATGTTCTGCATGAAATTTTGAAATACATCTATATAAAACGTCTTCTGATGTGCTGAAGGTCCACTTCATGGTTTCGATGTTTCATGGCGGATAGATTATATATCCGGTTACCTTGATGTGTGCTTTACATTATAAGTGATTTTAAGATTGATGGGTCACGTATCCAGATTCTCTACTTAATATGAAGATGCCCCAAAATGGTGAAACGAGTTATTGAATTGACATCAAATAATTTCGCAACAGAGTCTTTTCTGTTCTGAAACTCTTTCAAATCGTTATTCTGTATGTAAGTTAATTACTGACGAGCTGCGGAGATACACTATGCTTGAGTTTCACCTGTTACGAATGCCGGAGTCTTTGGTTGCGTTGTGCTTTGGAGGAGTAGCAACGTGACCAAACCAGAGTCAGTACGGCAAAGTGTGAGCAGTGCGCTGGAATAGACGGCCAGACAAAGCACAATTGTGTTGCCGGTGCCATTGGTGTTAAGCAGATTATGAGGGCGCTGCCTGCTCTGTTTTAAAAACTTTCATGATTCGTTTCTACGCTGTAACATGCAGGACTTCACGGTGAGAAGGTCGCGTGCATGCGAGCATTGGCTTAATACCCTGATTCGGGAAGACGAAGGTTCAATTGCTCAGCGATCCCTCTTGATTTAGTTTTTCCGCGATATCCCCACACGCTCCAGGCAAATACGAGGATGAAAGGGCACGGCCGATTTCCCTCCGCAATCCAAACTTGTTCCCCGTGCCTAATAACCCCGTTTTCGACAACACTCGTCTTCCATCCTTCCAAGGCGTAATATTTCATTCGCAGAGTTTTTAGCTTTAGACATGTAGCGCCTTTGTGAGCACGATTAAATCCATTTTCCTAAGCAACTGGCTTTGTTCCGTTATCAAGGATGAATATCGGCATTAACCGTGAATTTATTTCATGGTATTCTTTGCAGTCCCACTTATTCATTACCACTACAGAAATATAAGATTATATGTGTCTCGTATTTTGATTAACTCAAATGCTTACAATTAGTGGAAATGTTCTTCATGTGGTCCGTCAGAGGACAAATGTTACCTCGCTGTTGTGATTTCTCAAGTTCGTGCCGAATAACAGTAATAATGATAATAATAATATGTTGTTCTAAATTTCTTTTTAATTACTTTTGCCCCATTGTCATTTCTGGAAAGGTGTTTGTTTGGATGCTGCTATGTCCTCATGTGCTCTTACTTAAATCCGTAGCTGCTGCGAGCAGAATTCATTTCACACCTTCGCAGATAAGCAGCCAACTGCAGAAGTATTTTCAAATTTTTTTCATACACTTAACAGCAACTATAAGATATATTTATGGTCCGGAGAGCTTCTGCGGATCTTGAATATGTTAATTGGGAGTAGGTGTTGGACCATAAATAGTGAGACTTTACGACCGCTTTTCACGTATCCTGTCTATAAAAAAGGCTGCATGCGAGGGCGTGCTGAAATGCAATGCCTCCTGATTTTTTATGTGAAAAGTCGTAAAGGTATTCAAATAACACGAACCTTAATAAAATACTCATTCCTTGTTTTTCGTACCTACATGTTTGTTTTTCAACACAGTCATCTCTCCCTAGACTTACACACTACTTAAACTAAGTTAAACTAAGTTATGATAAGAACAACACACACAGCCATGCCCGAGTTAGGACTCGAACCTACGACTGGAGGGGCCACGCAGCCTGTGAATGGACGCCTCAAACCGCGGGGCCACCCCTCGCGGCTTTCGTCATCAGTCTTCTGACTGGTTTGATGCGGCCCGCCATGACTTCGTCTCCTGTGCCAAACTCTTCATCTAAGAGTACCACTTGCAACCTACGTCCTCAGTTATTTGATGGATGTGTCCAATCTCTACCCCCCCCCCCCCCCACGATGAACCAATGGACCTTGCCGTTGGTGGGGAGGCTTGCGTGCCTCAGCGATACAGATGGTCGTACCGTAGGTGCAACCACAACGGAGGGGTATCTGCTCAGAGGCCAGACAAACGTGTGGTTCCTGAAGAGGGCCATCAGCCTTTTCAGTAGTTGCAGGGGCAACAGTCTGGATGATTGACTGATCTGGCCTTGTAACATTAACCAAAACGGCCTTGCTGTTGTGGTACTGTGAACGGCTGAAAGCAAGGGGAAACTACAGCCGTAATTTTTCCCGAGGGCATGCAGCGTTACTGTATGATTAAATGATGATGGCGTCCTCTTGGGTAAAATATTCCGGAGGTAAAATAGACCCCCATTCGGATCTCCGGGCGGGGACTACTCAAGAGGACGTCGTTATCAGGAGAAAGAAAACTGGAGTTCTACGGATCGGAGCGTGGAATGTCAGATCCCTTAATTGGGCAGGTAGGTTAGAAAATTTAAAAAGGGAAATGGATAGGTTAAAGTTAGATATAGTGAGAATTAGTGAAGTTCGGTGGCAGGAGCAACAAGACTTTTTGTTAGGTTAATACAGGGTTATAAATACAAAATCAAATAGGGGTAATGCAGGAGTAGGTTTAATAATGAATAAAAAAATAGGAGTGCGGGTAAGCTACTACAAACAGCATAGTAAACGCATTATTGTGGCCAAGATAGACACAAAGCCCATGCCTACTACTGTAGTACAAGTTCATATGCCAACTAGCTCTGCAGATGATGAAGAAATTGATGAAATGTATGATGAGATAAAAGAAATTATTCAGGTAGTGAAGGGAGACGAAAATTTAATAGTCATGGGTGACTGAAATTCGAGAGTAGGAAAAGGGAAAGAAGGAAACATAGTAGGTGAATATGGATTGGGGGCAAGAAATGAAAGAGCAAGCCGTCTGGTAGAATTTTGCACAGAGCATAACTTAATCATAGCTAACACTTAGTTCAAGAATCATAAAAGAAGGTTGTATACATGGAAGAATCCTGGAGATACAAAAAGGTATCAGATAGATTATATAATGGTAAGACAGAGATTTAGAAACCAGGTTTTAAATTGTAAGACATTTCCAGGGGCAGATGTGGACTCTGACCACAATCTATTGGTTATGAGCTGTAGATTAAAACTGAAGAAACTACAAAAAGGCGCTAATTTAAGGAGATGGGACCTGGATAAACTGACTAAACCAGAGGTTGTAGACAGTTTCAGGGAGAGCATAAGGGAACAGTTGACAGGAATGGGGGAAGGAAATAAAGTAGAAGAAGAATGGGTAGCTCTGAGGGATGAATTAGTGAAGGCAGCAGACGATCAAGTAGGTAAAAAGACGAGGGCTAATAGAAATCCTTGGGTAACAGCAGAAATATTGAATTTAATTGATGAAAGGAGAAAATATAAAAATGCAGTAAATGAAGCAGGCAAAAAGGAATACAAACGTCTCAAAAATGAGATCGACAGGAAGTGCAAAATGGCTAAGCATGGATGGCTAGAGGACAAATGTAAGGATGTAGAGGCTTATCTCACTATGGGTAAGACAGATACTGCCTACAGGAAAATTAAAGAGACCTTTGCAGAGAAGAGAACCACTTGTATGAATATCAAGAGCTCATATTGAAACGCAGTTCTAAGCAAAGAAGGGAAGGCAGAAAGGTGAAAGGAGTATATAGATGGTTTATACAAGGGCGATGTGCTTGATGACAATATTATGGATATGGAAGAGGATGCAGATGAAGACGAAATGGGAGATAAGATACTGCGTGAAGAGTCTGACAGAGCACTGAAAGACCTGAGTCGAAACAAGGCCCCAGGAGTAGACAACATTCCATTAGAACTACTGACGGCCTTGGCAGACCCAGTAATGACAAAACTCTACCATCTGGTGAGCAAGATGTATGAGACAGGCGAAATACCCTCAGACTCCAAGAAGAATATAATAATTCCAATCCCAAAGATAGCAGGTGTCGACAGATGTGAAAATTACCGAACTATTAGTTTAGTAAGTCACAGCTGCAAAATACTAACGCGAATTATTTGCAGACGAATGGAAAATCTGGTAGAAGCCGACCTCGGGGAAGATCAGTTTGGATTCCGTAGAGATGTTGGAACACGTGAGGCGATACTAACCTTACGACTTATCTTAGATGAGAGAAAAGGCAAACCTACGTTTCTAGCATTTGTAGACTTAGAGAAAGCTTTTGACAATGTTAACTGGAATACTCTCTTTCAAATTCTGAAAATGGCAGGGGTAAAATACAGGGAGCGAAAGGCTATTTACAATTTTTACAGAAACCAGATGGCTGTTATAAGAGTCGAGGGGCATGAAAGGGTTGTAGCCTCTCGCCGATGTTATTCAATCTGTATATTGTGCAAACAGTAAAGGAAACAAAAGAAAAATTCGGAGTAGGTATTAAAATTTGAGGTTCGTCGATGACATTGTAATTCTGTCGGAGACAGCAAAGGACTTGGAAGAGCAGTTGAACGGAATGGACAGTGTCTTGAAAGGAGGATATAAGATGAACATCAACAAAAGCAAAACGAGGATAATGGAATGTAGTCAAATTAAATCGAGTGATGCTGAGGGAATTAGATTAGGAAATGAGACACTTAAAGTAGTAAAGGAGTTTTGCTATTTAGGGAGTAAAATAACTGATGATGGTCGAAGTAGAGAAGATATAAAATGTAGACTGGCAATGGCAAGGAAAGCGTTTCTGAAGAAGAGAAATTTGTTAACATCAAGTATAGATTTAAGTGTCAGGAAGTCGTTTCTGAAAGTATTTGTATGGAGTGTAGCCATGTATGAAAGTGAAACATGGACAATAAATAGTTTGGAGAAGAAGAGAATAGAAGTTTTCGAAATGTGGTGCTACAGAAGAATGCTGAAGATTAAATGGGTAGATCACATAACTAATGAGGAGTTATTGAATAGAATTGGGGAGGAGTTAGTAGCACAACTTGACTAGAAGAAGGGACCGGTTGGTAGGACATGTTTTGAGGCATCAAGGGATCACAAATTTAGCATTGGAGGGCAGCGTGGAGGGTAAAAATCGTAGAAGGAGACCAAGAGATGAATACACTAAGCACATTTAGAAGAATGTAGGTTGCAGTACGCACTGGGAGATGAAGAAGCTTGCACAGGATAGAGTAGCATGGAGAGCTGCATCAAACCAGTCTCAGGACTGAAGACCACAACAACAACTTCTCCAATCTCTGTCTTCCTCCTCAGTTTTGCCCCTATACAGCTCCGACTAGTACCACGGAAGTCATTCCCTCATCTCTTAACAGATTTCCTGTCCCTTCTCTTTATCAGTGTTCTCCACATTTTCTTTAATCAACAATTCCGCGCAAAATCTCATTCCTTACCTTATCCGTCCACCTTATTTTCAACATTCGTCTGCAGCATCACATCTCAAATGCTAACATTCTTTTCTGTTCCGGTTTTCCCACAGTCCATGTTTCACTGCCATACAATGCTGTACTGAAATTAAGGCCAATATTTGATATTAGTAGACCTCTTGGCCAGGAATGCCTTTCTTGCCGTTGCTAGTCTGCTTTTGTTGTCCTCCTTGCTACGTTCGTCATTGGTTATTTTACTGCCTAGGTAGCAGAATTCCTTAACTTCATATATTTCGTTACCATCACTCATGATGTAAATTTTCTCGCTGTTCTCATGTCTACTGCTTCTCATTCCCTTCGTCTTTTTCGATTTACTCTCAGTTCATACTCTGTACTCATTAGACTGTTCGTTCCATTCAGCAGATCATGTAATTCTTCTTCGCTTTTAATCAGGATAGCAATGTCATCAGAGAATCGATTCATTGATATCCTTTCACCTTGAACTTTAATTTCACTCCTGAACCTTTCTTTCAATTTCATCATTGCTTCCTCGATGTACAGATTGAACAGTAGGGGTGAAAGCCTACATTCCTGACTTACACCCTCCTTAATACAAGCATTTCTCTCTTGCTCGCCCACTGTTGTACATATTGTCTATGACCCGTCTCTCTCTATAGCACACCCCTACATTTTTCAGAATTTCGAACATCTTGCACAATTTTACATTGTCGAAAGCTTTTTGCAGGTCGACAAATACTATGAACGTGTCTTGGTTTTTCATTAGTCTTTCTAACATTACTAACCGCAACGTCAGAATTGCCTCTCTCGTGCCTTTACTTTTCCTAAAGCCAAACTGGTCGTCGCCTAGCGCATCCTCAATTTTCCTTACCATTCTTCTGTGATTGTGCTATAATTCTCGCACTTGTCAGCTCTCGCCGCCTTCGGAATTGTGTGGATGATGCTTCTCCGAAAGTCAGATGGCATATTGCCAGACTCATACATTCTACACTCCAACGTGAATAGTCGTTTGGTTGCCACTTCCACAATAATTTTAGAAATTCTGATGGAATGTTGTACATCCCTTCTGCCTTATTTGATCTGAAATTGTCCATACCTCTTTTAAATTCTGGTTCTAATACTGGATCATCTATTTCTTCTAAATCAACTTCTGTTTCTTCTTCTTTCACATCAGACAATTCTTCCCACTTGTGGCGGCTTTGAATGTATTCTTTCGTCCTATCTGCTCTCTCGTCTGCATTTAACAGTGGAATTCCTGTTACACTCTTAATGTTACCACCCTTGCTTTTGTCACCGAAGTTTGTTTTGACTTTTCTATATGCTGAGTCAATCGTTTCGACTATCGTTTCTCTTTCGATTTCTTTACATTTTCCATCCAGTCATTTCGTTTTAGCTTCCCTACGACTCCTATTTATTTCATTCCTCAGCGACTTCAATTTGTGTATTCCTGAGTTCCTGGAACATTTTTGTAATTCTTCCTTTCATAGATCAATTAAAGTATTTCTTCTGTTGCCATTGGTTTCTTCGCAGTTACCTTCTTTGTACCTATGTTTTCCTTCCCAACTTCTGTGATGGCCCTTTCTAGAGATGTCCATTCCTCTTCAATTGTACTTCCTTCTCAGCTATACCGTATTGCTGTATCTATAGCCATAGAGAACTTCAACTGTATCTTTTCATTGCTTAGCTCTTCCGTATCTGACTCCTTGCGTATTGATTCTTCCTGACAAATGTCTTAAACTTCACCCTACTCTTCATCACTACTACACTCCTGGAAATGGAAAAAAGAACACATTGACACCGGTGTGTCAGACCCACCATACTTGCTCCGGACACTGCGAGAGGGCTGTACAAGCAATGATCACACGCACGGCACAGCGGACACACCAGGAACCGCGGTGTTGGCCGTCGAATGGCGCTAGCTGCGCAGCATTTGTGCACCGCCGCCGTCAGTGTCAGCCAGTTTGCCGTGGCATACGGAGCTCCATCGCAGTCTTTAACACTGGTAGCATGCCGCGACAGCGTGGACGTGAACCGTATGTGCAGTTGACGGACTTTGAGCGAGGGCGTATAGTGGGCATGCGGGAGGCCGGGTGGACGTACCGCTGAATTGCTCAACACGTGGGGCGTGAGGTCTCCACAGTACATCGATGTTGTCGCCAGTGGTCGGCGGAAGGTGCACGTGCCCGTCGACCTGGGACCGGACCGCAGCGACGCACGGATGCACGCCAAGACCGTAGGATCCTACGGAGTGCCGTAGGGGACCGCACCGCCACTTCCCAGCAAATTAGGGACACTGTTGCTCCTGGGGTATCGGCGAGGACCATTCGCAACCGTCTCCATGAAGCTGGGCTACGGTCCCGCACACCGTTAGGCCGTCTTCCGCTCACGCCCCAACATCGTGCAGCCCGCCTCCAGTGGTGTCGCGACAGGCGTGAATGGAGGGACGAATGGAGACGTGTCGTCTTCAGCGATGAGAGTCGCTTCTGCCTTGGTGCCAATGATGGCCGTATGCGTGTTTGGCGCCGTGCAGGTGAGCGCCACAATCAGGACTGCATACGACCGAGGCACACAGGGCCAACACCCGGCATCATGGTGTGGGGAGCGATCTCCTACACTGGCCGTACACCACTGGTGATCATCGAGGGGACACTGAATAGTGCACGGTACATCCAAACCGTCATCGAACCCATCGTTCTACCATTCCTAGACCGGCAAGGGAACTTGCTGTTCCAACAGGACATTGCACGTCCGCATGTATCCCGTGCCACCCAACGTGCTCTAGAAGGTGTAAGTCAACTACCCTGGCCAGCAAGATCTCCGGATCTGTCCCCCATTGAGCATGTTTGGGACTGGATGAAGCGTCGTCTCACGCGGTCTGCACGTCCAGCACGAACGCTGGTCCAACTGAGGCGCCAGGTGGAAATGGCATGGCAAGCCGTTCCACAGGACTACATCCAGCATCTCTACGGTCGTCTCCATGGGAGAATAGCAGCCTGCATTGCTGCGAAAGGTGGATATACACTGTACTAGTGCCGACATTGTGCATGCTCTGTTGCCTGTGTCTATGTGCCTGTGGTTCTGTCAGTGTGATCATGTGATGTATCTGACCCCAGGAATGTGTCAATAAAGTTTCCCCTTCCTGGGACAATGAATTTACGGTGTTCTTATTTCAATTTCCAGGAGTGTATATTGTGATCTGAGTCTGTATCTGCTACTGGGTACGCCTTACAATCCAGTATCCGATTTCTGAATCTCTGTCTATGATGTAATCTAACTGAAATATTCTTGTGTCACCTGGCTTTTTGCAAGTATAGTTTCATGAACAGGGTATTCGCTATTACTAGCTCAAACTTGTTACAGAACCCAGTTAGTGTTTCTCCACTCTCATTCCTTCTCCCAACCAATATTCTCCTGTAACTTTTTCTTTTACTCCTTCCTCTACAACTGCACTCCGGTCCCCCATCACTTTTAGATTTTCTTATCCCTTTACATACTGTATTACCCTTTCAGTATTTTTACACACTTTCTCTATCTCATCATATTCTGCTTGCGACGTCGGTATATATACCTGAAGTATCGTTGTCGGTGTTGGTTTGCTGTCGATTCTGATACGAACAACCCTGTCACTGACCTGTTCATAGTAACACAGTCTCTGTCCTACCTTCATATTGAGAACGATTCCTGCTCCTGTTATACCAATTTGTGCTGCTGTTGATATTACCATATACTCATCTGACCATAAATCCTTATCTTAGAGCAACCATGAATTCAAAGAATTAAAACGGAAAATTCGCAAAAATTAATTAATGTAATATAATTAATATCATAGCGAAACCCTCCTAGTTATTTTAGTACTGAATATATAAGAGTTGTGACATCAGTAAATAGTCCCCTTTTACACAATGTTTTGGTCAAAGAATAACCGAAATACTCAGAAGTAAGAAACGCTCTCTTTGCATATTAGATAAGAAATAGGGGGGGGGGGGAAGTTTGAACGAATATTTGAATGTATGAGGGATTATGATTACACTATCTGACTTCCTGGTATGATCTATTGAATGTGACAGGCCACTTGCAGTGAGGAACGGAAAACGGAAAACGCGTAATGCCTGGTCCGAATAAGAACATGGAACATAACAACCACTTCAGATGCCGTCTGGAAAAGCATGAAGTTTCTCCAACTCATTTAACCTTACTGTGTGTGATATGAGCATGCAAATAATTCATATAATGCCTGCTGGAGGCCGTTCCTTTTTTGAATAATAATTTCGTTAAAGGCGGAAAGTTCGTGATAAATCGCATAATCTGTCTCATGTAAAAATATGAGAGCACATGGAAAAAGTTTAGAATTCGAATGAGTTTTCTGATTAATTTGGGGGGGGGGGGGGGGAATAAATCTAAAGCACCTTTCGATAAGTTCTTACTATCAACCATTAACTTCATAAACAGTTGCAGCAAAAAGTCACGATTGTCCAATGATCGACCAAATCGAATACAAGCCCATGAAATATTAGTAACGGAACTAAAGGAAACTAAATGCATCCTCTAATACTCGGCGATACATCCTCTAATACTCGGCGAAATGCCAAAATACATGGCATGTAATGTGTGCTGTAGTATAGTCTAGTCTCGGTGGCGGACAATGGAAATTTAGATAGGGCCGTGAACTTGGAACAAGACGTCTCTCTTTGAACAGTGGAATTAAGCCCTGAAATCATTCCAAACGAAATATTATGCCTCGGTGCGCTTGCATAGCCACAGCATCACAATAATCTGAAATAAATACAAACTGCGTCCTCGAGTTATCCAAGAAAAGCTTGAACATCGCGCAAGACCACAATCACAAGGAAAGAACAGAATGCTTTTATCTAGAGTTCAAAAAAGCATACTTTCATTGAACTCTGCCATACTGACCCGTTATTAGTCTGTCATCTACATTTAAAGATATACCAGACTGTATTATGCTTAGCACTCGAGAACGGGGGTACAGAATGACTAATTCACAAATGCGCCTTTTACCGAACGGCTGTGAAAAGTATCTCGTTTCCAGTAACTTGTAACTAGAAAACTGTTTCGTTGATATGCTCTCGTACTGCAGTGTCTTCCACATGTCTTTGTCACTTTCACACATTTCAAGACATAACGTTTTGTAGTCTCTGCTTGTGCAGGTGGGATTACTGGTTAAAACATCATCAACTTCCACGATATGTAATACTGAGTATACAGTGGTGTCTAGCTATCTGGATGTGAAAATGAAACTGACTTCATATTTACGCCAAAGATGCTCTTACTTTTGGTTTTCTCATTAGCTGGTGACGACCAACGAGTATCACTAGAATGCCAATGAAAATGCTTTCAATTCTGCGCCCATATGCACAACTGGACGAGACACGTAATTCAGTGACATGCAGAAATAACCATAAAAACGTATTACATAAATAAAGAAATTTCTTTATGACTATTTGCCGATGACATGCTGTCAAAATGGTAAAAAGTCATAACAAGAAGCCATTTTCATAAGTAATGTTCAGGTGAGCAATGGAAACACATTAAATAAAATGCACCCGTTGTAGTCTTTAGGTTTACAATAGAAAAAAAGAACTATGAACTTTGTATGATATTTTACAGTAACAAATCGAGACCGACAGGAAAGATACATAGGTGTCGAAACATGCATGGGGGAATACCAAAGTAAATATATTATGTTATTCATCGGGCGGAGTTTAAAAACCCACATTTAATTCGCAGACACGGAATAAAAAGTCAACAGGATCTTCCAAACCGAGCAATACGATTCGCGAATATACATTTTAATGTGTTCAGGGGCACAGAGAATACATCACCGCAGGGAAATAAACGGCAGGGCTGTAGAGTAAACGGAAACCGTAGTTTTTATGTGATGGCTTTCTGACCGCGAGAGGTGCATGTATCAGGGACAGAGTGATATTACGCCCTTGAACTAATGTTTTCTGGCAGCAACCGCGACTTGGACTGTTACCAGACCAATTCTCAAGTCCACAGCTAGAATGCGATGTTTTGTAGCTGTTTCGCGACGCTTCTCAGAGGCCGTTAAAAGCATCTAATGGAACCGCTGAATGGAAGCATAGCAGCTTACGTATTTCAAAGACTACATTCACTGGCTTCCGAGAAGCATTACACTGAGGTCGGAGTAGAGCGTAATGTTGTACACACAGTAAATCACCGCTTCATAATGGGCCATATTGTTTCTGGGGAATAAAAACAACGACTGCGGTAATTGCAGCAGATTTCTCATTCCATCTGAACATGACTTTGTTTCACGTGACAGCTGACTGCAAAACCCATGCGGTTGTGAAAAACAAAAAGTAGGTAGAGGGGGTCGGATGATATCATCTGTGATCATTTCGTCTAGATAACTCCCAATTCTGACTGAAGTCGGGAATTAAAACACATTTTCTGCGACAGTATAGAACGTTAACGTAATTTTTCATCCAGTTCTCCTCTGCATTATGAACACTTAAATCTCCGTCTGTATCTATAATGTACGACTTACTGTGAAATGCGTGGTGGAGGGTATATTTTATTTTTCTATGTACTAAGCTTCTTTTCCGTTCCATTCAATGATGGAGAATAGCGCGATTGTCTAAATCTACTTGCGTAATACACTCCTGGAAATTGAAATAAGAACACCGTGAATTCATTGTCCCAGGAAGGGGAAACTTTATTGACACATTCCTGGGGTCAGAGACATCACATGATCACACTGACAGAACCACAGGCACATAGACACAGGCAACAGAACATGCACAATGTCGGCACTAGTACAGTGTATATCCACCTTTCGCAGCAATGCAGGCTGCTATTCTCCCATGGAGACGATCGTAGAGATGCTGGATGTAGTCCTGTGGAACGGCTTGCCATGCCATTTCCACCTGGCGCCTCAGTTGGACCAGCGTTCGTGCTGGACGTGCAGACCGCGTGAGACGACGCTTCATCTAGTCCCAAACATGCTCAATGGGGGACAGATCCGGAGATCTTGCTGCCCAGGGTAGTTGACTTACACCTTCTAGAGCACGTTGGGTGGCACGGGATACATGCGGACGTTCGTTGTCCTGTTGGAACAGCAAGTTCCCTTGCCGGTCTAGGAATGGTAGAACGATGGGTTCGATGACGGTTTGGATGTACCGTGCACTATTCAGTGTCCCCTCGACGATCACCAGTGGTGTACGGCCAGTGTAGGAGATCGCTCCCCACACCATGATGCCGGGTGTTGGCCCTGTGTGCCTCGGTCGTATGCAGTCCTGATTGTGGCGCTCACCTGCACGGCGCCAAACACGCATACGACCATCATTGGCACCAAGGCAGAAGCGACTCTCATCCCTGAAGACGACACGTCTCCATTCGTCCCTCCATTCACGCCTGTCGCGACACCACTGGAGGCGGGCTGCACGATGTTGGGGCGTGAGCGGAAGACGGCCTAACGGTGTGCGGGACCGTAGCCCAGCTTCATGGAGACTGTTGCGAATGGTCCTCGCCGATACCCCAGGAGCAACAGTGTCCCTAATTTGCTGGGAAGTGGCGGTGCGGTCCCCTACGGCACTGCGTAGGATCCTACGGTCTTGGCGTGCATCCGTGCGTCGCTGCGGTCCGGTCCCAGGTCGACGGGCACGTGCACCTTCCGCGGACCACTGGCGACAACATCGATGTACTGTGGAGACCTCACGCCCCACGTGTTGAGCAATTCGGCGGTACGTCCACCCGGCCTCCCGCATGCCCACTATATGCCCTCGCTCAAAGTCCGTCAACTGCACATACGGTTCACGTCCACGCTGTCGCGGCATGCTACCAGTGTTAAAGACTGCGATGGAGCTCCGTATGCCACGGCAAACCGGCTGACACTGACGGCGGCGGTGCACAAATGCTGCGCAGCTAGCGCCATTCGACGGCCAACACCGCGGTTCCTGATGTGTCCGCTGTGCCGTGCGTGTGATCATTGCTTGTACAGCCCTCTCGCAGTGTCCGGAGCAAGTATGGTGGGTCTGACACACCGGTGTCAATGTGTTCTTTTTTCCATTTCCAGGAGTGTATCTACGAGGTAGATGCGACTATGGATTTGGAATATATGTAGTTTCCACAAGAAAAGAGCTATTTTTCATTTTTTATCTGTAGGCTCTTTAAGGAAACTCTTACAGTCTAAAAGTAAATTCCGTCCACAGACTCTGATGAAACCCGTTCTTACCGACCGACCGCCGTGTCATCCTCTGTCAGTGGCGCTATTGGATGTGGTATGGAGAGGCGTAGGGTCATTACACTGCTCTCTCGGCCGTCGTCAGCTGTCGTGACATACAGGGTGTTTCCGTAAAAGCGTGCAAAAATGTAACAGGACACGGAAAATGTTCCACTGAACGATTGTTATTTAAAACTAACTTGTGTACAAGTTTACATGTACTGTGCTGTTTATTTACTTGTACTTTATTTCCTGCGACGAAACAAGGAGGACGAGTCTGATTATTAGTAAGCATTTCCTGGTCGCTGGACTGGAAGCGGATGTTCTGTTCCACGGCCTGCAAGGTCACCTGACCTGAATCCCCTTGATTATTTCCTACGGAGATATCTAAAGTCACTTGTGTATAGGACCCCAGTGGATACAGAGATGTAATTAGTTGCCAGAATTGTAGTTGAATATGATGTCCATCAGAATTTCTAAAATCATTGGGGGAAGTGGCAACAAAACGTCTATTCACGTTGGTGTGTAGAATATATGAGTCTGGCGATATACCATCTGACTTTCGGAAAAGCATCATCCACACAATTCCGAAGACGACAAGAGCTGACAAGTGCGAGAATTATCGTACAATCAGCTTAACAGCTCAGGCATCGAAGCTGCTTACAAGAATAATATACAGAAGAATGGAAAAGAAAATTGAGAATGCGCTAGGTGACGATCAGTTTGGCTTTAGGAAAAGTAAAGGGACGAGAGAGGCAATTCTGACGTTACGGCTAATTATGGAAGTAAGGCTAAAGAAAAATCAAGTCACTTTCATAGGATTTGTCGACCTGGAAAAAGCGTTCGACAATATGAAATGGTGCAAGCTGTTCGAGATTCTGAAAAAGTAGGGGTAAGCTATAGGGAGAGACGGGTCATATACAATATGTACAACAACCAAGAGGGAATAATAAGAGTGGACGATTAAGAACGAAGTGCTCGTATTAAGAAGGGTGTAAGACAAGGCTGTAGCCTTTCGCCTCTACTCTTCAATCTGTACATCGAGGAAGCAATGATGGAAATAAAAGAAAGGTTCAGGAGTGGAATTAAAATACTAGGTGAAAGGATATCAGTGATACTATTCGCTGAAGACATTGCTATCCTGAGTGAAAGTGAAGAAGAATTAAATGATCTGCTGAACGGAATGAACAGTCTAATGAGTACACAGTATGGTTTTAGAGTAAGTCGGAGAAAGACGAAGGTAATGAGAAGTAGTAGAAATGAGAACAGCGAAAAACTTAACATTAGGATTGATGGTCACGCAGTCAATGAAGTTAAGGAATCCTGCTACCTATGCAGTAAAATAACCAATGAGGGACGGAGCAAGGAGGACATCAAAAGCAGACTCGCTATGGCAAAAAAGGCATTTCTGGCCAAAAAAAGCCTACTAATATCAAATACCGGCCTTAATTTGAGGAATAAATTTCTGAGGATGTACGTCTGGAGTACAGCATTGTATGGTAGTGAAACATGGACTGTGGGAAAACCGGAACAGAAGAGAATCGAAGCATTTGAGATGTGGTGCTATAGACGAATGTTGAAAATTAGGTGGACTGATAAGGTAAGGAATGAGGAGGTTTTACGCAGAATCGGAGAGGAAAGGAATATGTGGAAAACACTGATAAGGGGGAGGGACAGGATGGTAGGACATCTGCTAAGACATGAGGGAATGACTTCCATGGTACTAGAGGGAGCTGTAGAGGGCAAAAACTGTAGAGGAAGACAGAGATTGGAATACGTCAAGCAAATAATTGAGGACGTACGTTGCAAGTGCTACTCTGAAATGAAGAGGTTAGCACAGGAAAGGAATTTGTGGCGGGCCGCATCAAACCAGTCAGTACACTGAAGACAAAAAAAAAAAAAAAAAGAGATGTGATTCAAAACACACCGGGGTATTTGTCAGGGTGCGTCAGAATCTTATTCGTCAATGTCATTCTTGCACGCTTTGTAAGATACGTACAAATTGTACGTTTATTGTGTCAGTGATGGTACTTGCGTTTAAGTGGAACTAATGTAAATAAAAAAGCACTCAGTAGTGTGAATTTATTCCTATTATCTCCTTAAGCTGTCTTCTCCAACTCCAGGTTCACTACCTCAAATTGGTACTCAAAGTCTGTCCCGGTAGCTGAGTGGTCAGCGCGGCGGTCCTGGAAGGCAACGGGAAACCACCACTGGAATCACTTCCCTAGCACTCATACTGTTGACCTCTCTGAATTAAGGCAGAACACATAGTTTAAGTTGGTCCTCTAACTCCTGTTAAATTTTGCCCGCTCTTAATGAAAGACCCTGTACATCCGCAACTGTTCGGTGAAGTAGCTCCTCTACTGGTATCACGAGACTGAGTGCGCACTTTTCCAGTACTCCCACCAAAGAAAAATCCCTGAGACTGTCGGGAATAGAACCTAGGTCCCTTGCATGGCAATCAGCGAGCAGTAGCGGATCTACAGGGTCCTTCGGTAAGAGCGAGCAAAATTTAACAGGAGTTATAGGACCAACTTAAACTTTGTGTTCTGCCTTACGGCAGAGAGGTCAACCGTATGAGCGTCTAAAGAGGTGATTCCAGAGGTGGTTTCCCTTTTACTGTGTTGATAATGCCGTCGCCCACTCAAGACCTACTGCATAGAATGTGACACACTAACTGAACAGCAAGTCGCGATACACTCAAGGAACAGAAAAGCACACTGTAAGATTCAAATGGTTCAAATGGCTCTGAGCACTATGGGACTTAACTGCTGAGGTCATCAGTCCCCTAGAACTTAGAACTACCTAAACCTAACTAACCTAAGGACATCACACACATCCATGCCCGAGGCAGGATTCGAACCTGCGACCGTAGCGGTCACGCGCTTCCAGGCTGTAGCGCCTAGAACCGCTCGGCCACCCCGGCCGGCCACAATGTAAGAAAGCATATGAATAACTACGCAGGGTGTACGGCGCGAATAGGTGTCAGTGTGGAAATTTTTCAAAATACGATCTCTCGTTAATGACTGGCTCTAGAATCCTGCTACAAACAAAACTGACAATCTGATTTACCCTACTTTTAGTTCGTTAAACATATGCTTTCTATGCATTGTTACAATCTGTTTATAAGGCTAACAATATGAGCACCTGGCTACCAATCCATTCTGTGGAAACAGTACATCCATAGCATTTTCCATTTCCGCAATATTTTCGGTGCAAATGTTTAGATGATTCATACTAGGTATTTCACAAATTACTCTGCAACTGTAACAAATGATCTAAAGGTGGGCAGCTGGCGCGAAACCGGTCATGTGGCAATAAAGAAAAACGATCTGATTTGTGTAAATGACGATTGTAAACAATGGTTGTTAACGAATACGTCTAGTTTTGACGTGTTATTTCTTGTTTAAGATTCATCTTAATTTTGTGGTGGTATACAATACCTTCTAAGAAGACTATCAGATAACATAATCAACGTTTCCGAACTTCACTTTCCTGGGTGTGGTGTACAAGCGCATGCGATCACCTTCTGTCTTCATACATCTTCTGTTCCAGGACAGCCTCCCATTTGCGTCCTTTCTCCTACACATCTGATTTTACAGTCTCTATCCAGCTTTTTCTTCGTCTTCCCAATGGTTTTTTTTCTACGAGGTTCGGGTTGAAATACCTTCAGGCAGGTCTTTGGCTGTTCATTCGCATTAAATGCCCATACCACTGCCAAGGGGGAGGTTACCATGAGAAAAAGACTGAATAATCAAAGAAATAATAACATTCTACGAGTCGGGGCGTGGAACGTCAGAAGCTTGAACGTGGTATGGAAATTAGACAATCTGAAAAGGAAAATGCAAAAGCTGAATCTAGATATAGTAGGGATAAGTGAAGCGGAAAGAAGACAAGGATTTCTGGTCAGATGACTACGGGGTAATATCAACAACGGCAGAAAAGGGTATAACGGAAATAGGATTCGTTATGAATATGAAGGTAGGGTAGAGAGTGTGTTACTGTGAACCGTTCAGTGATAGTGTTGTTGTTATCAGAATCGACAGCAAACCAATACCGACAACGATATTTCTGGTATGTATGCCGGCGTCGCAAGTTGAATATGAAGAGATGGAGAAAGTGTATGATATTGAAAGGGATTACCCTTTCAATATCATACCTTTACACAGTCTGTAAAGGGATATGAAAATCTAATAGTCATGGGGGACTGAAATTCAGTTGTAGGGGAAGGAGTAGAAGAAAAGGTTAAAGGAGAATATGGGCTTGAGACAAGGAATGAGAGAGTAGCTAGACCAATTGAGTTCGTCAACAAGTTTCAGCTGGTAATAGCGAATCCTCTGTTCAAGCATCGCAAAAGGGGACGGTATACTTGGAAAAGGCCGGGTGAGAGGGCAAGATTTTAGTTAGACTAAATCATGGTCAAACAGAGATCCCGAAATCAGATACTGGATTATAAGGCGTACCCAGGAGTAGATATAGACTAAGATCACAATATAGTAGTGATTAAGAGTAGGCTGAAGTTTGGTCAGGAAGAATCAATACACAAAGAATGTTGATACGGAAGTACTTAGAAATGACGAGATACAGTTGAAGAGGGATGGACATCTCTAAAAAGGGCCATCGCAGACGTTGTGGAGTAAAACATAGCTACAAAGAAGGTAACTGCGAAGAAAGCATGGGTAAAAGAAAAAAAAATACTTCAACTGAACGATCTAAGGAAGAAGTACAAAAATATCCCGGTACTCTGGTATAGAGAAATACTAGTCGCTGAGGAATGAAATAATAGGAAGTGCACGGAAGTTAAGACGTGAATATATACAAAAAGAAATGATTGTCGTTAGACAGACTGAGCATACAGGAAAGTCAAAATAACCTACGGTAACATTAAAAGCAGGGGCGATATCATTAAGAGTGCAACGGGAGTTCCACTGTTTGATGCAGAGGAGAGGGCGGATAGGTGGAAAGAATACATTTAAAGGCTCCATGAGGGGGAAGATTTGTCTGATGTGATAGAAAAAGAAACAGAAGTCTACTCAGAAGAGATAATAATAGGACGACTAAGAACGAAGTGCTCGTATTAAAAAGGACGTAGCCTTTCGCCCCTACCGTTAAATCTGTACATCGAGGAAGCAGTGATGGAAATAAAAGAAAGTTTCTGTATTGGATTTAAAATTAAAGGTGAAAGGGTATCAATGATACGATTCGCTGATGACATTGCTATCCTGGGTGAAAGTGAAGAAGAATTACTTGATCTGCTGAAGGGAATGAACAGTGTAATGAGTGCAGAGTATGGATTGAGAGTAAATCGAAGAAAGACCAAGGTATTGAGAAGTAATAGAGATGAGAACTGCGAGAAACTTACCAGGATTGATGGTCACGAATTAGAACAAGGAATTCTGCTACCTAGGCAGTAAAATAATCTATGACGGACGGAGCAAGGAGGGCATCAAAAGCAGACCAGCAGTGGCAAAAAGGGTATTCCTGGCCAAGAAGTCTTCTAGTATTAAACAAAGTCCTTAATCTGCCGAAGAAATTCCTGAGAATGTACGTCTTTAGTACAGCATTGTATGGTAGTGAAACATGGACTGTGGGAAAACCGGAACAAAAATGAATCCAAGCATTTGAGATGTGGTGCTACAGACGAATGTTGAAAAGTAGGTGGGCTGATAAGATATGGAATCAGGAGAGTCTGCGTTGAATCGGAGAGGAAAGGAATATGTGAGAAACACTGATAAGGGGAAGGGACAGGATGATAGGAAATCTGTTAAGACATGAGGGAATGACTTCCATGGTACTAGAGGGAGCTGTAGGGGGGTAAAACTGTAGAGGAAGACAGAGATTGGAGTACATCCAGCAAATAATTGAGGACGTAGGTGGCAAGTGCTACTCTGAGATGAAGAGGTTAGCACAGGAGAGGAACTCTTTGCGGGCCTCATCAAACCAGTGAGAAGACTGGTGACAAAGAGAATAATTACTGAAACCTGAGTTTCGTAATGCCACTGGTAACAGGAACCTCAATACGCGCTACTTTTCTATTTACTTCATTCCTGATTTTGTCCTTTGTAGAGTCGTTTGGTTGTTGTAAGGAATCTCATTTATGTTGCCTGAATTCTCCTGAGTTATTAGTTTAGTGGGATACATGTTTCTAAACTATATGTTAGGGTTGGTACGAAATAAGTTTGGTACATGGTCGCTTTTGCTTTTTGTTGCATTTTATCATCCCAAAGAAGATTTCTGATTTGACTGTAAAAATTGGACGCTGTGTCCTGATCAGTATTTCCGCTTATTGGTGCTGTCTTTCGACATCATGCTTCCTACTAACCTGAAACGTGAAACAGATTCTGCTTTCACTCCTTCGAGAAAGATATTTGAGACTGTTCCTTGCCTGTTGATGGTCATTTCTGTTGTCTTTGTTTTACTTATTTTTAATCCAAAATTTTTGAATGTGCTGTTCCAGTCATTAAGTGTTTCAACTTCTATCTCACACCATACCATCAAATCATCAGCAAAAGTCAGAGCATTGGGGGCACTGTATATTTTCTTGATGGAGTCTATGATACTGTCTATTACTATTACAAACAGGCGTGGTGATAGGGTACTTCCTTGTTGGACACCTCTCTTTGTTTCAAACCATTTTGATCGTCCGTTGCCTGTCTAGACACAGCTGCTACACTTTTGATACAGCATTGACTTTATCAGTCAGGTACTTCGGTACCTTTAGGTCTTCCAGACATTCCCGTATCTTTTTTCGAGGAACATTGTCATACGCTTTTTCAGTGTCCACAAATTCAATCACAAGATTTTTTGCATATTCCCAGCACTTTCCTGTCAGCGTTCTTACGGCAAAAATAAGATACATAGTACCTCGGTCTTCCCTTGGTTCAAAAATGGTTCAAATGGCTCTGAGCACTATGGGACTTAACTGCTGTGGTCATCAGTCCCCTAGAACTTAGAACTACTTAAACCTAACTAACCTAAGGACATCACACACATCCATGCCCGAGGCAGGATTCGAACCTGCGACCGTAGCAGTCGCGCGGTTCCGGACTGTAGCGCATAGAAACGCTTGGCCACAGCGGCCGGCGGTCTTCCCTAGGTCCAAGTTGTTCTTCCTCAAGCAAAGGTTCTACTATCTTTCTAATTCTCATTTCTATGATCTTTTCGAAATGATTCAGGGCGTTTGTCAGCAGCGTGATGCCTCGGTAATATCCACATCTTCGTCGATTGGCCTTTTTGAACAGAGGGATGATGACTCCCTTACTCCAATATTCTGGAATTTTGTTTTTCCCCAAACCACTGATAACACTCTAAATAGCCTATTTATGCCTAATATTCCAGCTGTCTTTATCAAAACCTGTCGAATTTCCATTAAGCATGTTCTAAATGCCGTTTCTACTTCACGCCATGTGAATGCGTGTCCGTTGCTTTGGACTTCATTAATGACTCTACAGTCGTTGCTGGTTGTGTTGTCCCCATCGCCATTTAGCAGAATGTTGAAGTACTTTCTCATTTCATCCATGACTTCGTCCTCCGTCCGTATTAATTTACCGTCATTTGTTTCCAGGGCAAGGATATTTATAAAATCATTTCGTTTACTCTTCAATTATCTTTATAGTAATTTCTTACTTCCCTGACAGTCTTGCTATGTACTTGAAGTAAATTGTTACCAGCACTTTTCATTTTCTTCCTGAATCAGTCTTCTTACAACTAGTTTCTTTCTCCAGTATTCCTGAGCTAGATGTTCAATTACTAATTTATCTCGTCTATCACTTGTTTTTCATGGTCTAGTTTTATTTTCAATACGTTCCTGTCTTTTACTGCTGTCTTTAACCTATCATTCCACCAAAGTGTTTCCTTCTCTTTTGTTGTGAGATTCGCTTTTCTGCAGATGTCCGTGGCTTGTCTAACAAGGATTTCTTTGAATGACACCCACTCTTCTTCTACTCCCGCTTGGTTGAGGCATCATACATAACCATTAACCCGGTTCAAGGAGACAGGACACCTTCTCTATCAATCACTTGAGTAATTTTTGCCCGGCTCATCCAGGCTGCGTGGGTGGGTATCGTCCACATCAGTAGGCCGGTGTGAAAGGATGGCTAAGTTCAGGCAGGGAGCCAGCTTCACTGGGTATAACGAGGAATCTATGTCCAGGTTTACCGGCGAAGACTTTAACGGCACCTCTGGCAGAGAAGGAGACCTTCAGAATGGCGGAGATTGCGGACGAGGCAGTCCATCCTCCCCGAGGATAACTGGAAGACACCACTGCATTGTGGAGAACATTGGTCTTCAAGGCTAAGGGATTAAACCCTGAAAGGAAATCATCACGTGTGCTAGTAAGCAGTTGAGCTAATATATAATGCTTTCAAACCTAAACCAAGCCTCGGATCGAAGAATGAATTAAACACAATTCTTTTAGTACCACTCTAAGCAATGATGGAAAAATGCCTGATGCTCATCGAAGATACCAGAAGGCACAAAACCGTCTCAAAAAGGAAGGGCTAAACATTGGTATATTCAATGTATTCAATCTCACCAACAAATGTGAACTAATAGATCTTACGGAGATGCGTAAGCTCAGGAGACAAAGTGGAAAAGCTGTAGGAACAAATCAGTTAGAAATTGATATGTGATATGCTGGAGTGGTGACAAAAGTGAATCAAAAATGCAGTTGGCTTCGTCCTCCAACAAGATATTAACATACAGGCAATACGTGAGTGACAGGATCATCCAGGTGATACTAAGGCTGGTAGTACACAGCATACTGTTCTGCAAGTATATGCACTACAAACAGGATGCAACATGGTGGTGAAGAGCATTTCCTTAGTGAACAGCGGAGAACACCATCGTCATGGGTGACCTGAATCCTGAAGTTGGTAAAGAAAGACTAGGATATGAAAATATCATCCGTCCTCATGGTTATGGGAACAGAAACCGGGAAAGAGAGATTTCTCTGTGCGAAACGACTTGGTAATACAGAAAACGTTGTATCAGAAGAGAGATAGTCATAAAATAACGAGTTACAGCTGGGGTGATTAGCTCAAGATTGTGATAGACTTATGAAAGGTTATTTTCTCACAATTAGGAACAAAAACAGATGCTGGGAGACAACCGAGGCGACACAACAACAATAATATATTGTATTTCCTCAGTGTCGGTCACCCGATTTTAGTATTTGTACACTGACGACGGTTCACCAACAGCTGTCGAAAGCTTTTTCTTTTTTGCTTTTTTTTTAAATTTTACGCAGTAACACCATTTCTCCGAAAAAGACCAGGAATATAACTTTTTTAAGTAAAAGCGGTACTGTCTTTTGCCGGTGTTCAGCCATTCAGGAATATCAATGGAATTCTTCAGAAGAGGAATAAGACGTGGCACAGTTCAGAACATTTTATCATCAAGAGATTGAAATTCGATGGCATCGCTATTTAATTTTAAACAGCAATTGGTCGTGTTTGGGCACTGTACACAACGAAAAGAACGCCACATCGAGAGCAAGTTAACTAAGCAACATGTTATATTTGTTATTTGTGGGTCGCTAGCCATGGAAGAGTCGTAGTGCAATTAGCATATCTTGAACTGCCACTCAGGTCTGAACAGATTTTGATTTGATCTTTATGATGCACACAAGTGACATAAAACTGACCAAGACCAAAGTTGTCTAAAATCTCAATAGAACTCACACGAAATGACTCTAACGCTTTGGGTGTGGAAGATACCGAGTAATATGGAAGAGTGAATGGAGAAACCGTAACAAGATTTTCTCATTTGTGCAGCTACTGAAGTCAAATTTTACAGAAAAAGAGACACCAAAACTTGTAACCAGATAGGCAACACAAGTTGCGTGGCAGAACAACTACTTAGCGATATACTTAAAATAAAAGTAGGTTTCGCTATGGTAGTTGTGACACATTTCCCCAGTAAAAGAAAAAAAAAAGAAAAAGGTGCATGGAGAGGACTGCTCAATGCTGTTGTTAATGTGACGAACCAGAATGTCGCTAATTTCACTAAAAAGAAAGAAAGAAAACAGGAGAACGCCTCGTAAACTTCCCAGTCTTGGCGTACACAACACCGATTGACGGACAAGTCATTTAGACTGGCCTGGTGTAATGTGACACGTATTTGTCAAACTCTTCGCGTCAAGCATCGTTGCGAGACGACTCATTCAAATGGATATACCAAAACAGTGGACCGAAAGCAGTCGAGTCTCTCACGTTGGTCTGGTGGCGCCGCAGCATCGAGTTATTTGATATCCATACAGAAAAGACAAACATATGACGCTCAGCTATTCTCTGGAGATGGCTGTGCCCCCAGCGAGGACAGGTGTTGACTCCAGTCAACGAAAGCACGGAGCTCGCCGCGGCCCCGCTTCCACGAAAGTGACAAATATCTGTGGGCTTGGACTCACTGTCCACCTTCTGCCGGCAGCCAAGAACAAAAGACCACACCAGGAGCACACAGTCCCAGAAAGGAAATCGCAAATCTTTTCTTGCAAGAAATCATGCCCAATACCGTCAATAAAATAACAATGCAATGGTAGCAGAAAAATGAAACAGTATTGAACAGCCAGCGATCTCTGACAATTCTGGATAATTTGGCTGTTATTGGTGCTTCATACGTTCTATTCTTTTACATGTCCTTTAACAACCAACTCTTAATCTTTGGCATTCTCTTTTATATGAATTTTGACACTTGAACATCTTTTAGGTGGTCGCTATCTAGGAATGTGACTTTAAAATTTGTAACATACTGACCAGCTTTGCGACAGTGTTCAGCCACCCAGGGACGCCAATGGCATTCTGAAGATAATTACAGCTGATGGATCGAAACGTAGGGCAGTATTGAAGTGTGGAAAAGAGTTTAACACGCCCAAGCGACCCAGAATATTTTATTATAAGTGACAACGTCCACGAAAGGCTGCAGTCTTAATAAACAGAACACCCCATTAACAATTAAATTTTGTACTGATAACAATTACCTGTACAATTTCACCACGTCGCAAAACAAAACAAGCGCCAAGGCGAAACAGGAAGGAAAGAGGCTTTTAACATCCTCTTCTCCTTCGTTCGAACAGAGTCTAGAAGTACACCATTAGCCATTAAAATTGCTACACCAAGAAGAAATGCAGATGATAAACGGGTATTCATTGGACAAATATATTATACCAGAACTGACATGTGATTACATTTTCACGCAATTTGGGTGGATAGATCCTGAGAAATCAGTACCCAGAACAATGACCTGTGGCCGTAACAACGGCCTTGATACGCCTGGGCATTGAGTCTAACAGAGCTTGGATGGCGTGTACAGGTACAGCTGCCCATGTAGCTTCAACACGATACCACAGTTCATCAAGAGTAGTGACTGGTGCATTGTGACAAGCCAGTTGCTCGGCCACCATTGACCAGACGTTTTCAATAGGTGAGAGATCTGGAGAATTTGCTGGCCTGGGCAGCAGTACCTGGATTCATCCGAAAAAATGAGGTTTTGCCATTCGTGCACCCAGGTTCGTCTTTGAGTACACCATCGCAGGCGCGCTTGTCTGTGATGCAGCGTCAAGGGTAACCGCAGCCGTGGTCTCCGAGCTGATAGTCCATGCTGCTGCAAACGTCGTCGAACTGTTCGTACAGATGGTTGTTGTCTTGAAAACGTCCCCATCTGTTGACTCAGGGATCGAGACGTGGCTGCACGATCCGTTACAGCCATGCGGATAAGATGCCTGTCATCTCGACTGCTAATGATACGAGGCCGTTGGGATCCAGCACGGCGTTCCGTATTACTCTCCTGAACCTACCGATTCCATATTCTGCTAACAGTCATTGGATCTCGACCAGCGCGAGCAGCAGTGTCGCGATACGATAAACCGCAATGGCGATAGGCTACAATCCGACCTTTATCAAAGTCGGAAACGTGATGGTACGCACTTCTTCTTCTTACACGAGGCATCACAACAACGTTTCACCAGGCAACGCCGGTCAACTGCTGTTTGTGTATGAGAAATCGGTTGTAAACTTTCCTCATGTCAGCACGTTGTGGGTGTCGCCACGGGTGCCAACCTTGTATGAATACTCTGAAAAGGTAATCATTTGCGTATCACAGCATCTTCTTCTTGCTGGTTAAATTTCGCGTGTGTAGCACATCATCTTCGTTGTGCAGCAATATTAACGGCCAGTAGTGCAGCTAGGCCAGAGCGATATAGTGTGATCCTGAAGAAGATTCCAGCAGATTCATCGAAAAGTCGAGCAAGAGGGGTTAGAAGTACCCATGCTGGAACTTGATCCTTATTATCATCACCCTAAACAATCGTGGGCACTGCTTGTTGACGGCGATTGTTCATCAGAAACAAGGGAATCATAAGGTGTGTCCCAGGAAAGTGTAATAGTACCGCTATTCTTCTCTATACGCATAAATGTTCTAACATATAGGGTAGGCAGCAATCTGCTGTTGTTTTCTGATGATCTGTGGGAAGGTGTGATTGTACGAGAGTACCAGATGACATAGACGTAATTTATAGTTGGTGTGATGACCTGCAGCTAGCTCTAAATGTAGAAAAATTAAGTTGATGTAGATGAGTAAGAAAACCAAACGCGTAATGATAGAATATATTATCAGTAGTTTGCTGCTTGACACAATAACATCGATTACATATCTAGGCTTAACGTTGCAAATCGATGCGAAATAGAGCGGGCATGTAAGGATTGTAGTAGAAAAGGCGAATGGTCGACTTCAGTTTACTGGTACTTGGAAAACTGTTTTTCATCTGTAAAGCAGACTGCATATAGGACACTGGTGTGACCCATTCTTGAGTACTGTTCGAGTGTTTGGGACCCACAGCAGATCGAATTGAAGGAAGACATGAAGCAATTCAAGGGCGGGCTGCTAGGTATGTTACAGATAGTTCGAACAAGATCCAGGTGTGATGGACATGCTTCGGGGACTCAAATAGGAATCCATCGAGGAATGGCGACATTCCTTTCGAGGAAGCTGCTGAGAAGATTTAGAGGACCGGCATTTGAAGCTGACTGCTGACTTGTTCTCCTGACGCCAACGTACATTTTGTCTAAGTACAACGAAGATAAGAAAAGAGAAATTATGGCTCGTACAGAGGCACACACAATGTGGTCAGAAAAAGTCTGAAAAGCTTGTAAGGTTGTCGCATGGTAAGCTGTGCTGACAAAGAACTGTTGGGAAAAAATAGAACGATACATTGCGGCATTTCCGAGTTAATTAGCATTGAAGTTACACGAGCAATCCACTGCGCCCGCAAACTCAAACGGCCCGCCAGAAACGGTGTCGCTAAACGTGTTCTTCGTTTGCTTTCCTAAAACCGAACAAGAGAGCGATACGAAAATTAGACTTGGGAAGGTAGTAAGGGTCAAACCTACGAGAAGAGCTACGCTACGAGAACAACTACGCTATGAGAACAACGCCTGAATTTGCGAGTGCAATGGCTTGCTTTACTAACTTCAGTGCTAATTAGCTCGCAAACTGCGCAGTGTATCGCATTTCTTTATTAACAATTATTTCACTTCGCAACATACCCGACAATACCATCACAAGCTTTCCAATTGTTCCTGACCACCCTGAAGACAGCCGTTTTCCGTCCGCTCTGTTTGCGAGTGGAACATAAAAGGAAATAGTTAGAAGCGGTATATGCTGTTGTCCACCGCATACCGTACAGTAGCTTGCGATGCATATACACGAAGAACGTCGCGCTGAAAGAGATTCTCGAAATTTCTGGACACGTTCTCAATAAATGCACGGTGTCATTCTTGCATGTTTGATAGCTTGTTTTTCAACGTTCACTCTGTGAGTTAAACAGGCTTGTCATCATTCAGACGACCCTTACTTGTAAACGCAAAGGGAACCTCGTTATGGCGACCTGATGAGTCCCAGTATCCAAGTGTACTAGTTCAAGACTTTGTACACTGTGTATTTTGTGCCCAAACACCTTTCCTGTGTCTTACCATTGAATTATAGCCTGACATTACACGCAGCTGCGCCTCCAAGGAAGTTCCAATTCTTACCTCCATAGGTTGCTGCTCCAAAATATTTGTATCGGGTGAGTATTAGTGACTCATTATCGTTGAGTCGGTTCAGCCAGGGATGGATGCCAAGGAATAGGTGTGTGCTGAGACAGAGAGGAAAATATTTAGAAGCACGCGTAATATGTATGTAACGTCTTTTACTTAACTTTCTTTTGTATGTCCAAGTAATGCTCCACACTAATCGATTACACACCCAAGTTCGTCATAAACAGTCACAATAACGGAGAGACAAACTAGTCGCGCTGCGGAGGCTCCAAATGAACTCCCCGGTTACTCTGGCTGGCTTCGATGCGGCGTCTCCTTAAGTCGGCTCATTGGTGGCGCTTCTCGCGTGTGGAGCAGAGGGTGTGTCAATGAGCTAGCTGCCGATTGGCGAGGCAGTCACAAGTGTTACTACCACCCTGTAGATGCAGAATGCCTGCTATGGTGTCTATACTGTACGAAGCCACAATTACTGTAGTAGTTGAAGGGTAACACACATTTACATTTAGTGAAGAGTACAAATTCTCATATCTTGACATTAACATATTCAGTCTTTATCTTTTTATGCTCAGTGAATAAATCAAACACGTTGTTCTTGATTGTGGCATACACTTTACGCCATGTGCTTTCAGCGCGTCACTTGTTATCGCTTTTTCATTACCCAGTAGGTGCCTGGATCCGAAATAAAGGTAGTTTGTCTTCAGTAATTTTGGAGTGCGTTTAGAACACACAATTATATGCTAACATATCATCTGCTGTTGAATAATTAATTGTTTATTCCTTCATAATAATATAGCGGTATATTTTTCGATGCCCCACAGGAGTTATTTCCGGCAACTACCTCAACTTCTGTATACCTGTGGCACTGTTTTTGTGATTTTTAGGTGTTAAATATTAATTATTTTGAGCATGACACATATGTCACTAACTTCCTGACATAAATTATTCACTGTGAACATGCTCTAAAATTTTGGTGAATCATACCAGCTTCTTAAGTCTAGTATTTCAATCTTATTTGGTTCCAGAGTCCAAACTTTTCATTCATAAACTCCAAAGCTTATTAGATTCTTATAACGAATGCTTCATTAGTCATGATCACAAAAATTAGCTATCACTTTCTTATTATTAATTACCGTTCTGTTATTCTGAATTGTACTGCACAAAAATTATGTGTCGTGTAGTGGAATTTTGTCACTTTGATAAATGAAGATATATTACAGTTACGCTGCTTGCTGTTATCTGCGATATGTCTACTTGATTAGATACAATTTTTTAATACATTCTGTAAAATCATAAAACATTTGGTACAGTTACCATTTAATGAAACATTCAAGGAAGCAACCAATTATTGAAAAATGAAGAGCGGTTTCTGCCTTTATGCAGGCCGTCTTGAGATCTACTGCACCATGTGGCTGAAGTCGGCGGCGCACACTACGGTCGTTTGCTACGGTAGATCTGAAGATGGCCAGCATAAAGACCGTAACCGGCCATAATTTTTAAATAAATGATTATTTGCGAACTTGGCAGTTTCGCTCAGTCGTAATTTGCAATAGAGCGCTGGTTTTTCTCCAACCAAGTTACCTAAAATATGGAACAATTATTATTCTGCTTCAATTGGTATATTGAAAATAGTTTTCCTGTAAGTCCCAGCACTTAGCATCAGTCGGTGTTTTTCCTGAATATTACTCTGTTGTTCACTTGTGCTAAGTGAGAGAGATAAATTTGTTCGGTACCCGATACTAGCTCATACAACGCTGTTGTACTATGCTTACCATGATCTAATATATTTGAGTAAGAAATGTGTGTTTTCAGCCTTCGCAACCTTATAATGAAACATTCTGATTCTATGATTTTTTTAGGTGATACTTATATAAATGTTCATCGAGTTGTACATGTACAAAAATGTTGGGCTTTGAATGCTGTTATGAACACTTATGTCACTTATTGATGACAGTGTGTCTTCTACCGGCCTGGTGACTAGACACAGCAGTGTTCGTCTTATTTGGTATCGGCTGACTTTGCGTAGCCTTTGTCACAATGACAAGTTGTGCCATGCTACAATCCCCCAGTGTGTAATTTTCTATAAAATTACAGATATGGTGATGGCTAGCTTTTTTAGCCGAAACTAGTTTATCAAAGATTATAAATACTTCATGCAATCTTGACTAATAAAGGATTTTATGTATTCGATAAAGTTTAACATCGATAGATCAATTATTTCCAACGCGACTATGTCAGTAAACAACAGGTTGTCAATCCTTGTTCGAGGATCATATTTTACCGACATGTAACTGTGTATTACTGCAATATTTATTATATATAAAGTCTTCATAGATAATGGTACAGTATGTGAAAAGTCTGGAAGTACAACTTCTACTATTCACTGAGTCAGTAACATATAACATAAACGGCAACGGTCCTATTACGTGGCCATAAGGACTCCTATTGAAAGGCTGCTGTACCTACCTCGAGATTAAACTGCACGCTTAAAGCTCTGATTTTTACTATATTCGTTCCCAAGGTCGTTCACGTTGCCTACACCTAGGCCAAATTGACTTTGCACACAGACCCTGCAGACATTTTAGCCCAGAGACGAAAGGCTTGGACAGATAAAAAATGTGAAATTATCAGTAATAAAATATTTAAGTACGCTACGGATGAAGCGGATGTTAATGTATACGAATAGTTTCAACTATGTAACGCTCGGTGAAAATGGCGTGATAAACATGCAAGTTTATTTCAGCCTTAAAACATAAAGGTAATCACCCGTTCCAATCATCTGTACTACTCTTCTGTCATCACAAACAGTGCTTTGGAATTGGTTTCAGGTACAACAGGATGGGGAAAGACATAATTTGGGTTAAATAGTATTTAAACTGTCTTCATTTGATCTGAACTGTTTTATTATTTCAAAGAAACACTAAAGCTGACATGCTACAAGCTTACGTTTTCTGAATTAATTTTCAATACACAAACACTATTTACAATAAAAGTTTTCCCGTACGGTGAATTTAAACATTCTAACAAGATTTATTTAGCCTTACACATTGCTGGTCAAGATGCTGAAACTATAATTATGCCTGCGTTCAAAAACAAGGAAACATACATTTTCTCAAACATCTAGATGTAGATTGGCACTACTGAACTTTAGCATGCACCAGATTCTGGAGAACAAAAACTGAAGACGGGAACTGATACTGTTTGTCCTGATGCATGCTTTATAGGTAAATTTAACCCCGATGCGGAATATAGAAAATAAAATATGGGGAAAGTGATTCAAACAGAAAAGTAGCGTACAAGAAGAAAATTATTCGAAAATACGAAAATTAACACGCCAGTTGCGTATCGTGATGTTAATTATAACACACGGAATCATTTTGCTTTCGTTCTACATGACCCCCACCAAAGTGTAGAAATTTCGAGCTCGAAACTGAAAAAGCTACGGTGCTTTGTACGAAAACTGAAGAGAGCGCTTGTCGGAGGAAACCTCCACTCTTTAACTTTCCAGCCGCCAGAAACCGAAAGCCCACGCGCCCTTCTATGTTCTAATGTTGCTGCTCAAGCTTTGGGTGGCGGTACCAAATGACTCTCCACAACGCATGCGAAAACAGTGGTTCGAAGATGCCATCAGGTTATCAGGTTACCCTTTTTGTTCCAAATTTGCCTACTCAGAGGCTTGAGATGGCAGTACCGCGTCAAACCATTCCAGACTACCAAATACTCCTACTATGATGGAGCGAGTTTTGAATTGCTCTCTTTTTCCCCTTTTTTCTCAAGCTGTGGGATGCATGAAGGGAAGTCGGGCTGTTCAAGGACAGAACACCAATTAGTAAATCTATGAAGCCTCTTATTCCCCCTCCAGAGGCTCTGCGTCGGACTGGCAGATTACTGAATAGAGATATACACCCGCAGCCAGACTAAGATGAACGCCACGCTTGGAGTTCCAACACAGCGCTCTGTTGTGTCGCTAGACCACTCTCCGCACAGTACAGCGGGCTTCGTCCTATCTGTCTCGAAATCACTGATCCAGTTTCAAATCCGGTCAGGTGCCACATAGTGACGTAAGTGCATTGATAAAAGCTAGTCATTGCCATGAGACATCACGCTCATACGGTGTAACATATAGCCCTCCCGTTTTCCTGGTATTCCTGAGATTTCAATTGGTACGTACCACGTGCAGCTCAAAGTAGTCCCAGATACAGAACTTTAAACGAGATTAAAACTGGTTGAATTCAAGGGCGAACCAAAGCCGAGTAGAGTGCCTGGTAGACCATCAAACCACGAACAAGGCGGTTGTCCTCTTTTAAAAGGACGGTATCCACAGAACTTTATCATGAAGATGTAGAAGGAAGTGCAAAATTTATCACCGTTAACGTTAAAATATTTTGCGGGACGGTGAAGATGCTAGGGTGCCTGGTTGAAAGTCGGAGCACGAATGTACGCATGATGCGAACATGGTGGTTGTTCTTTTGAAATACGATAGTATCCACATAAATTTGTAATGAAGATGTGGAAGGAGGGGAAACATTTATCAACGTGAGTGTTAAAATATAGCAGGCCAGTGTCTGGTTGATCGCCAGACCAAAAGTGTATGTGTGCAGTTCTGAGAACATGACGATTGTCGTCTTGGTAGTGTCCAAAGCAATTCATCTTGAAGAAACGGAAGAAACGGCAACATTTATCACCTTGAATGTTAAAATGGGCATCTTGGTTCATATTCAGGGTAATCTGGAAGAGTGTGCCCAAGCGATCGTACAAAAAATACCCCGAAAGCCCGCCGAACAAACTTCGATCTCAGCCACAGTTGCACAAACTGTGGCAGAAATGGCTCATCGGAACGACGGTGCACTCGAACTCCTTGCAACATTTGAAACGGGGAAAAATGATGATTGGTGAGAGTTCTCTACACGCCTCCAGTCCTCTGTTGTCCAATTTCTGCGTTCTCTGGCCCAGTGAAGATTTGCAGTTTTATCTGCTGATTGAGCAGTGGTGTTTCGTGAGGTATCTGAAGGTCAGCTGTATCCAGATCTCTTAGTAATAATCGATCAAAAAGTTGTTGAGATCGACCTGCAATCAATTAAAACAGTTATTCATTTCGAACTTGAAACCGACTAGTTTCTGACAAAACTTGGCACTCGTCCCCAGCTATTGTCGTTTAGGACCTGTGTGATTATCGCTCCTCTTACGCCATTTTACATAGCAGCGGGCGGCGCACCATTCCTCGCAGACACCTTGGACAGTCAGTTTTAATAAAAGAACAAATCGGGGAACTTAATTCACGGTGAGGTCGTGGAAATGTCTAAGCATAATAGCGTTTTTCTGCCGTTATGTCTCATCTCCGCGTCGACTCGTCTAAATGTGATGATTCCATACTCCTTTCTGGCACATGCACTTTAATCTATCAAGGATAATCAAGAAAACACGATAATGAAAAGAGAACTGTTGAACAATCACCCAAAATCACCGTAAATGTTTACCTACGAACCCATCTTGATCGTTCTGTATAGAAAAGGCGTACTCTGTGCTGTGAAAAGCGGTGTAACCGAAAAGTAAGCCGGCCGGAGTGGCCGAGCGGTTAAAGGCGCTACAGTCTGGAATCGTACGACCGCTACGGTCGCAGGTTCGAATCCTGCCTCGGGCATGGATGTGTGTGATGTCCTTAGGTTAGTTAGGTTTAAGTAGTTCTAAGTTCTAGGGGACTTATGACCACAGCAGTTGAGTCCCATAATGCTCAGAGCCATTTGAACCATTTTGAACCGAAAAGTAAACACAAACAGGGCATAAGATTGCTTATCTCTCTGTCTTGTTTGTCCGTTCGTTGCGAGCAGAGTGTAGTCTCCTGTTCAAGTTGACAACCTAATGTCACTAAAGCGCCTACTGGACGCTGCTTTGCAGGGTAGACTACTCGGCCGCCTGGAAGCGGACCAGACACAATAAAAATCTCACTATCCTCGTATATGCCACAAAGTGTCGTTTCGAGGCTGCGGCGACACAGGAGATGTTCGTCGTAGGCAAGCACAAGGTTTATCAAGAATAGTCACCCTACAGCAAGACCGGTATCTGTCCGTAACCGCCGATGAAATCGGAGTATACTATAACACAACTGGCTGCAGAGCTCTCAGCTGCCTCTAAAGTTGCTACATGCCGACAAACTGTGTATCGGATGCTGAGAAAAGCAGGGCTGTTTGCCAGACGTCCGTCCGTGTACATTCTGCTCACTCCACTATAGAGACGGGCCCTTGTGGAGTAGGCCAAAGCACAATTGGATCATGAATGTGCTCTTTTCACATTAATCCTGCTTCAATTTCCAAACGATTTTCGTCGCCCATTAGTGTGGAGAGAACCCGGTAGCCGATATCATCTCAGGAACATCGTATAAAGAGACTGGTTTGTTGGCGAAGGCGTCATGATGTGGGAAGACAGCACTTGAATGGCCGTACAGAGCTGCACAGCCGGCCAGCGTGGCCTAGCGGTTCTAGACGCTACAGCCATGCCTCGGCCATGGATGTGTGTGATGTTCTTAGGTTAGTTAGGTTTAAGTAGTTCTAAGTTCTAGGGGACTGGTGACCTGAGAAGTTAAGTCCCATAGTGCTCAGAGCCATTTGAACCAGAGCTGCGCATCTTCGTAGGTGCCACATGTTCGCCTTTCCGCAGGTGCAGTTGGTCTAGACTTCCTCTTTATGGACGTCAACGCCCGTCTGCATCGAGGTACTCTGGTGGATTAATTTCTTGAAGGTGAAGAGATCCGTCGCATAGACTGGCCAACGAGGTTCTGGGTCCTACAGAACATGTCTAGGATGCATTAGGAAGACGAAACGTTTCTCGTCAGCCTCCATCAAGGATACTTTCAGACCTCCGCACCGCTCTTGCAGAAGGAATGGGATCAACTGCCAAGTGAGCTCCTGAAGCATTTATCAGAGACCATATCACGCCACCGTGCAGAATGTGTGGCTGTTGGTGGTAATCATTTCGCCTATTACCGATTCTTTTCATGTGGAACACATTTAGCAGTTGCATTACTTTCTTATAAGTGTGTATGTTAGCTATTAGAACTTTTCTAACATTGTCTTTCGAGCACCGTTGTACACCAAACGACTTGTGATTAACCTGTAGCTTATTCAGTTATCTTACCGACACCCTGGCAAGGTAATATGCTCAATTGTTCGTGATTATGTTTAACTTTTGGACACAAGTGCACACATCACTTTACTGTCAGAGCTTACTTCAGTTGTGAAGGGTCACGTGGTCCGATCAGCGTATTTAAAAAAAGTAAAATAAAAAATGTTTGCTGTTTTTCCAGTGGTTCAGGTCTCCTTCCTATTTTATAGACAGACAAATTATGTTAATTTTTCAGTCTCAGCTCTCATTATCTGCGGCAAACTGTAATCGACTCTGAACCTGTTTTACTCATAAGTGAAGAAAGTACTTGACAGGGATCCATAGGACTTTCGAATCTTATTGAGTTTTAGAGATTCTAGCTGGTTTTCAACATCACTAGTATCGATAATACATCATTCACCATTGGAACGGCTACTGAGCGATGACATCGTACTTTTAACTTTTCGTTGTGAAAGAACTTTGAAGTTGAAATTAAGCATTATTGCATTTTGTTTTTCTAGTTCTTATTTCAATTTTAATTTCGTTTACTTGTTTCTGAGCACTAATTTTCATGCCACTGACAAATTTATAGAGTCAATTTTTTTTAAAATTTTTGAAGAAGTTTCACTGATAATCTAATCATGCTGTAACGATTCAACGTTTCGCACATTGCCCTTGTTGTTAACCAAAGAGTTTCAATTAACGTTTGCCTATCAGCGGATCTTTCCTCTTTTATGCTTTCTGTACAGTACGGCAGGTGCTATTCTAAAAAGAAAAATCTTGATATTATCTACGGTCTTGAAGTGTTCTATGTCGAACACGATTTTCTAGTGTTTCGTTGAGTATTCGTTTGATCATGAACCACAATTTCTCTGCGTGTTCACCACCCGAACCAATTATTATAATGTATCTGGGAAATTTGTTAACCACTTTATCTGATTTACTAAAGATATACATTTTAATTTCTATTTTTTTTTCTTTTGCCCTTTGTCGCTGTGTGGTCAATGTTACTACAATCGGTTAATGTCACTGATTGTTGACTCATACGAGAAGGATAGGGTTGATTACCGACAAAAAGGTCTAATATACTGCCATCATACATAGAATGCCGAAACGTCTATTCTACGCTAATTTTGGAGAAAGCTGTTGTAAAAATCATGTACAGGAGAGTATTTTAATGAATAGTAGTCAAAGTATTGTTTTCTACTGTTACAGTTAAGGGCATTGCCATTTCCTCTGGCCAACAATACGTTTTTTCAATACATTTCATATGCACTATGACGCAGCATCTAATACAGCCAACTTCTTAAATTAATGCACACAAGATTATTAAGTAATCACATCTTAATTGAACGCACACTTTTCTACACTCAAAAATTAGTTCCTCAAACATGAGCAATCCAATATGGTAGGACGAAAATTAGCGCAAGAAGGTCGGGAATCAGGCAAGGCCAAGTGAAGACTTTCATAGGTTCTTTGTGCAATATTGTTACACTCTTTTTATTGAGAACCACAAGAAATCTTACACTACAAATTGAAATCATTAAAATTTATGGTACTAAAGCTAAAAACCACGGAGACAATGGAAACAGATGTTATGACAGCGAAAACGCGTGAAAAACACCTGAATAACTGTGCAGTGTTAACTAAGTCTCAACAATACTGGTTAAGGACAAATTATATATCATAACTACGGCGCTGGTAGAGGAAGTGCTTGTCGACAGAGTTCACCCTACGCTGTCTTGAAAATCTAACCGTTATTTATGTACGTGGTAGGCCATCAACTCTGATTATTGTTTATGGTCATAGTTTATCATCATCTCTGATCGGTATTTGTAGACGTAGCTAGCTATCAACTTCGATCGTTGTTTATGGATGTAGCTTGCCATCACGAGACTGAAATATGAAGCCCGTCTCTCACCGAACTTTCAGACTCATTTGCGGCAGTTTTTACTTTATTCGCTTAGTACTAAACTGTCCGAATGAAATATTTTTCCTTCTTGCGATTTAAATGTAGCGATTATAGCGTTTGAACAGGTCTGGTATATTCTTGTTGAACGCGTGTCTGTTCATTCTGACAGACTGTTTTCCGGTCCGGCCTCCTAGGTAGAGGCAGTTATTTTGGGTGGTGGGGGAAGCGTTTTAATACAGCGCAATTATGTTTTAGTGATGCAGTTAGTCCAGTTTCGTCAGATAAATTTCTTCTTTACAAAATTTAGCCGTGTTTACCTTAGTCACTATACGATAAACTGCAAGTAGCAAAAGGAATCACATTCTATTATCTGTATTTTTTAATTAAACTCTCGCTTGAATCTCAATGGTGTCAGATCATGTTTCTCACTGGTTGAATGTGTCAGTTGGAATCTCCACTGATAATCTACGCAACTGGTAGCAAAAAAATAGTTCAGTTTTTCTTCCTGAAACGCGACGTTGTAGAACATTGGCTTTCAATAGACTGAAAGCTAGCATGCCAAAGATATTTCGAAAACAGATTACTGACATACTTTGTTTCTGAACCACGACGAACAAAAACAAAATTATTTTCTTCAGTCTACAGTCGCCCTTTCATTTTGTTTAATGAGTACCGGCTTCAGTAGCGAGTAGCATCACCGGGTCATCCTATGGTGCAGTGTATTCAAGCTCGCTTACCGAAATAGATATGTCCTATAGTATGATACATCTCCTTCGATAAGCGATCTTGACGACTGCAAGTCAGGGGTAGGCCTATTGTTAGAATTTCGAAACGAAATTAAAGGATGTAATTTTCCTCTTTCTTCATGTAAGTTCGTCCTTTTGTCAGTGTGATTTCACTCCCTTGATTTCAAAGATATTCCCCACTTAATTTTCTTGTTGCCTCTGTCTTCAATCTTTATTGTTACCGCTTAGTTTCACAGTGAAATGTGCGATGACAAGAAAGCATAAACTGAAGAGATAAGACTTTAGGACTATTTTCGACTACACAACTGCAAATAGACTTTTCCACTGTTCTCCAGCGTTCTTCGTGTCGTTGCATCCATTTTGAATATATTAAAGACAGTTTACTGAGACGTCACACTGCGAAACTTTACACTAGAACATTTCACTTAATATTTCATATTCCATCACTCTACGGAACGGAAAGTAATGGTGGTGGACGACAACGACTCGTCACGTCATAGCAATGACTCTACACAATAAAATTTTGACACTGTAGTTGTGTCATGAGAACTTCTGACCTAGTGTATTTGCTTTCTCCTTTACGATATGATATTGTCTTGTTTATGAAACCCTTGATTAGGTTACTGTGTTTTGTACTTTTGCTGTTTTTTTATCTCTTTCTGCATTTATTGATAGAGATTGCTTTAACAGTATGAGGAACTAATGTCTTTTCTAAGACACATTGAAGGACAAAGTGATACATTCTATAAGGGAAATGTTATTTAGGTTGTACAATAGATCGAAAAGGACAAGATCTACGTTTCACCTAAAGAAGAATGTGAATTGAAACCTTGGATATTTTCACAGATATTGTTCTACGATGTAGATGCACAGTGGTTTGGTCACCGCCTACTGATAATGAAATAGCAACTTTTTGAATAATATGACATAATTACGAAAAACGTGAAGTAAAACCGTAAAGTCAAAGCAGAATGATCGGCCTTTTATATATTGTTCTTTTGCATACTTGTAAATATTTGCTGAATCAATTAAAAATTGATGTAAAAGGAACAGTACTTAATATTTATAATATAAGCGCTCTTGAAAAAATCTGTTATGAATTAATATTAATAATATAAGCGCTCTTGAAAACATCTGTTATGAATTTCATTTTCGCTCTTAATAACTCCACCTACTACACTTCCAGTTGCTTAATGCTCAATCCCGATTTCTTGTAAGATGAATGGCTCTTCCTAGCCTCGCTGCATTTGTGATTCAATACTATACAGCAGAACGTGATGTTGAGATTTTCTGTCTCGTTTGAACCAGTTGCTATTTTAAGTAACGTCACCAGCTAATGACATGTTATTCAATTGCGTCAGTTGCGAATCAAATCTTGCTTGTCTTGCCGTACTTGAACGAGGTGCTAGGAAAGTCTCAGTCTTTTGCCAAAGTGCCTCTTGCTGCTACCGAGAGACCAGTTATTCGATTTGCAGTCCACGAACTCTTGTTACAGGGAGACTGTAGGGGTGGTCGCCACTCGATGCTGTGTGAGGCTAGGCTAGGACGGGCTGGACTGTGTTTGTTGGGTTACTGCGCCGGCATGGGGGCGCCTGGTCGCCCGCGCTTCGCCACTGCCAGCCGGTAGTGCTGCACGTCGCCCCCAGGGCGCACTCCCTTCGCGTCCCTCACCTGCACCGAGTCTCCAGAGGTGCCTTCCTTGCTGCAACAGAAGCGAAAAAAACAAAAAGTGTATACCAATTTCAAATTAAAATCCACACATATAATAAAATGGATATACATATGTATGTATTTACAAATGTATCTATGTGTGTATGTCCCACACCTCCTCTTAAACTACTGGACCGATTTCAGACATACAGTCAGACGTACAGTCACCCCTACCCTGCGATACCTTGGCCTCACCCTTGACCGTCACCTCACCTGGACCCCTCACCTCCTGACAATCCAGCAGAAAGCCCATTCCCACCTCCGCCTCCTGAAGCTCCTGCCTGGCTGGACATGGGGATTGCATCCTTCCACCATTCTGCAGACCTACAAATCCCTCATTGTTCCTATCCTCTGTTATGCCAGTGTTGCCTGGATCTCCATACACACCCGCTGTTACAAGGACCTCCAAATCCTCAAATGCCATACGCTCCGCCTTGCCTTCTGTGACTGCCTTCCTTCCCCCACATGGTTCCTGAATGAACTCATCCCCTTCCTCCACCTTCTCCTCCAACATCTCCGCATCCTTTACACTGTCTGCAGGCCTGATCCCCCTCACCCTCTGTATTCCTCCTTCCTCTCCACCCCCTGCCCATTGCCGTGCCTCTATCGCTGTATCCCTCGAGCTCTCCACATCCACATCCTCCTTCATCAGGGCAATTTCCAGCGTCTCTCCCTCCCGGATGATGAACGCCATGACATATACCCTTCCAACTGTAACCTGGCCTTGTTCCCCCCCACCCCTCCCTAGGGCCCCATTTTTGCTCTCCACTCCTTCTCCCAGAGCGGATTTTCCTCCTTCCCCCCCACCCCCCTGAGACCCTGCACCCCATCCTCGCCTCTTTCCCTCCTTCCCTCCCACATCCCTCCCTCCCTGGCCCTCTTCAGCGCATCCCCCGGACCCCTTCTAATGTATGTTCTATGTCTTTAGGCTGAAGAGCAGCGCATATGCTGCTGCCAGCCCACCCCAATGAGGAAATACAATAAAGAAAAAAAAAACGTACAGTATGGAGACAATAGCTGTGAGGGTAAGAACCGAGTATCGCATACCTATCAACGGAATAGTCCCCCATTCGGATCTCCGGGAGGGGACTGCCAAGGGGGAGGGTACCATGAGAAAAAGATTGAATAATCAACGAAAGGATAACGTTCTACGAGTCGGGGCGTGGAATATCAGAAGCTTGAACGTGCTAGGGAAACTAGAAAATCTGAAAAGGGAAATGCATAGGCTCGATCTAGACATAGCAGGGGTCAGTGAAGTGAAGTGGAAGGAAGACAAGGATTTCTGGTCAGATGAGTATCGGGTACTATCAACAGCAGCAGAAAATGGTATAACAGGTGTAGGATTCGTTATGAATAGGAAGGTAGGGCAGAGGGTGTGTTACTGTGAACAGTTCAGTGACCGGGTTGTTCTAATCAGAATCGACAGCAGACCAACACTGACAACGATAGTTCAGGTATATATGCCGACGTCGCAAGCTGAAGATGAACAGATAGAGAAAGTGTATGGGGATATTGAAAGGGTAATGCAGTATGTAAAGGGGGACGAAAATGTAATAGTCATGGGCGACTGGAATGCAGTTGTAGGGGAAGGAGTAGAAGAAAAGGTTACAGGAGAATATGGGCTTGGGACAAGGAATGAAAGAGGAGAAAGACTAATTGAGTTCTGTAACAAGTTTCAGCTAGTAATAGCGAATACCCTGTTCAAGAATCACAAGAGGAGGAGATATACTAGGAAAAGGCCGGGAGATACGGGAAGATTTCAATTAGATTACATCATGGTCAGACAGAGATTCCGAAACCAGATACTGGATTGTAAGGCGTACCCAGGAGCACATATATACTTAGATCACAATATAGTAGTGATGAAGAGTAGGCTGAGGTTCAAGACATTAGTCAGGAAGAATCAATACGCAAAGAAGTGGGATACGGAAGTACTAAGGAATGACGAGATACGTTTGAAGTTCTCTAACGCTATAGATACGGCAATAAGGAATAGCGCAGTAGGCAGTACAATTGAAGACAAATGGACATCTCTAAAAAGGGCCATCACTGAAGTTGGGAAGGAATGAAATAAACAGGAAGTGCAGGGAAGCTAAGATGAAATGGCTGCAGGTAAAATGTGAAGACATCGAAAAAGATATGATTGTTGGAAGGACAGACTCAGCATACAAGAAAGTCAAAACAAGCTTTGGTGACATTAAAAGCAACGGTGGTAACATTAAGAGTACAACGGGAATTCCACTGTTAAATGCAGAGGAGAGAGCAGATAGGTGGAAAGAATGCATTGATATCCTCTATGAGGGTGAAGATTTGTCTGATGTGATAGAAGAAGAAACAGGAGTCGATTTAGAAGAGATAGGGGATCCAGTATTAGAATCGGAATTAAAAAGAGCTTTGGAGGACTTACGGTCAAATAAGGCAGAAGGGATAGATAATATTCTATCAGAATTTCTAAAATCATTGGGGGAAGTGGCAACAAAACGACTATTAACGTTGGTGTGTAGAATATATGAGTCTGGCGACATACCATCTGACTTTCGGAAAAGCATCATCCACACAATTCCGAAGACGGGCAATAGCTGACAAGTGCGAGAATTATCGCACAATCAGCTTAACAGCTCATGCATCGAAGCTGCTCACAAGAATAATATACTGAAGAATGGAAAAGAATATTGAGAATGCGCTAGGTGACGATCAGTTTGGCTTTAAGAAAAGTAAAGGGACGAGAGAGGCAATTCTGACGTTACGGCTAATTATGGAAGCAAGGCTAAAGAAAAATCACGACACTTTCATAGGATTTGTCGACCTGGAAAAAGCGTTCGACAATATAAAATGGTGCAAGCTGTTCGAGATTCTGAAAAAAGTAGGGGTAAGCTATAGGGAGAGACGGGTCATATACAATATGTACAACAACCAAGAGGGAATAATAAGAGTGGACGATCAAGAACGAAGTGCTCGTATTAAGAATGGTGTAAGACAAGGCTGTAGCCTTTCGCCCCTACTCTTCAATCTGTACATCGAGGAAGAAATGATGGAAATAAACGAATGGTTCAGGAGTGGAATTAAAATACAAGGTAAAAGGATATCAATGATACGATTCGCTGATGACATTGCTATCCTGAGTGAAAGTGAAGAAGAATTAAATGATATGCTGAACGGAATGAACAGTCTAATGAGTACACAGTATGGTTTGAGAGAAAATCGGAGAAAGACGAAGGTAATGAGAAGTAGCAGCAATGAGAACAGCGAGAAACTCAACATCAGGATTGATGGTCACGAAGTCAATGAAGTTAAGGAATTCTGCTACCTAGGCAGTAAAATAACCAATGACGGACGGAGCAAGGAGGACATCAAAAGCAGACTCGCTATGGCAAAAAAGGCATTCCTGCCAAGAGAAGTCTACTAATACCAAATACCGGCCTTAATTTGAGGAAGAAATTTCTGAGGATGTACGTCTGGAGTACAGTATTGTATGATAGTGAAACATGGACTGTGAAACATGGATGTGGTGCTATAGACGAATGTTGAAAATTAGGTGGACTGATAAGGTAAGGAATGAGGAGGTTCTACGCAGAATCGGAGAGGAAAGGAATATGTGGAAAACACTGATAAGGAGAAGGGACAGGATGATAGGACATCTGGTAAGACATGAGGGAATGACTTCCATGGTACTAGCGGGAGCTGTAGAGGGCAAAAACTGTAGAGGAAGACAGAGATTGGAATACGTCAAGCAAATAATTGAGGACGTAGGTTGCAAGTGCTACTTTGAGATGAAGAGGTTAGCACAGGAAAGGGATTCGCGGCGGGCCGCATCAAACCAGTCAGTATGCTGATGAAAAAAAAAAAAAAAAATATATATATATATATATATATATATATATATACACTTAATAATAACTGCTGAGCAACAAAGGAAAAGGACCAACGAGAGAACAGCATCGCATGGCGGTGGCTTCCAGTTACAGATTAACAATATCTACGAGAACGGAATTCTTGGAACGCTCTGTCACTGATCTTGGGCTGCATGCAGGGGATGAACAACCCTATTTTTACCTCTTTATGAAATTGTGGTGTTCTGTTTACTTTCCTCTCAAGGTTTTTAACTCCTGTACCTAATGCTTATTGAGTCGCTCCTTCAACATTTTCTTTAATTTTTTCCAACTCTTCTCTACATTACTCACTGCTTTCTTTGGTTTTCTCTGTTAATCGTGTCTGATGTGGATTCTTTCTATAGTGACTCTTTATTGGAGCTTTGCAACATGTTAATCTCACTTTGTTAAGAAATGTAACTGACACTGAACACGGTAAAGTTTAGTAGTACTGCTGGTTAAATGTTTATATTAACCTGTACAGGTGTGCAATTTGTAAACAGAAATAAATTCTACCTGCCTCAGCTCACAGGCGGCAAGTCATGTGTATATAGCAACGAATTAATAAATAGGTGAATTACCTCTCGTCGGTGTCTGGGTGCGCGTCCTTGGTGTCAGCCGCCTCAGCAGTGTCGTTTTCAGACTTGAAGAAGTTGGTGCGGAACGCGAAGGGGAAACTGAAGCTGCTGCCAAAGTAGCTGGGGTTGAGCAGCTCGCCTCCTGCAACAACATATGAGTTAACGAGCGTTGCGATCTCAATTAAATATATGGCCGAAAGAGGCAACAAACCCTGTCATCCAGGACCGTGGCAACAAAGGGTACAGGTTCGCCACGAGATGGTAAAACTCACAGGCGTCTATTGTCTATTGAGCCCTAACTGCTGTAGTGTGCGAGTGAGACAGACGAGAGCCTACGTCGTAGGGAAACTGAGTAGAAGCCGTGTGTGGCCAAGGAGACGTAGCTGTGTTAAATATGGCGGACCTAAGATCGGCCATGAAAGGAAACTTTTATGAAAAACCATTTTATTCTGTAGTAATGCAGGGAATCAAGTCACAGTAATTTTAATCTGCCACCCTCCATAAATATTCATGGTGATCCCAATAAAACTTGAATATCGATCATATCTACAATAGTGTAGGATTTACTGTAAAAGTGAAATTCCCAAGTTTTTTAACAAAGACAAAGTGCTAAAATCTGAACGCTTTAGTCGCGGGAGCGGTGAGCAGCCGCGCACCAGGTGTGAACTCGTAGATAACTTTTATTTTTCGATGAGATTGTGAATGATCGAACTGTGTGGAAAGGATATGCGGCCAAGTCTAACAGTAACTCCAAATACGACCACTTTCGCTATTAGTTTGTTTTCTGAATAAACATTATTCTAACTAAATCGCAACTGTATGGCCTACATTATTTATGGGTCGTTAATTTAGTTCCTGATATTATTATTATTGTTATTGTATGTTATGTTAACTTAGTATTTCGCAAACCAGACAATTTAACCAAAGGGTTACAAGTGTCTGATTTACGGAGTGTAATGTGACACGTGCGGTTCAACCCCTAGACGAGTTTGAGCCATTTCGAGGAAAAGAAACCGCATGTGAGCCCGAGCGTCTCTGGGATGTTAGGTCGCAAACAGAAGACACTGCCAGGCTCGCCTCACGTCTGCCGTGTGCAATGCAGGGGGGACGGTGTTTTTTCGGTTTTACTGTTTCAGCCTGAAATCTACTCCAGAACATGATTTAGCGGTCTGTCCAGAACAATCGTGTTGGTGATTCAGAAAGAAACGTGTGTTTGCTCGATTTCTTTTTCTTTTTTTAATTTGTGAGTAAGATTTACTAGTCCTGTATCTGACAGCTCTGTAATAGTGCAATGTGTGCGTTAATGTGGACTCTCAATTAAAAATCGTGATAAGTCAAGGACAGCTGTTGTAATCTCAATGAAATCGTTTCACTGGGAATAGACCCAACGTCTCTACCTAAGAGTTGGTAAGATCATGTTAATTATGACTCGAAAATACCAAAGAACAAGCTGACCATGAATAATCATGAAATGTTCGAGACTCCCGACGTAATAACTACTTCATTGGTTCGTGGGTAAACATACGGTGTTGCTGTGGGCAGCTCTTTGTCTCCCGTAAAAGCTAACCTTTCTATAGACGGCTTCAGTGATAATGCACTGTAGTGGGAGGGTTCGACGCCTAAATGTTACCAGAGAATTGGCACCTTTCGAGTATGCTCACGTGGGACAGCAACGCTTCCATCGTTTCTGGAACACATCTGAGCATTTGCTTCACCATGGAAGCGGAGAAAAAAAGGAGACATTTTTAGATGTCTTGGTTCTCGGAAAAGAAGGGTCACAGTGTGTTCCGTAAACCAACGAGTTGCGAGCTGCCATGGCCCATCCCAACGCAGTGGTCTATTGCGGATCCTAGTTCACCAGGCTACAGTTATCTCAGATCCAGGAATTTTATCAGCAGAGCTCTTTGTCGGTACACAAAGGGTGGTCTGATAAGCATATTCGAAAGGCATTTCAAGCTGCACGATATAAAACTATGTTGGTAGCCTGTTTTAAGATAGGCAGACTGTTCAAGAAACATCAAATAATATGTGTCTTCCGCTTTCCAGTGCGAATGCAAATGATTCTGGGTTCTGTTAAAGACAGCCTAGTTTTAAGGAGACAAGGTGTACAAAAAATGCGATGCCAGCGGAAGAAAGCATACATTGCCCAGACGTGTTGCACTGTTAAAGATAGATGGGTTGAACATAGAAGTCGTATCGGATTTGGTCGGACAGAAAATCTGCTGTTGCTGAGCGTTGTATTCACACGGGACACGGCATGCACAACAGAGAGGTGGGAAGCCTTTAGTCTGCCTACTGGATGTCTATCGTTAAAGAAGCAGTCAAACTACAAATAAGTAGAAACATGCTTAATAGAGACAGGATTTCAGCTTAACAAGGCATGGAAGCCATTATTGACGGTACTAAGCCATCGTCGGCCGCAGTCAAAACAGACGGAGAATCACCTGTCCATACACTTAACCTGGGTTCCAACACGCTACCTGTGCCCGCGAAGCGCCGCAATCTGCGGCCGCGCTTTTCCGGCGTTTCGCATGCGTGGCCGTTTCTTGGGATGAGGCTCTGGATGACGTCCACTATGATTCAGCTACGATGACGTTATATCTCCACCCGTGGGCGCCTGCGCTTTTGTAGCGAGCCAGCGCTTATATTGCCGAGCCAAGTAAGCACCTGAAGATAACGACCAGTAGCTCTTTGAAGTATTGTGCAGCTTTCACAACGTTATCCGCCCGTGAACCACTGAAGCATAAATAAGAATCTATGTATATTGTGTATTCTGTATGGAACTGGAGACATAGAAACGACGGAGAGGCTTCCTTCCGATGTTCACGACCCGACAACAAGCCACTGCAGTCCACCCACACCGAACCCAGAGTTATTATGTTGCTTGGCACCAGTGGACCTCCGGATCGGAGGGACATTTACGGTATGGAGACAATCTCATGATTCCGTGGACCATACGTGTCAGCAGGGCTTTGTTCAAGCTGGTGGAGGCTCTGTAACGGTGTGGGGCATGTGCGGTTGGAGTGATATGGGACCCCTGATACTTCTAGATACGTAAGCATCCTGTCCGATCACCTGCATCCATTCATGTCCGTTGTGCATTCCGACGGACTTGGGCATTTCCAGCAGGACAATGCGACACGCTACACGTCCACAATTGATACAGAGTGGCTCCAGGAACGCTCTTCTGAGTTTAAACACTGCCTATGGCCACCAAACTTCCCAGAAATGAACATAATTGAGCATACCTGGGATGGCTTGCAACGTGCTGTTCTTCACCCCCTCGTACTCTTAGGGATTTTTAGACAGCCCTGCAGGATTCATTGTTTATCAGAACTAGACATGATTGTCTCAATGGGAATTCCGCGATCGTTCATTAAATAAAATATGGCGTTTCAGTCTTAGATCGCTATTCTTTATTTTCAATTACCGGTTTCGGGCTAGCTGCCCATCTTCAGATCATATGTTGCAGTTACAGAGTAACTTGTCCGTACAGAACTCACGGTTTACTGTCATAAGGATTCATTGTGTCAGTTCCCTCCTGCAAGACTTCAGACTTTAGTCGAGTCCTTGCTACGTCGTGTTGCGTACTCGCAGGGGTCCTACACGATTTTAGGCAGGTGTGCCAGTCTTTCGTGACGGAGCCCTTGGATGAAAAGCTCTCGGATCCCCTGCTACAATCCAGAGCTGTTGATGACTGCGACTGGCGAGATTCCTAGTTTGATGCCCAGGAGACAGCATCTGATTGGCTGCATTGGGTTATGACATCTTGTCCAAGGATTACATTTGCGGTTCTCTCTCGCCTCACTCGGAGCGCTATCTCTCTCGTCGAGAGATAAAGTACGAAAAGTGATCCTCATGTGCATTGGTAGGTGTGTAGCTGGTGTCTCTGTTAAAGTTGATGTCGCATTGATTTCAACAGCCGGCCGGAGTGGCCGAGCAGTTCTAGGCGCTACAGTCTGGAACCGCGGGACCGCTACGGTCGCAGATTCAAATCCTGCCTCGAGCATGGATGTGTGTGATGTCCTTAGGTTAGTTAGGTTTAAGTAGTTCTAAGTTCTAGGGGACTGATGACTTGAGAAGTTAAGTCCCATAGTGTTCAGAGCCATTTGAATCATTTGATTTCAACTGCTTCCTTGATTACAGGGTACAAACAGTTCTATGCGTGAGGAAGAATTCTCTTATTTTCAAAGAAAATCTTGCGTTTATTGAATAGGCTGCTCTTGTCTGCCGCTGAGTTTTGGAGATTCCAATATTTAAGGTGGCGCTGATGCTAAACGCACCTCAAGATTTGCTACACTCGCTGAGAATAGGGCCTATTACAAATCCCTGGTATCGGCAGGCTGAGCTTATCTTATTCTGGGTGGTCGGAAGACTGGTCTTATCCTTTGCCTGTTTAGGGCTTTACCTATCTTACAAGTTGGTGCACCGCAGAAATAATGTCGGTCCTCCTATAATGCTTGAATGGTGTCGCTCCTTTTCTTGTCAGCTTTCACCTTACATCAAAATACCTGTACCTTCTGAACAACGTCGTCAGATGGTTGACATGGAGGCGAGATGGTTCTTGTCCAAAATAATCTAAAATAATCTTGTTTTAGAGGCTTCAGCATAGCTCTGTTCTGAACTGGGTTGATATACATGTCCGTGTGCATCTATTTTCTATACGAATAATGGTCGAGCTGTCCATCTGCATTTGACCAACACTCATAAGAAAGGCACCTACGCTGTAAATCGTTTGTTGGATATGGCTCAAAAAGGCTCTGAGCACTATGGGACTTAACATCTGTGGTCATCAGTCCCCTAGAACTTAGAACTACTTAAACCTAACTAACCTAAGGACATCACACACATCCATGCCCGAGGCAGGATTCGAACCTGCGACCGTAGCAGTCGCGCGGTTCCGGACTGAGCGCCTAGAACCGCTAGACCACCGCGGCCGGCCTGTTGGATACGTATCATTCATGTGGTCGACGAACTGATGCAGTGTCTCACTACCGTGCGGCCAGATTAAAAATGTATCGTCAGTATACGTAGAGAAGCAAGATGGAAGTAAGGGATCATTGTTCACCGCTCGTTCTTCGAAATCCCCCATGAAAAATTTAGCTCTGGCTAGTCACGTTGGTGGACCTATGGCTGTTTCATCACTCATTTTATAATAGCTTCCGCTTTACAAAACGTAAGTGGTCCACAATGAGCGCCAAAATGATTTTAAAATTTCAGGGGAGAAATGAGAGGCCAATAGTTTAAATGTATCTTCCACTGGTACCTTCGTAAAAGTGGAGTCCACATCGAGGCTGACCTTGATGTCACTGGGGTCTATCCCTGTCATTCAAAAACCAATCCCGAGTTATTAATATAATGCCCACAATGGCCAACTATATGTGACAATAATTAAATAATTTGCCAGTTTGTATGTAGGAGAGCCGATACTAGTAGCAACTGGTCTTAGTGATACCATCTTCGTGTACTTTAGGAGAACCATTCAACCTGGCTGACCTAGCCGTTCTTAGCCTTCAGTTCTTTAAAAGTTCGTCAGAGAGGTTATAGTTCTTTGGTATTGCTCCTGTCTCCTGTAGATATGCGATCCACTTGAGAATTTGTTATGTACAGTCTTTCAATAACAGAATCATTTCTTAAAGCTAATCTATAGCGTTAAAGACGGCCGTAGAATTCCCCTTGTCGACTGGCATGACAATAAACTCTTCATTGTTCTCCAAAGATTTGAGCCATTGTTCCTGCACGCTGGTAACACAGGACTAAGCAAGCTTGTCTGCCGCTAAAATCCGGATGGTAGCAGGCCTTAAGTCGTCTGAGGAAGATAATGAACTGTTTGTGCTGCTGCACTGATAATCACTGCCGCTGATAGCATTTGTGGAGCTGGAACGTAGTTCAGTCCTTTTCTTAGCATCCAAATGGCGGCATCGTCAACTTCCTTGTCTGAGAAGTTGATGAACACGTCTTGTCCCAGCAGTTCCGTGTTCACGGTTATGGCGCTCAAATTTATCGGCTTGAACCAGGATGGAAGCACGCACTTGACAAATAAAGAGTACAAAGGTACTCTTCTCGTAGTTTGCGACTCAGCGCGAGCGCTGGCGCTTTAAGTGACGCTGGCCAGGCAACGCAGACATAATCTATGATCATAAAGGGCGCCACCTCAATGCGCGCCATTCAGTGATGTCACTATGGCACAACCCAGCCAACTAGATGCCGCAATCTGGCATAACAATGGGAGTCTCGCCCGTTTCACGATTTTCAGTCTTAGCCCTTGACTACAATGATGGAGGTAATAATCGAAAGCTCGGAATTTTATCAGGATATGATGCGGCAGGTAAACCGGCAACTTATTATCCTCATATATTCTTCCTAATAATAAAGTGGAAAGAGCGATATACATACGTGTAGGAACAGCTTTCCTGCATAGCCCATACGTTCTCCGAAAAGTGGCATGAACTGCGAATGAGCGGCTGCAAGCTAATATGAGAAGTAATCACGGCATTTATACTGTCGTCTGCCCAATGAGAGGATGAAGGCTTTTCAACTACTCGCATAACGATACAGAACTGTTCCATGTTCTCACCATGTGGTGGAGCCGGCTACAGGTGACTACAGGTGACCAGACGAAGCTCATAAGTTCTTTCTTCAAGACGCAGAGGCAGGTGCAGTGGAAGCTATTCCGATGTCACATCAGGCCGCCACTCGCGTAGACAAAGCGAAACCGAGCACGCACTTATGACAACGGAAACACTACCTTGGCCCATTCAGATACATTCTTGCTTTGAAAAGATCGATGTTAAAGGAATCAAAGACTTGACTAGATGAACACATTGAAGTGCCAAAGTCGCAAGAATACCAATGTGTTCATATAAATGCTGCCACTCATTTTCTGCTAGGCAAGCTTTAGAAAGATGAAAAATTGTGAACATACAGTCACCTTTCGACACAGAAATGCGACGAAGGTGGAAGCAAAGTGGACCACCAAAATATTATATTGACTGCAGCATTCGGCCACAAATATATCAAGAAGTAGAGAATGTTGTAGGAGTACCGCGATTCGTCATAAGTTTATTTAGTAAAGACGATTACAGAAAACCCCAATAACTTCAGTGGAAGAAGCTGCATGAAAGATTGTGTCTCGGGAAAAGCCTCAGAATTCTAAGAGTATCAAATAAAAAACAACGAAAATGCAATTCGTTCCAACATACATTTTGCGTAAAAGTCATGGAAATAAAATTACCTAAATTCTGGTTTACTTCTGATTCCTTTCACACATCATCGACGAATGGAATAGAAAGGAGTTAAATGAGTTTTGTTACATTCTGCGCCTTTCACAACATGGCGATAAAATGGACAGCACAAACAAATTAAGATCAGAATGATGCCTTCTACTTTCTATCATGATTGTCAGTAGAATGCGATAGTGTAAAACATCCGGTGTATCATCTCAATAAAATTTATAGAGTAATTTAACAAAAATTCTTGTAGTTGACTCAGAAGCCATGCAGTTCACCAAGTTTTTATCAGAATTATTTCAGTGTTTGTTTTATTGAAACTATTACCTGCTGACCGTTCGTTTTTGTCTCCCTAACAATCCTCTCAGTAGATGGGTGAAGCAAACTAATGAACAAAAAGCGCCCATCACCCAAAATTGTGTGTTAAACTAGCGGTAAATTTACTTAACTGAAATACTGACATTTTTGTCGATAACTCTCATGTTTTAAAGGCATCCATGCCAACATTCGCAATGAAAAACGTGAGAAATTCCACTCCGTCTTTGGGAGAAAATGCTCTCGTTCTTATTTTCCGAGTTGAATCTCTGCCACACATGACATAAATAGCAGAAGCGCTGGAGAGAAGCAGAAACTCTGGAGAGGAATACGATCACACAGAGTGCATTTTTTGAAAGTGTAACAACTATCAGATACGAGCACGACGTATTAAACGTATCACTGAGAACCGTACAGTCAACCCGATCATAAAACGAAATAGCAAAAAGGCGATAAGCTGTATTCAGCGAAGAAGTGTCTTGTATATGTGTTGACACAGTTTAAATAGTGTATTATTGTAGGCTGGAACTATCATACATTGAAATCAGAACTGTAGAGAGAAAATGGGCCCTGCTAGTCACGAGGCAGGTATTACTGTTTCACGGAGGAATGTGGTAGCTGCGTGCATTCCAAACCAATCTGGAGCTCTGTGTACAGAACTCCTGTTGTGTGGACACGAACGGGATTGGCGCGGATTAATATTTACAAAGCTGGCGCGGAAGGACCGGCCGGCAAACAGAAAGTATTTGATTCACCATCGCAGTACATAGAAGAAATTCCTGAGGTTGAGATTCGAGGAAAGAATTCAAAACAAGGATGAAGAAGAGATCGTAGTGTTCTAATTAGGAAACGTAATTCATATTTTGTTTTGTAGTCAATGAAATTTTCCTCGCAAGGAAACATAGTTTCTTGAGAGAAGTCGGAGGTAGTTAAAATATCCACGCTCATCAAAGCAGTCGATTTCACCTTCGGCGATTGTGGTGGCCAAGAACACTGTTAGTGTTTCTTAGTTTTCATGAGATATTTCAAGATCTCGCATGGGGATAATACTTGTTCCGATTTACTGAATCTGGGGATGTAAATTGCTTTCCTACCTCGTTCCAGTTGCGTCTCTTCCCCCTGTTACCATTGTATTCATTGGATACTATGATAAGATCTCCCAAACCATTACGCACCCACAAAAATAAAAATTCCTACTGTCGTAGGAATAATTGAAAACCAGATAAGACTTGCCAAATCAGAGTTATTACCAGTTACACACCCTTCAACTATTACCTTGGGCTTTGAAAGAAGACATTTTGATTTCTAAAAGTAGTTTAGTTTTCGGGTCTATTTTAGTGAATTACTTGCAACCGTATAGGCCGCCCGACGGTCGAAAATTACGGCGTGTCCTCGTTTTACACAACGCACTTTCTTAGACATGCGTAGGGGTTTCAGCTGCCACTACAGATGACGTTTTACGCAATCCACAGTGTTATATCTGTCTTCCAAAAACCATGTGCGAAGTTTTCACATTCTCTCGCTAGCTAGACGCGAACTCTTAGTCCTACATAAAAAAATAAATAGCACCTTATTGTAGGAAATTCAGTGTAGTTAAATTTTGTATTTGAATACGTTTTCGTTGGAGGCTGTTCAAGAAAAAGTTGTAAAAGTGAGCTTCAAATGCCCCTCCAGCCCTACACTCATCCTCACCAATCAAGGTATCTAGTATGTTGTTCGTGGCACTCTCTCCTACACCGCTCAAAAATTTCCAACCACATGAACAATATTCGACATTTTATGGTCTCTATTAATTGGGCTATTACGCTACCAGCATAGTAGGCTACCTCACTGATTTTATTGATTTAAATGAGCCTGAGAAGATAATGAAAGAAAAACGAGTTTTGTAATGGTTACGCTAAAACTAATTACGTTCACACTTCGATCCAAACTTTGGTAGTTTCGTAATGGGGAGGCTTGACGAATACAGTGATGTAATTGTTTATTTAGTGCTGTTGACATTCACAAAACTGTTAAGTAAAATTTACGCAAATGTCAATTCTACAATTCTTAAGGACTCGACTAAGCCAGTGGCTTAATAATGCTATTCGACGAAGACCAAAAAAAGTCGACTGTAGGAAATAATTTATGTAGTCACAAATGTTTATAACTTGTAGGAGAAAGCATTATGAACAACACACTAGAAATGCTGACCTGTGGGGGCTGAGTGTGTGGGTGAGGGTGAGTCTGAAGGTCACTTTATTAAATATTTCTTGAATAACTCTAAAACTATGGCCTCTATCGAATACGCATCTGGGTACAAATTTAACTACATTAAATTTCCTAAAAAATGCCCTGTTCATTTTTCTGTAGAACTAATAATTTTCGTTCAGCGAGCGAGAGAATATGAAAATATCGAGCGTGGTTTTTGAAGGCCAAATATGACATTGCGTGTTGCATTAAACATCACCGATAGGGGCAGCTGCATCATCCAAAATTTATGTATCTGTTACCACTTTCAGGTATACGGTTCATGTAAACATAAAAAATAATTCATTGAACATCATTGCACAACATAATTATGTAATCTTTTATCACCATTGTACTGTTTGGTACATGTGCCTTATTATCAAACATAGCCTTAAACTGAGAAGGAAATATTTCAGAACTTACATTGGGAGAACGACATTTTATGGTACTGAATCACGGACTGTGGGAAAAGCGCAACAGAAGAGAACTGAAACATTTGAGATGTGGTGCTGCAGAAGAATGTTGAAAATTAGGTAGACTGATAATGTAATCAATGAGGAGGATCTCAGCTGAATCGAGCAGGTGGGAATCGCTGGCAAGAAGAAGAGACAGGATAGGACGGAACAGGCATGATTCCTAAACCTTGAAGCGCAGAAGAAGCATGTAAATTTTTCTCTTCTCGAAATAAAAGCTTTTCTTTGTGTTCCTTTTCTATATTTAACTCCTCTTGCTACCGTCAATTATTTTTCTGTCCAAATTGAGGAGCTTTTCAATTACTATTTATTTTTACATTTGTTAGTTTACAATCTCGACGTAATTTCTGAATGCTGAAACCATTTCGTCCATTATAGACTGTCAGAATTTTTTAAATACATGAAGCAATAAACATCGTCTGTATAAAAAACTCTTGACAGCCTATTGTGGAAATTTAAGATGGTTTTAGCATTCTTCAATAACTTTTAGGTCCTATTTAAGTACTCAAGCTTCATCTGAAATACTTCGACTACTCTGTGTTTTACTTTCATTGATGTTCATCTGATCACCAGGTTCCTAAAGCTATCCGTGCCATTTAATTGATCTTTTAAGTCCTTCTGACATTGCAGACAGAATCACTTTGTCATCTGGTAACCTGAACTTCTTTTATCAAGCTTTTCCTTAGTTGTTTTACTTCTATTTCTAAATACATCTAAAACAAAAACTTCTTCAGACAGATTAGAAAAACATATAGGACATCACCAGAGAATGCTCAGACAGCATCATCTTCTTGCCAGTTTGAACGTCACGCACCTGTTCCGTCGACGCCACTGTTGGTGCCGCTGACGTAGTCGACAATGGGCCGAATGATCTTGGCGATGAGGGGGTGCTCCAGCAGCTTCTGGGCCAAGGCCAGCTTGGTGCCCGTCAGAGTGTCCGTAATCCCGGACACTCCGAGACTCGCCTCTGGCAGTGGGGCCGTCTGCACCAACCGAGGCTCCACCTGCTGACACATGCGTTTGTATTTATTTATTTGCTTTTGTCCAGCCTACAAATGATATCGGATGCTTGAAATACCAGGAAAATATTCTATAGGGAAAGACGAGTAAGACACAATATGGAGAAGATTCAAGAGGGGTAGATAAAAGCGAAAGATCAAATGACGTAAGGAGTGATGAAATCTTTCTTGTATGATATGTTACCCTTATATCGAATAAACAATTCATCTTCGAACTAAGGACAATCCAGCATTTATTAGAGATGGTAGTACTCATAGAAACAAGAAAAACAAAAAAACCCAATAGACAAGGGTTCGGAAATGTATACTTTCTGAGATAATGCCAATAAAGATGGGTCTGGAAATGCATACTTTTTGCTAGAAATACTTGTTTAGAGGAGGTGTTCAACATGACGTCCATTCATGACAATCCACCCCGTCTGCTCCCGTGTCAGATGTTCGCGCACATAGTAACGAAAGTGTGCTGGTGCGCCATCATGCATGAACAACATATGTAATCGTTTCTGCAATGACACAGCCTCCAGCAAGGTAGGCAATACATTAATGAGGAAGTCCAGATAACGCGCCCCAGTTAACCCTTTATGGTAGCAGGTATGACGCTATTAATATGTCGCCGATGACGCCTACCCATACGTTGATAGAGGACCGGTGTTGTTCTTCTCATATTTTCTCAATTGCTTTGGGATTTATATCTGCCCATACATGCAGGTTATGGAAATTCACGACACCAACTCTTGTGAACCCTGACTCACCGATAAATAAAATCTTGAATGTGAATAGTGAATCTGCGGCCTACTTCTGCAACAGCCCTTGACAGAACTGCTTCCTGCCATGATGATCCTGAGGCTTTAGGGCCAGAACGCTCTGGATGATATAGGTATAGCAATTGTTCAAGAAGTACCTCCCCCCTCCCTCCCCCCTCAGATAAGACAGTGAGATACGACTTTTGCTGCTGTTAATCGTCGCACACTGGTCCACAGAGTTTTCTTCCACCGAACGTAGCAGATGCTCCTCCATGTCAGGCGTGCAGACTGTTCGAAGCCATCCAGTGTCAGTCTTCCGAGGTGCAATGGTACCTGTGTCCCTCGGACGGTGGAAAAGTCTTCCGAACAGCTTATTAGATGCAGCTCTGCCCTGTGGATATTTTTCAGCGTAAAGGCCAAGACATCGCGGGCTACGTCCATTTACTAACAAGTGGTGGAATAGAGAAAATGTATATGTACTACCCCGTTTGTACTTACAAACAGCACAATGACAATAAAAACATAAGTGAAATACGCGTTTGGAAGAAAGTAAAACACCATGATACGTACCCACGGTTGACAGTACTGCACAGTACAGCACTCAAACATGACGAAATCTAACGCAGCCTACAACACGACTGGAACCACACAACTGACTCCAGACCACCTAATGGTAGGCAGTGTACTGTGAGTAGGACATAATACCCTCCCGACACATTTGCCGGAGTCTCAATGCAACGACTGTGCTAATATCCGCAACCTAGCGTAGTGCAATCCGTCCTATAAACACGTGTTTATCTCGGAAAACTTGTGCTTCTGGACTCCTTTGTTGTTCTTATTATTCTTGTTTCGATGAGTACTGCCACCTCTTAAACGAACAGACACCATTTTTGATCCAGCAGACATTATCAATTAAGACACAAAGGAATTACAGCCATTGGCATGTCCGAAAGAATAGACACTACATATAAATTAAAGCGAGAAAGTGACTGGTTTCTTCAGTGCAGATACACAGCTGGATATACGTCTTATGGGAATCGGCGAAATATCGCGAGTAATGGGGACAGCGGGCAAGGGGCTCTGCAAGAATAGTTTGTAAATTATGTTGAGAATCTGGGTGTGACTGGAGGGGCGCTAGGGATTCTGCAGTTGCAGTGACCATTGGGTCAGGATGGCTCAATAGTATTCGGCCAGAGGGAGACGGAAGTAATGAGGAACAGCGGAAATGAGAACAGAAAGAAACCGAACTTTCACGTAGGGGAGTTAGCAGCAGCGAGGTTAATGAAATCCACAACCTTGGAAGCAAAATACTGGATGAATATTTCGTCAAGAGACAGCTTTATGAGGACTGCGACTTCTGAAAAATGCAGTTTCTGTGTCAGTCACATCTTTATTTTACCTCTACGCGTTTTATCTTCACGTGGAGAGTTGTTTATTTACCCGGTAGGTGCTGCCCTTGGTCTCCGACTGCGAAAAGACGTCTATACTCTCCACCAACATCAGCCATGTAAATAAAAGACTCTCCACCTGAAGATGAGGAACATCTTCCGAGATTGTCCTAAATGCTTTCTCACACAATTATGTATTTCGAGCAGTTAGTCCACGAACCCATGCGAATTGTAAATGGTTGCGAAAACACACTTGACCTCTTAGCCACAAACAATCCAGAGCTAATAGAGAGCATCATGACTGATACAGGGATTAGTGATCACAAGGTCGTTATAGCTAGGTTCAATACCGTTTATTCCAAATCCACCAGAAACAAACGCAAAATAATTTTATTTAAAAAAGCGGATAAAATGTCACTAGAAGCCTTCCTAAGAGACCATCTCCATTCCTTCCGAACTGATTATGCAAATGTAGACGAGATGTGGCTCAAATTCAAAGATATAGTAGCAACAGCAATTGAGAGATTCATACCTCATAAATTGGTAAGAGATGGAACTGATCCCCCACGGTACAGAAAACAGGTCCGAACGCTGTTGCAGAGGCAACGGAAAAAGCATGCGAAGTTCAGAAGAACGCGAAATCCCGAAGATTGGCTAAAATTTACAGACGCGGCACGGACTTCAATGCGAGATGCCTTTAATAGGTTCCACAACGAAACATTGTCTCGAAATCTGGTAGAAAATCCGAAGAAATTCTGGTCGTATGTAAAGTACACAAGCGGCAAGACGCAGTCAATACCTTCGCTGCGCAGTGCCGATGGTACTGTTACCGACGATTGTGCCGCTAAAGCGGAGTTAGTGAACGCAGTTTTCCGAAATTCCTTCACCAGGGAAGACGAATGGAATATTCCAGAATTTGAAACACGAACAGCTGCTAGCATGAGTTTCTTAGAAGTAGATACCTTAGGGGTTGCGAAGCAACTCAAATCGCTTGATACGGACAAGTCTTTAGGTCCAGATTGTATACCGATTAGGTTCCTTTCAGATTACGTTGATACAATAGCTCCCTACTTAGCAATCATATACAACCGCTCACTCACCGATAGATCTGTACCTACAGATTGGAAAATTGCGCAGGTCGCACCAGTGTTTAAGAAGGGTAGTAGGAGTAATCCATCGAACTACAGACCTATATCATTGACGTCGGTTTGCAGTAGGGTTTTGGAGCATATACTGTATTCAAACATAATGAATCACCTCGGGGGGAACGATCTATTGATACGTAATCAGTATGGTTTCAGGAAACATCGTTCTTGTGCAACGCAGCTAGCTCTTTATTCGCACGAAGTAATGGCCGTTATCGACAGGGGATATCAAGTTGATTCCGTATTTCTAGATTTCCGGAAAGCTTTTGACACCGTTCCTCACAAGCGACTTTTAATCAAGCTGCGGGCCTATGGGGTATCGTCTCAGTTGTGCGACTGGATTCGTGATTTCCTGTCAAGAAAGTCGCAGTTCGTAGTAATAGACGGCAAATCATCGAGTAAAACTGAAGTAACATTAGGTGTTCCCCAGGGAAGCGTCCTAGGACCTCTGCTGTTCCTGATATATATAAATGACCTGGGTGACAATCTGAGCAGTTCTCTTAGGTTGTTCGCAGATGATGCTGTAATTTACCGTCTAGTAAGGTCATCCGAAGACCAGTATCAGTTGCAAAGCGATTTAGAAAAGATCGCTGTATGGTGTGGCAGGTGGCAGTTGACACTAAATAACGAAAAGTGTGAGGTGATCCACATGAGTTGCAAAAGATTACTCGATAAATAGTTTAATTCTCAAGGCTGTCAATTCAACTAAGAACCTGGGTGTTAAAATTACTAACAACTTCAATTGGAAAGACCACATAGATAATATTGTGGGGAAGGCGAGCCAAAGGTTGCGTTTCATTGGCAGGACACTTAGAAGATGCAACAAGTCCACTAAAGAGACAGATTACACTACACTCGTTCGCCCGCTGTTAGAATATTGCTGCGCGGTGTGGGATCCATACCAGGTGGGATTGACAGAGGACATCGAAAGGGTGCAAAAAAGGGCAGCTCGTTTTGTATTATCACGTAATAGGGAAGAGAGTGTGGCAGATATGATACGCGAGTTGGGATGGAAGTCATTAAAGCAAAGACGTTTTTCGTCGCGGCGAGATCTATTTACGAAATTTCAGTCACCAAATTTCTCTTCCGAATGCGAAAATATTTCGTTGAGCCCAACCTACATAGGTAGGAATGATCATCAAAATAAAATAAGAGAAATCAGAGCTCGAACAGAAAGGTTTAGGTGTTCGTTTTTCCCGCGCGCTGTTCGAGAGTGGAATGGTAGAGAGATAGCATGATTGTGGTTCGATTAACCCTCTGCCAAGCACTTAAATGTGAATTGCAGAGTAATCATGTAGATGTAGATGTAGATGATGGTATGAACCTTAGAAACGCGTAGCGGCCAAATAGACAAGTGACTGATGCGGAAACTGTTTTATTTGAAAATATGGGATGAGACGAAGCAAATAATTGAAATTATGTTGGTTGAAAAAATTAGTAACAAACTTGACCGGTCTCAGCGGCTAAGCAGTCGTCAATAACTTTCTACAGAGTAACGTGTCACAATAATCAAGACAATTTCATTAAATACACTTGCGATAATTAGATCACGTGCTCCATAGACATAGTTTCATGAGGACATAAGCAGTAGCACTGACAAAGAGGGCATTCCTAGCCAGAAGAAGTCTACTTGTATCATAACAATTTGAAGAAGATATTTCTGGGAATGTACGTTCTGACTACAGCACTGCACTGAAGTGAATCATGGGCTGCACAAAAACACGATAGGAAGAAAATCGAAGCGTCTGTAACATGTTGAGAAGGACGCTGCAAAACAAGTGGGCTGATACCTAATGAGGGACCCGCCCGGATAGCCGAGCGCAATAACGCGCCGCTTACGAGATTCAGGAGATCGAATACGCCTCGCGAGTTAACGATGATGGCTTATGAGCCGACCTACTTGAGTTTGGCTTTTAGTAGTTTTCCCACATCTAGCTAGGGGAATACTGCCCCAGATAAAAGCTACGCAAACTTCCAGCTAGGCGAATACCGCCCCAGATAAAAGCTACGCAAACATCTCTAAAACTTCCTCACACTTGAGCATAGATTTACTCTAGACGCAGACAGATGGGCACACAGATTCCAGGGTGGGGGAAGCGAGGCGGGTGAGAGAAGTGGCGTGGCGCCAGGGAGGGCATCCGACTGCCAACAGTCACGGTGCCAAAAATCTTGCAACTACGCTGAACCCTTAGACGAAACGGGAAAAGGCAATAGAGACGAAGATGTGCAATGAGGAGGTTGTTTGCAGATAGAGAGAAACTGAGTGTATAGAAAAGGGACAAAATGAGACGACATGTCAAAGCAGTAGATGGCAATTGGGTGTAGGTACTACCCTAAGATCAAGAGGAACAGGGAAGGAATTCTTGGTTGGCCACAAATCTACAGTGAGAAGACTTATGACCAAAGTGATGTATACAAAAAAAAAGAAGAAACAACTCCTAGTGTCTATGTGGAAGCTACTCAGACATTTTACATACTTTGGAACAATCTCCTTATGAAGTCACACAGAGTTGGAAGAATGGTCATTTCAAGATATGATATCTTAGCTAAGTTCTTCTTGAATGTCAGATTCCTGGGACGTTTCATATACCGCGTGTTGTTAGAAATACGATTTGTGTTATATCGACAGGTAGTGGCGTCAACGCTCCTGAAGCAATGGAGACGGCGTGGTTGGTAGTACTGTCATGCGGATCGTGAGACTGGTGACTCCAATTTGCCTATAAATGTGTATCAGTCGGTGCTCGCATATTTTTTATTGATGCTTGCCCTACCGTCTGTTAAGAGTGGAAATTTTCTCGACATTCCCACTGGATGACTCTCAAAGACGTGGGCCACACCTCTCGCTACCGAGCTCTCTTTACCCAGGCGCGCTGAGCCCGGACGTCCATTCTATGTCAGACAGTCAACAACCTGTCTGGCTCTACTATTGTTACTGTTATGGACATTGCTTCGACTTTGATTGGGCGCTGTATTGTAACGAGACTCTGTTGTGTTTTGTGTATTGTGATTTAGAATAAAATGCACCATGAATAACACACGTTGCACTAGCTTTAAAGTGAGGCACTACTATCAGTGCATCCAGTAGCATAAAACTGGGGTCACAGAGTGAAGTATTGTCGCCAGGTACGTGTGCACGACGGAAGAATACCTTCAAATGCTTGGAACGTACAGGATTGCGCAAACGCAGCCGTATAGGAATCTGTTTATAAGTGTATAACCGAGAGTTGTACCCAGATTATTAAGTTGGGGACAACGATGAATCATCGCTGACAGCACGTTTGTTTCCTTTACAATGCGTAATTTGGAGCATATACGTATACAATCTTCCAGTACCCACTTTCTAATAAATTGGCTAACACACACAATACACCGCCTTACAAAAAATAAATTGAGTCAAATTTGCAAAGAACTTGGCACTATAAGCCCACTTATTAGTATCACGTTGCACCCCCTGTGCCCTAGATGAATCCACTGTTGAAACTGGTAAGGATGCCAAAAGGCGTCGTATCCTGTTCTCAGGCTAGCTAACACACGGCTGTTGTAACTCGTCCTGGATATCCTGGATAATGGAACTGGGAGAGAGCTGAAGTCAGAGCCGGTCCCACATATATCATGTCGGGGACAGAACTGGTGATATTGCTGTTCACGCTAGTACCTCATAATCAAGCATGCAGTTAATGGAGGCACGTGTGATGCGTGCATGCGTGGTCGAGGTAGCATATGAGGACGCAGAATGTCCGTGTCATATCGTTGTGCCGTCAGAGTTCCCTACCAGCCGTGATGTCGTATCCGATCGATGCCTACACCATGAAATCAGGAGTAACAACGCTGTGTCTCTCCAAAACAGTGTAGAGTGATACCTCTCCACACTTCGCCAAAATCTCGCAGCAAATATTCATCCACTGTAGTGCAGAACCGTGGTTCATGACTAAGCACAATGCGACACCATTCGTCAGCAGCCTATGCTTCCCAGTCATGGCACAACTCCAAACACAACCGCTTGTGCTGGGGTGTTAAAGACAGTCTAAACCTGGGAAGGTAATTCCCTAGTCCAACTGTTGATCATCTCTGAGCGATGATGTGGGACGACGCATAATGATGCTGTGAGCCATTGCTCTTGGTTTGCGATGTGCTGGGCGCACCATATAACGCTCCTCCTTCGTGGAGGTCAGACATTCTCGACGACTAGTATACCCACCCACAATGAGGCCCCTTACGAGCTCTGGAAGGTGCTGATAACGGCGTCTAACACGAGTACATGGCATCCGTGTGTTCTTCAGAGCTATAACTCAATATCTGACGCTATTTATGCTCTTTGTATAACCTACCTGGCATGGTAAACAGCACTAATACACTCTACTTGTCGTTCAACATGTCACAAAGAAATGCATTTTTTTATACTCACCTATGGTGTGTACATCCGACCATGTCTCTGGGTGCTTCTCTGTCTTTATCCGAAGATCTAATTTCCATAGCCTCTTTGAGTTCTAGTAGTTTGACTCTGAGTCAGAATTCGTTTCTGATCAAACAAAGTGCTTATTGATGAGGCTGAGTTCAGGAACAGTATTCTTTTCCTAGATTCTTGTTCATTCCTGTACTTAATGTGCTGTTGATCTTCGGTACGGCTCTAGGAAACTATTAGACTGTCCCAGATAGCAGTTTCCACATTCACATCGACTACTGTATACACATGGACTCTGAGGGTATGACTGTTCCTCACACGAATAAACATCTCTTTGGGACTGAAATTTTCACTCTGCAGCGGAGTGTGCGATGATATGAAACTTCCTCGCAGATTAAAAATGTGTGTCGGACTGAGACTTGAACTCGGTATCTTTGTCTTTCGCGATCAAGTGCTCTAACGACTGAGATACCCAAGACTCACGACCCTTCCCCACAGCATCAAAATTTTCACAGCAGAGTGAAAAATTGATTCTCGAAACATACCCTAGGCTGTGACTAAGCCATGCCTCCGCAATATTCTTTCTTCCAGGAATGCTAATTGTGGAAGATTCACAGAAGAACTTCTGTGCAGTTTGGAAGATAGTAGACGAGGTACTCTCAGAATCGAGGCTGTGAGGACGGGTCGTGAGCCGTAGTTGAGTACCTCAGTCGGAAGAGCACTTTCCCGCGAAAAGCAAAGGTCCCGAGTTCGAGTCTCCGTCCGGCAAACAGTTTTAATCTGCCAGGAAGTTTCAAACATCTCTTTCATTTTCTTAAGAAGATAAAATGCGTTTTTCATCCGCTGTCCATTTCTGATTAATCCACATTGGTCGGCCGAACGAAAGGATGACTTATGCTGACCGTGTTGTGTTACAATGGTTTAAGTTTACATTATCAAGAGAAAGCCGACGTAACTTCAGATGCCCGACAGCTATCATGACTGAACAAATAGACTGTATGGCTTATTTCATTACCGAGATCGTTCTTGTTGTGTGCTATTTTTTCTGTGAATAAGAATGGGATTTTGGAAACAATGACGGTTGATATATAGATCTGGGTGAGACGGTTTACGACACACGGAGTAGCGAAACAGACCGCCTACTTTCCACTCAACTTGAACATTTAAGAAAGTTACCTATCCTTCCTTCACCATTTCCGTAGTACATTTTATATTCCGATATATATTCATATGTTCACTACATTGCTTCAATATTTATTGTGGCATGCGGATGAATCGAAAAGGTAAAATTAATATAACGATAATAACAGGACGGGGGCAGAAGAACACCGTTTGTGGCACAATTCAAAATTCAAAATTCTCCAGAAAGAAATTGGCCACAGCCGATGAAAACAGGTTACGTCATGCCCATTCGAACTGTCATTTCATAATATTTAACACGAATCAAAAGGTTAGAGGTGGTGGAAATAATCTGATAACTGGAGAGAAATGGCTGGTGAGCAAACGGAACGCACCTTTTAAATCAGCCGGCCTCGTGCATGGATGTGTGTGTTATGTCCTTAGGTTAGTTCGGTTTAAGTAGTTCTAAATTCTAGGGGACTGATGACCTCAGAAGTTAAATCCCATAGTGCCCAGAGCCATTTGAACCATTTTTAAATCCGTCTCGGAACACATTACCGAATAGTCAGGTGACCTACTGTTAACAGAAAATTCCTAACAATTGCTTCTTTTTACATCGATGAAGTGCTGCGCACTATTTTCTGAATTTTCAGGCCTAGGGATGGCAGCTGTAGTTTATTCAGTGCTATGCTGTTGCACGGGTTAGGACAAGAGAGGAATTCGTGGCGGACTGCATCAAACCAGTCAAAAGACAGATGACAAAAAAAAAAAGAAGCTGTAGCTGTGTCAGAATGTGGAGAGAATTTGCGTGTACCTGCAGTCTCAATGTGCTACAGGAAGGAATTACATCGAGAGAAATTGGGCGATCTCGGAACCCAGGAGATCTTCCTGCCTTTGCTGACGGATACTGACTTCCAGATTAACATGTTCTACATCTTCATACACATCTCCGTACACACTCCACAAACCACCACACGGTGCATGGCTGAGTGTATTATGTACGATTAATAGTCACTTCCTCTCATATTCCACTGGCAAACAGAGTGAGGGAAAAATATTGTCTAAACGTCTCTATTTCTCGTATGTTATCCTCATGGTCTCCACACGAAATATACATGGGGGGCAGTAGAATCGTTCATCAGTCGGCCTCAAATATCGATTTTCTAAATTAGCGCTTAAGTGCTTTGCAGAAAGAGTGTCGTCTTCGCTCCGGGGATACTCGTGCGAGTTCATGAAGCATCTTCGTGATATTGATCGAACCAACCGGTAACAAATCTAGCAGCCCGCCTCTGAATTGTTTCGATGTTTTCCCTTAATCCCATCTGATGAACCTAGACACTCGAAATCAAGAACTGATCACACTAGCGTTCTATACGATGTCTCCTTGATGGATGGCTACGCTTTCCCAAAATTGTCCAATAAAACGAAGTCAAGCGCTCGCCTTCCTTACTTCGAACATGACTTTTTCATTCCATTTTATACCTCTTCGCGAAGCTATTCCCAGATATTTAATCGAAGTGACTGTGTCAACATGCAGCCTATTAATGCCATAGTCGAATGTTAAAAGTCTGTTTGTCTTACTCCATTAACTTGTATTTTTCTAAGTTTAGAACAAGCTGCCATTCATCACACCAACTAGAAATTTTCGTGTCATCTTTTATATTCCGACTGTCACACTATACTTTACCGTACACCATAGCCTCGTCAGAAAATAGCCGTAACTTTCTAATCGCCCTGCCCGTCATGTCATTTATATATAGAGCGAAGAAGGGTGGTCCTATCACCCTTCCCTAGAGCACACATAAAGTTCCCCTTGCTTCTGATGAACACCCGTTGCCAAGAGAAAAGGTTACTTAAAAGATACTCAAGCCACCCACATATGTGCAAACCTACTCCTTATGCTCGGACCTGCGTCGAAAATCTGCAGTGGGGTACCATGTCAAACGCTTTTCTGAAATCTGTGAATTTGATATCTGCGTTTTCCCCTACATCCGTAGTTATTAGGGTATCCGGTGAGGAAAGGACAAGCTGAGTTTCACACGAGGGAAGATTCCTAAATTCGTACTGATTTGTGGGCAGAAGATTTTGTGTCTCAAGGAGATTTATTACATTCGAAATCAGAATTTTTTCAAAAAGTCTGCAGCAAACCGATGTTTAGGGTATTGTTCTGTGACTATGCGCGTCAGTTTTTTATCGTTCTTATATGAAGTCGATTGGGACTTCACGCTGGGCGAGGGATGAGCGATAAATGCAAGGAAAGTAAGGTGCCAACGCAGCAGAGTACTCTGTGTAAAGCTGAAGTGGGATTCCATCTGGTGCTGGTGACGGCGTCTAGTGCCGGTGGATCGCGCTCGACTGCACTAGTTATGCTACCAGCTACACAACAGCGTATGATGTATTACCTATCAGTCAGGCGCAACAAACACCCGTGAATACAATTTTGTGTGACGCTTCAACAAGAGAGCTTTTTCGGCAAATGGGATACGACTCAATTTGTGGTTAATTTAGTGCAGAGTTATTCTATGTGATCTTCTAAAAGAACGGACTTACTCCACCTTCAAAATAATAGATCACTATATTAGAACTGTAGCCTAGGGCGTTTGAATACGACTAGCGCCCCATGGCGATTAACAGGAAAAACTTCACCGGCCCGTGAAGGGGAGTATGAATGCGCGCGCCGCCATACGTCGAGAAACACAATTTCTGCCGCCGGCGTGAAAGTGTTAATTCAACTCTGCTTGTTGATACTCATTCTCACTGCTAATGTTTACCACAACGGTCTTACATTTCGGGATAAGCCACGTTACTAACTCGTAACTTATAAAATGCTCAGGTTCTAGCAAGCTCTTGGCTATAACAAAATTAAAAACTTAATTGTCTAGTCTTTAGCTCCATAACTAATTCTGTTTGTGTGCATGTCTTTAGAAAAGCATTGCATCCCATGATTCATCGATGATTTCTATTACTACCGACGTTATGTGCCAAAATTAATCAGAAAAGTCTGGTTCTGCCTGATATGTTGCGAGAAACCCAAACTGAATATGAAGACAAAAAGGATGTTAATTTTTGCATGAAGAGGGAAAATAATTATGTGACGTTAAGCATAGCTGATAATTTCGTATGTTGTTTAATAAACAAACCAACCTGAATGGGAACGAACAGACGAAGATATTAACAAGGAAGTCTTCAGAATCTATGTCATTAACACCCTGTTATCATTTTATAACAGACCGTGCCGTGTAATTACATGCTAGACCTATATGCACCGAATCCTTAGCAACAGAACAATTTTTTGTGGAGCCTCTATCGGAAAAGATTTCAGGCTAAAAAAAAGTGCCATAAGGATAATATCAAAAACTGTCATCAGCTTTACTGTAAAGATTTGCTTAAACAGCTGAGGACTGCAACCACAGCAACTTCGTTACGCACATTGCGACTAAAATCAACAATTATTACTCTGTCACAACCCTGCAACAGAAGCCAGATATAGGAACACATATGTTAACATTTAAAGCAAGGAATAAATTTTAGCAATAACCTGACCAAAGAGATTACAGAGTCTAAAATTTCGATTTCATTTTGTTCAAAAATCACCTAAAATACAAATACTTAAGACATCAGTTGAACAGCATCTCTTAAAGAGTACGTACTATGCAGTCAAAGAACTATTTTGAGAACACTGTAGGCGGATATAAAATGCTGATACAACATATTAATAAACACATGTGGTATTGTGCCGTATACGGTCAAAATAAACTACAGGTTAAAGTGAAATCTTATGTCTGAGATCTGTAAAGGATTATGCAGTATAATCCCTTACATTCTCCCGAGCATAAAATATAAATCATATGTGGACATACGATGACTCAGATTTTCAAACATACGGATATAACAATTCCAACAAAAAACAAAATCAGAAGTTGTGGCAATCCATGATAAATAGTTTGTGTGTGCGTGTGCGTGTGCGTGTGCGTGCGTGTGTGTGTGTGTGAGAGAGAGAGAGAGAGAGAGAGAGAGAGAGAGAGAGAGAGAGAGAGAGAGAGAGAGAGTATTTGTGGACTAATGACGTCAATAATATGGCGCTATATACGAATGTTCAAATGTTCCTAAGGGAGCAAACTGCTGAGCTCGTTGGCCCCTAGACTTACACACTACTAAAACTAATTTACGCTAATAACAACACAAACACCCATGCCAGACGGAGGACTCGAACCTCCGGTGGGAGGGCCTGCACAATCCGTGACATAGCGTCTCTAACCGCGTGGCCATTCCTCGCGGCTATGTACGAATGAAATAGCTCTTTAAGCATGTCTGAAATAAGATGACACGTTAAATTTCATTGTGTTAAATATCATTGTGTTAATTATACTTCTATACAGATTAAGACTATGTGTCCAAAGGCGATGCGACACCGGAAGTCTTACCTTTCACGGGAAAATGGTTTACCGACTGAGGTAATGTGTCGTGGTTCGCTAGTCGCATTTACATTTTTATTTCCGAGAGTTCATCTCCCCTACTGTCCAAACTGCACACAAATTCTCCTACGTACTTCGTGCTTTGCGGAGTATGCAATATAGATTGTAACTAAAACGAAGAAACATGGAAATGAGATAAAATCAACATAAAAACTGGTTACTATGATATAGACGACGATAAGGAATACTTCTAACACTGAAACAAAATAACAAATCGAGGCTACAAAAAGCAGATTACCAAAGGCAAGGCTGGCACCCGTGGGTAAGAAACGTCTGTTAGTATCTGAGGAAGAAAGTTCTGGGAACGCAGATTTGCAGCACAGCGTTTTATGATAATGAATCATGGACTGCGGAGAATCCCGGAAAGAAAAGAATGCAAAGGTTTGAGATGTTGTGCTACAGAAAAATGTTTAAAATTAGGTGGACTGAGAAAGATGGACTGATAAGGAACAAGGTAGTTTCCTGCGGTGAAGAAAGGAACATATGGAAAACACTGATGAGAAGAGGGGGCTAGGTAATAGGATACATGTTACGAGGCCTGGGAATAGCTTCCATGACACAAGATGGAGCCGTCGAGGGCGAAGTTGCATGAAAAGACAGAGTTTAGAATGGAGCCAATCGATGATTCGCGACGTAGAGCGTGCTACTTTGAGGTGAAGAGGACGGCACAAGAGAGGAATTCGTGGCGGATCGCATCAAACCGTCAGAAGACTGATGACTCCCCTTCCTTCACAAAAAGAAAGAGAAAAAGCCCTAGTATTTGTGGAAGAAATTTACTGTGGAGTTTGTAAATAACTTGTGGACGAACGAACTTCTAAATTCCAGAGGTGAATGGTTCAAATGGCTCTGAGCACTATGGGACTTAACATCTATGGTCATCAGTCCCCTAGAACTTAGAACTACTTAAACCTAACTAACCTAAGGACAACACACAACACCCAGCCATCACGAGGCAGAGAAAATCCCTGACCCCGCCGGGAATCGAACCCGGGAACCCGGGCGTGGGAAACGAGAACGCTACCGCACGACGACGAGATGCGGGCTCCAGAGGTGAGTTCGAAGCTGTGACTTGGTGTAACAACACAGAAGACCGACTGCAGACAAACAACTTTATCACTTTTTCATAATGCCTTGTTGATTCTTTCGTGTGTTATTTTTCTGAAGAAACGGCAGAAGTCAAGCGATCGCGTTTAAAGTTTCACGTGCCAGGGTGGACCAGTGAACCACAGCCGTCGGTTCGGCTTTTACTGAAAAGCCGGGACCGGCGCACGCTGCGCGCGTTCCGCTGTTCTGCTCAATAATGCAGGGACCTCCACTCTGGCGGCGCGTGCCGCCCGCCGAGAGTCGTTAGCGGGGTGCGGCTCTCTCTCTACTGCAGCTGGCGGTCTGCCTGTAGCGAGCGGAGCAGACAGAAAATGCGGACAATCGCCCAGCTTACTCATTAGCTCGTTCGCGTGAATCATGTGAGAGATTACGGTCCTTCACTCATCTCACCTGATTGGTATTTCTTCTTCAACATATTTAAGTCCTCTACTGCATATAGGCCTCTTCCATATTTTTCCATTGTATTCGATTTTTTGCTGCCTCATACCGCTGTGTTCCAGCGCCCAGCGTCACGTCATCAAGCCATCTCTCTCTGGTTTTTTCAATGCCTCTCTTATGAACATTTGGTCTCCAGAACAATTCTAGAGATCCACCTACTCTTACCTTTTCGAGCTACTGCCCGACTCACCGCCTCTTCAGGCTTGCAGCTCTCTCAAGGACGTCTTTTCCCTTCTTATTCTTATTCTTTTTCTTTTTCTTCTTCTAACGTCCTCTGATTAAATCCTGTCCCTGAGGCTGACTCCTATCATATACCGCTCCACGCATCACTGTGAGCACTTTACGAGCACTTAGTATTATCGTTCCCAGATGGTAGGTTGTGATTGGTAGTATGCACATATTATAGACTTCAGCCTTCCGGTTATTTGGGACATCCTTGCTGCTCCGTATAAATCTTTTTGGATTGCTACAATCACTCCTATTCTGTGATGAATTTCTGCATTCTGATTATTTTTCCTTAGTTTAATGTTGTTATCTAGCTTCTTTAGTTTGTTTTCCAAATGTAGTTGCTTGGTTGTCTGGACTTAGTATTTATGTTTTACTGATCTTCATTTCAAACTCAATCTTTTCAGAGGAAAGTTTTAGGCCTTGGAAAATACTCTTTCGTTCTTAGAAATCTTCACTTATGAACACAACATAGCCAGCAAAGAGAAATTGGTTCAGGTATGAGTCACAGATTTTTATTCCTTTGTTATTCCAGTCTAATGCAAGGAAGCATGGTTTCAGAGATATTGTGTCACCTCAAGAGCTTTATATAGGTTCATACAGACACTGCAAAGCGCAACACGATTAAAGGATCACTTTTTAGAAATCTCCTAATTATCTTCCACTTGGACTGTGCAAGTTTGAAATTTGGCTTCAATGTGCCTAAAGCCTTCCTTTCTAATGGTGTAAAAGGGTGGTGGGCTACCCTCGAGCTCGGCGACACTTGAAAGATCAAGATGTTAAGACGTGTGGAAACAAAGCTCAGGGTTCAGAAGTACACATGAGTCATAAGGTCGGCTAATGACTTCAAATTGGCACCAAATTTGGCCAAAATCCTGCCCTACGCCAACACACGATGGAGAGCTCTTTACACACGGCCTTACTCACATATCACCCTTTCTCTTGACGTTTCTGCGTTGGAGGTAAGTACCTCGACGCACAATGTCTACGAACAGGCAACGCTAATATAATAGATGGAGACCTTTTCACCAATAAGATCCCTTAAGCAAATCAGGGAAACTAAGACAAAATGGCTGCAGGAAAAATGTGAGGACATCGGAAAAGAAATGGCTGTCGGAAGGACAGACTCAGCGTACAGGAAAGTCAAAACAACCTTTGGTGACATTAAAAGCAATGGTGATGGCATTAAGAGTACAACGGGAATACCACTGATAAATGGAGACGAGAGAGCGGAAAGGTGGAAAGAACACATTGAAAGCCTCTAAGGTCTGGAAGATTTGTTACATGTGATGGAAGAAGAAACAGGAGTTGATTTAGAAAAGATAGGAAATACATTATTAGAATCAGAAATTAAGAGAGCTTTGCAGGACTTAAGATAAAGTAAGGCAGAAAGGATACATAACATTCCATCACAATTTCTAAAATCTTTGGGGAAAGTGGCAACAAAACGGCTATTTACGTTGGTGTGTAGAATGTATGTGTCAGGTGACATACCATCTGACTTTCGGAAAAATATCATCCACACTATTCTGAAGACTGCAAAAGCTGAGAAGCGCAAGAACTATCATAAAATCAGCTTAACAGCTCATGCATCCAAGTACCTGACAAGAGTAATACAGAGAAGAATGGAAAAGAAAATAGAGATATTCTGGATGACTATGAGTTTGGCTTTAGAAAAGGTAAAGGCACGAGAGAGGCAATTCTGAAGTTGCGGTTGATAATGGAAGGAAGACTAAAGAAAAATCAAGACCCGTTCATAGTAGTTCTCGCCCAGGAAAAATTGTTCGACATTGTAAAATGGTGCAAGAAGTTCGAAATTCTGAGAAAAATAGGGGTTAGCTATAGGGAGAGACGGGTAATATACAATATCTAGAAGAGCCAAGAGGGATTAATAAGACGACTAAGAACGAAGTGCTCGGATTAATAATGCTGTAAGACAGGGATGTAGTCTTTCGCCCCTACTGTTCAATCTGTACATCGAAGAAGCAATGATGGAAATAAGAGGAAAGTTCAAGAGTGGAATTAAAATTCACGGTGAAACGATATCAATGATAAGATTCGCTGTTGACATTGCTATTCTGAGTGGAAGTGAGGAAGAATTACATGATCTGCTGAATGGAATGAGCGATCTAATGAGTACAGTATATGGTCTGAAAGTAAATCGAATGAAGGCGAAAGTAATGAGAAGTAACAGAAATGAGAACAGCGAGAAACTTAACGGTCACGAAGTAGATGTAGTTAAGGCAGTAAAATAACCAATGGCGGATGAAGCACGGAGGTCATCAAAAGCAGACTAGCAATGGCAGAAAAGGCATTCCTGGCCAAGATGTCTACTAATATCAAATATCCTACTTAATTTGAGGAAGAAATTTCTGAGAATGTACGTCTGGAGCACAGCATTGTATGATAGTGAATCATGGACTGTCGGAGAACCGGAACAGAAATGGATCGAAGCATTAGTGATGTGGTGCTACATTCGAATGTTGAAATTTAGGTGGGCTGATAAGGTAAGGAATGAGGAGATAGTGTGCAGAACTGGAGAGGAAAGGAATATGTGGGAAACACTGACAAGCAGAAGGAACAGGTTACAGGGCGTCTGTTACGACATGAGGAAATGACTTCAATGGTACTAGACGGGGCTGTAGAGAGGAATTTTGGTAATTTGTGGTAAGGACTATGGGACCAAACCGAGGAGGTCATCGGTCCGTAGGCTTAGGCACTACTTAATCTAACTTAAACTAACTTACGCTAAGGACAACACACACACCCATGCCCGTGGGAGGACTCGAACTTCCGACGGGGGGAACCGCGCGAACCGTGACAAGACGCCATAGACCGCACAGCTACCCCGGGAGGTAGCTGTATAGTGCAAAAACTGTAGAGGAGGACTGAGATTGGAATGCTTGCAGCAAATAATTGAGGACGTAGGTAGCAAGTGCTACCTAGCAAAGAAGCGGAATCCGTGGTGGGCCGCATCGAACCAGTCAGAAGACTGATGACCCAACAAAAATTGAGGATAATGACAAGGGCACTACATTAGCAGTGTGTTGATAAGTTGAGAATTTGAATCTTACTGGAGGCGTGGAGTTGTGTGACCACTGCGTCGGAATGGCTTAGTGTTCAGAGCATCGGCCTAGTAAGCAGGAGACGTCGGTTGGCATCCCAGTCCGGCACAAATTTTCATCTTTCCCCATTGACTTTAATCAATGCTTACAGGCACCCAACGTCTGTAATTCCTTTGAGTCTTATTTCATAATAGCTGATGGGATCAAAAACGGTGTCTCTTCTTTGGGACATGTCTGTAATTGCCTCCTGCACATCCTCCTCCTACGGGAATCGGTGGCCTTTCAAGACATTTGGAGGGGACCGAAGGCTTCACAATCGCAGGAGCAGAGGTAGTGTGGTGTGCTCGATTTTCTCTCATTTCAGCTGTCGTAGCTTCTACCAGATCGACCGGTGACTTGTGTCAAAATGCAACCAGCGCAGATCTTGACCTACCAACGGTGGTTTTTGATACTAGATGTCCCATAGGCATATTTAATTACATTGAGTGTATATGCATTTTCGAAAATCGACAAGCATCAGCTGTATAATGGAATGACGACAATGATAATTTGTACCGGACCGGGTATCGAGCCCGGTTGTCCAGCTAATCGTGAGCGTCGCCTTACTTATAGGCTATACAAACACACCTCGTGGCCATACCGAAAGGTCAGTATGCCGTCAACCCTCTCTCTAGAACCTGCACTGGCGCGTGTTTTATGTACTTTCCGGTACAGAGGAGACACTTTAATTGAAAGTAGCTTGCGTGCTGATGGTGAATGAATACGATATTGTCGTGCCTGTGTTCATGTTCTGGCATGCAGTCACCACACAGCCTGTTCCTTCGGACATGCACGCACCTGCGGAGGCATTTTGCGTCGTATTTCTGATCAACACAGGCACCGCAATATATCAAACTGAATTCTCCGATGCTATCGTTCGGCAGCCAAGAAAGGATAACAGCAAGCCGGACCTGTTTAGAAGCATGTGGTAATAATGTCGCCATAATTCACGTTACCGCATTTGCCGCATGCACGTCCGAAAGACACGAATGCCACGCTGATGCCTTGCCTACATGTCGGTACTTATATACCCGCATTAAAGTGGCGCTATGCTGCATATACGCTGCAGCAATCATCTCAAACACAAACTTATTGACGACCTATACGTATGTTTATGTGTGTGTGTGTGTGTGTGTGTGTGTGTGCGTGTGTGGGCGTGCACAAAATGAATGAAACAGAGGTAAAGACGACTAGTAGTCAGGCGAATGGATGGTAAATGGACCAAGGAATTACCATACTTTATCCCAATTAACAAAATTATATCGATAGATACGAAGGTTTAACAAAATATAAAAATGGCATTTAAAACATGTAAGACTAACTTCTCCTTGGTCTCGTAAATTTACGGCGTTAGGCAAGAGGCTGTTCTCTCATCAAAAACAATCTGTCCATCTCTTCTTAAGTCTTACAACATCTGCTGTTCCTACTTGCTTACAAACTAAGGTTGGTTTGGGAAGTCGTTTACTGTCCAATGTGTTCGTAAGAGGTGTTGCGTTATTTGGTTACTATGCTTTCAACTGGTTATACTGTTAGTTCTTGTTGCACTGTTTTGTTGTTTACGTGGTCTGTTCTTCTTGGGAATATCACTCCTGCAACACGATATTCACTCCATGAAGAAGTATTGAAAGAGCTACAATTATGAAATTTTACTCTCGTTATATTTATGGTCTTATTGTTAACTGCATTCTGAATGGTGCTGTATATATTTCCAAATCTAGCCATTTTACATCAGTATCTTTATTACTGTGCACGACTAATGCGAATGAATATTGCTGAAAGTAGTAACGTATGGAAAATCCAGTAGCACACGGAGGATACCGGAGGTGAATTCATGGTAGCAGTGGATATCGAGTGACCTCTGCTGATGACGATTATGATGGCATGTTCGGTTAGCGTACATCAATCGAACACCGTTTATTCAGACAATGAAAAGTACTGTACAAATTCACAGAAACAACAAGGAAACCGGTCGCGGACGTGTAACATTTCCCCTTTTGCCTCTGCCTTATTTTGTGTATGATTTTCATGTATGACGGCGCACTTCTAAGTAATGATATGATTAGATTCGCTTATGTCCGCAGAAATTAATAAATCTTTGGTAATATTTATCTTTACAAGCTGTCTATGATCGTCAGTCATGCGAAATGAAGAAAGAGTTCACTTATTTCAGCGTAAGAGATTCGACATCCTGCTGTCTGGATTTGGTGGCATGTGCAGTGTTTGTGTCTAAACTACGTCCAAACAGGCCTCAGGAGACTCAACGGTACCGACCAACCACCGTGCCATCCTCAGACGATAGGTGTTACTGGATACGAATGTGGAGGGTCAGCGCACCTCTGCCTCTGCAGGTTGTCAGTTTTCGTGACCGCAGCCGCTACATGCGTCACGTAGCTCCTCAGTTGGACAGTGTTTGCGTACCATTATTAAATGTATGTCATATGTTTCTCTATCTTCACAATAGTCGCTGATCTCGCTATTTATTTAAATTCAGTGTCCGGTAACTAATTTTATAAGCAATTTCAGTTGCAGCTTCCAGAGATCAGTCCCGTTACTTCCGGACAGCAGATGGGATCACTGACAAGCAGTTTTTTGAATTGGTAAGCTTTTTATTTTCAAATTAACAGAACGGCTCGGTTAGCAATAGTGACGATTAAGTTGAGACAATGGACACATATTCAAGACGGGAATTATATATCCATTCGGGTGCACAGATTTTTCCTCCTAGTTAGCAATACATCATCACATGTGAAATCTGAGGAAGTTTCTTCAAAGGAACCGCAGACTTTCCTTGCCCCACCCTTCTCCAGTTGACTAGATTGTTGCTAACAACCTCGACATGGACGGAACTTAAGCCATTTTTCCTGATATTCTTGACACCAGGCCAGTTATGGTCTAGAACCTATTCCAAAGACCTGTAATGTCCTGGCAGAAGGGAGGATACTCCAGCATGCTGTAAACAAACTTTTCACTACAACACTCGCTCTAAAGCCGAAGAATGTGTTTATCTTTTTGATATGACGGAAATAAATATAAATGTGAAAACTTTTCATGTGTTTTTATGGAGTCGTTTCTCGCTTGTTTGGCTTGTCGTCTCACTTGTAGAAGTCGGCAGGGTGAAAATGAAGTTCCGCCTCGACGGGTAGAAGCTATTGCGGCCTGACATAAACATGGACCTTACGAGTATAAGGTGCCTGTCTGCGCACTTTCGAAGAAATTAATATATAGTATTTCACAGCTCGTTTAAGAAGGTCGCTAGAGTACTGTCATGCATGGAACCTATGCTTCCTGGTGTTGTAATTTGCAGGAGTGTGATGTTTAAACTTTACACATGTATTGTCTTTAAAAGAATCAAAGGCCTTCTCAGGGGGGAATTACGAGATAGCCAAGCTGGGAGAGATGATGGCGCACCTTTCCGTCCGTCGGCGATCGGTTCGCCCCGTTCCCTGGGGTGAGACGCCACCTGCTTATCGTCAGGCCGCGTGCCGGCGCCGCCGTCGACGTCGGGGTTGTTGACGCCACAGTCGTCGCTGCTGCAGCATCCGCTGTGGTCGAACCCCTGCTCCCCATGAGCGCTGCCACCTGCGATAAAAGAGGACGCTGAGCCTCAATATTAGAGATCATGAACAATGTTTATGCTCATATGAAGACTTTATCCGCTCGCTGACGGAGCAGTTACTGTGCAAAAACACCGGAAAATCGTGACGCTACAGAATGGAGAAACTGCGCTACCGGTTTGTTTCTTTCAGTGTTTTTATTAGTTATTGCAGAAGTGCTTAAATAGGTTTTAAAAGACGATGAGAGAAGGTTGCGCAAGTCAAGGACATCACGAGTCAAAATTCAAGCCTGAATTCGTGCTCAGCATAATATGCTTAGCGGCATAATTACATATGAATGTCCTGTGTGCTGGGATCTGATGAGCAACTGATTTTAGCTAAATTCTAATATACTTGTATTTTTTAACACGATCTGGAACTGAACGAGAAAGAGTAATGAATTCGGCCCAGGTCTATTCAGAATAACCAAGTATACAACCGTCACACTCATATACTGTATATTGTTGCATCACTACACTGCGAAGAATGTGCTGGGAACCAGTTATCAAAATCAAAGGGAAATTTATGCTTCTAACATCAGTCGTCTTGTCCAGTAGTCTCACTATCAAGTAGAAGAACCGATCATCTTCTGATTCTAGATGAGTGCTTCCTGTTATGAACTATTTAGAGACCAGGTGATAATCACTTGGTTGCACACAGCGTGCACGAATCACTCCATAGTAGCAAGTAGGAGGTGATGTTCTGCTAGGGGAAAGAGAATAGCATTAAGGGAAACGAACTGATAGATGTTTTGAGTAAGAAGATCACTCGCAAAGGCGAAATTAGGTATTGCTACCGATTTTGTATGGCTTTAACCAGTGAAGTCTGGAAAAAAGAGTGGCAGGGTTCATAAACGAGTAGAGGAAGAGCTTACGCATAGTTATACTGCTTACTACCGGTGCATCACTTGCATGACAGCTGCCGATGGGAGAATCAGAACGGCTATTACACATCTGAACATCAATTACGGGTGTTTCCAGAAGCAGGTATATCGCACTGTTCACGATTCTGGTGCCTCGTGTGATAAAGAACACTCCTTTCTGTAGCTGCATCAATTTGCGCGATTCTACGAATTTTCGGTTACAGCTGATGTGTTGCAGCTGAATTCATTAAAGGTATTATCAGAGAACAATTGCAAGGCGTACAGACTCTTATGCAGACCTTTAGTCAACAAATAAATTCGTCCAGAATGAAATTTTCATTCTGCAGCTCAGTATGTGCTGATGTAAAAGTGTGTACCTGACCGAGACTCGAACTCGGGATCTTTGCCATTCGTGGGCAGCGCTCTACCGGCATTTCTTTTTAAACAGGAACAGATATCCTGACGACATTTTTCTTCCTTTTTCAGAAATTAACCTGGAACTTCCTGGCAGATAAAAACTGTATGCGCCAGACTGAGACCCGAAATTGGGATCTGACTCAGCTACCCAAGCACTACCTTCAGCAGAGAGTTTTAATCTGTTAAGAGGGTTCATATCAGCGCACCGTCCGCTGCAGAGTGATAATTTCATTCTGGGAATATCCCTGAGGCTCTGGCAAAGCCATGTCTCCGTAATATCCTTTCTTCCAGCAGTGCTAGTCTTGCACGTTTCGCAAGAGAGCGCCAGTGTGGAATTACAGTTGTGAGGAAGGGTGCTCGGTCGTGCTTGGATAACTAATTCGGTAGAACACTTGCCTGTGAAAGGTAGAGTTCCCGATTTCGAATCTCAGTCCGGCACCCACAGTTTTAATCTGCCAGGAAGTTCCAAGTAAATTATTATTTAATATTAAAAATATATAATATTGTGTGAAATTGTCAACACGCAAATTGTTTATTTGTTGACACTGTGTTGTTCGTCATCAGTATAATACCGTCGCCTGTAAGAGATCGTCTCTGATACCAGTTAACGGAAAGCGACCATCCCAGAGGTTTTTTAAATTGTTTAGGGAGGCACTTGAAATATACAGACGTCAATGAGAACCCCGTTACTGTGGATCACCAGTTCAGTGCATTAACCATGGTGCCGTATGGCTCGCTGAACAACGATTTCCTGTACGGGTTTCAAAGGGTGTCGTTAATATTAGTACTGTTAAGTAGGAAGCTGGGATAAGGATCCAGTCCATGCACTTCATAGATAGCTAATTACCGTGTGAAAATTAATGGAGGTGGAATAATGTGTCTCTGAGTATTGTAATACAATCTATTTCCTATTGTGAAAATATGGAATGAATAAAGAATTCGCAGGAGAGGGCTGGGTTGGGTTGTTCTGTGAGAAGAGACCAAACTGCGAGGTCATCGGTCTCATCGTAGGAGAGCTTCTGTGAACCGTGGAAAGTAGGTGACGAGGTACTGGCGGAAGTAAAGCTGTGAGGAGGGGGCGTGAGTCGTGCTTGGGTAGCTCAGTTGGTAGAGCACTTCCCCGCGAAAGGCAGAGGTCCCGAGTTCGACTCTCGGTGCGGCACACATTACTAATCTGCCAGGAAGTTTCAATTCCAAAATTATTTATTAATATGGACCGGTATGATACCATCTGAGAAAATGTCGTCTTCGTGTCCTACAGTAAGAAATTCTGATTGCAACGTATATTTGAATTAAACAATGTGGTCACATCATAAGAGGCAGCGACATATGTTATAACTTGCGACAGTGACCTAATTAAAAGTACTGTCACACAATTGATATTAGCGAACAAGGTGATTATCCTTTTGACGTCGTTGTAGTTACGTTAATAGATGTCCTATTGGTTCACCGAAAATGTACAAGTGAAAATAATTGTTGTGCCATGTTTCGTTGGATTTATTTGGTTTACTGTTTCTGTGGAACAAAAATATTATTTATTATATGTGGGTCATGACGTTGTTACTTTGTACGACATGTAACGTACTTTTAATTTTGATCATGACTTAATCGTTTGAATATCGTATGTGATAGATTTTAGCCGTTTGCATCTGCTAAACTGCTGGAAGACCAAAATGGCTCTACACTTCTAACTCCTCAATAGAGGGATATAAGTAAATGATGCGTTTGCATCTGCTAAACTGGTGCAAGACCAAACTGGTTCTACACTTCTAACTCCTCAATAGAGAGATATAAGTAAATGATGCCATTAGTAATTCTACAGTCTTCATCCGACAACATTCTAATGCCAATAGAGAGAATAAATAAACGCAGTCAACAGTAACTGTACAGTCTTTGTAGAAAAACAGTTTAACTGGTTCAAATGGCTCTGAGCACTATGGGACTTAACTTCTGAGGTCATCAGTCCCCTAGAACTTGGAACTACTTAAACCTAACTAACCTAAGGACATCACACACATCCATGCCCGAGGCAGGATTCGAACCTGCGACCGTAGCGGTCGCGCGGTTCCAGACTGCAGCGCCTAGAACCGCTCGGACAGTGTAATTAAAAGCATACTGTAGTAATCCCGGCATCATCTCTTTGGAAAGACACACGATGCCTTCTTATTAGCATATTGAGACCCAGTGATTCGTTGGTCGCCATCACCTTAGCTTTCTTTTTCTACAAGAGGGGAATCGCATTTTGTTTGTGCAGTAGTAACCCTCAAGAGACTATTTTAATAGTTAGTCACCAGATACTAGTGCTGTAGAAAAGAAGGAATATACAAAATTTTCGTTATTTCGAGACGACTTTTTACTATGTGAAAGTAACAAGTCGATTACACTCTGGCCCGTCGACGAAGGTATTCAACGCCGGTGGTACCAGTGATGGAGGAATTTCTGCAGTTATACTCCAGTAACTGGATGGCATCAGCTTGCTTTTGCCGGGTTGCTGCGGAGTATCTGTTAAGCAACATAGTGTGTGATTATTGCGATAATTGGCTCGTGGTGACACAGGCAGTTGATGCGGGCAGTAGTTTCAGAGAGGTCCCGGGTATGCGGGTGTTTCGCAGAGTTGCCTAACTGGCGTGTCGGTGCGGAGATGCCTTTCATTCCACGTACCGGGCGTATTCCCATTCTACACTTGCATCTGCAATCCCCGATTCACCTTCAGAATGTGGCAGAGGATACACCGAATGAGAAGCAGTTCCCCTTAATCCCTATTGTACGTGGGAAGAAAGAATGTTGGTATCTGTCTGTAAATCTAGATTATTCTCTTTCTCTCCCCGTGTTCATCGACCATACAAGGAGAGGTAGTTAAGCATGCCAACCGAAATATATACAGAATAAGAAAAAATATTTAGGTGTAGTTTGAGTTAAGTCAAAGCGGACCAAGTGACGAATTTTCTGACATACAAAAGTAATATTTAACGTGTATGGCACCAACTATTTACGATATTAGTAGGTGCGATAATATATTCATCGCTCCAAAACATCGTCGCTCTTTACACCATTTCAAGTCCCACTATGTGTGGCTTATAAGGACTGCTCGACGACTGTATCCGATTTTTGTAACTCCCCGCGCACAGTTATTGTGCTAGCTGGATTATCTGGTAACATTTTGCAACTCATGAGTGAGTCCTTCCGGTGATTTGATGCGATTTTTACAACAATCCTAGTAATGCTCGACGATCTGTGTCCATAGGTAGATGAGGTCTGTCTGATGTTAATTTAGCTGTTGTCGTTCCTTCTCGTTTCCGCTTCAGAGTTAAATCATAAAAAATTAACTTGGACAGTTTTATAAGTGTCCCTGATGGACTTGTTACTCAGATGACATCCAATACAATAATAAGTCCACGTTTAAAATCACTAAACGCTCCTGGCAAGCCCATTCTGCTGCAACTTCTTCTCTGCTGACAACACAATACTGTCGCTTCCTTTCTACTTGCAGGCCGGTATATCGTGATGTACAGCACTGAACTTCGCATAACATCAGACCGTGTATATCTGTGCAGGAAAAGAGGTCAACAAGAAAATAACGACGACTCCCGAAGTTACGAAACGCCATATAACACACGGCTGCACAGTAAAATATTCGTATCAAATTCAGCAAGTAGTATAGTCTGTCCTGAATCGCCTTATAGCTTGTATCACTGCTCACAGTTAACAGTTTGAGCCCTTGATACGACATTCATAACGAACCATACATGAGCGACATGCTTACTTACAATTGATATAGTACGCAGACATTTGTAGGATCTCTTTCCGAGACGGCGAGACAATGTTACACAGGACGGTTCCGTGTTATAATTTGATGAAATTCCACATATCTTATGCCGGAGTCCTCTTGAAGTAGCTTTCCTATGTCACAAGAAAAATACATTATCTTTAAAATAAAGCCCATGTCTTACATCGACGGCTATGTTAAAGATTACTTTCGTGCGTCAGACGACAAAGAAAGACAAAGATAAGAAACACCGTATCGAGTAAGGGTCCAAATTAGCCAGTGTTTCTTTAATCTCAGTCCATTGTGGTAGATACACAATTTAATCAAAAGTATCCGGACACTTGGCTGAAAATGACTCGCAAGTTCGTAGCGCTCTCCACCGGTAATGCTGGAATTCAGTATGGTGTTGACCCATCCTTAGCCTTGATGACGGCTTCCACTCTCGCGGGCACACGTTCAGTCAGGTGCCGGAAGGTGTTTTGGGAATGGCAGTCCATTCTTCACTGAGTTCTGCACTGACAATAGGTATTGATGTCGGTCGGTAAGGTCTGGTACGAAGTCGGTGTTAAAAAACAACCCAAAGGTGTTCTATAGGATTCAGAGCAGGACTCTGTGTAGGCCAGTCCATTACAGGGATGTTATTGTCGTGTAACCACTCCTCCACACGTCGTGCATTATGAACAGGTGATCGATCGTGTTGAAAGATACAATCGCTATCCCCGAATTGCTCTTCAACAGTGGGATGCAAGAAGGTGCTTAAAATATCAATGTAGGCCTGTGCTGTGATAATGCCACGCAAAACAACAAAGGGTGCAAGCCTCTCTATGAAAAACACGACCACACCGTGACACCACCGCCTCCGAATTTTACTGTTGGCACTACGTTCACCGGGCAGTCGCCATACCCACACCCTCGCATCGGATCGCCACATTGTGTACCGTGATTCCTCAATCCACACAACGTTTTTCCACTGTTCAATCGTCCAATTATTTACGTTCCTTACACCAAGCGAGGCGTCGTTTGGCATTTAGCGACGTAATTTGTGGCTTATGACCAGCTGCACGACCATGAAATCCAAGTTTCCTCACCTCCCGCCTAACTGTCATAGTATTTGCAGTGGACCGTGATGCAGTCTGTAATTCCTGTATGACGGTCGGAATAGATGTCTGCCTATTACACTTCGCGACCCTCCTAAACTGCCGGCGGTCTCTTTCAGTCGAGAGACGAGGTCGGCCTGTACGCTTTTGTGCTGTACGTGTCCCTTCACACTTCACTATCAAATTGGAAATAGTGGACCTAGGGATGTTAAGGAGTGTGGAAATCTCGCGTAGAGACGTATGACACAAGTGACACCCAATGACGTGACCACGTTCAAAGTCGGTGAGTTCCGCGAAGCGCCCCATTCTGCTCTCTCACGATGTCTAATGACTACTGAAGTCGCTGATATGGAGTACCTGGCAGCAGGTGGCAGCACAATGCACATAATAGGAAAAACGTATGTTTTGGCGGTGTCCGAATACTTTTGGTCACATAGTGTAACTTGCAGGTGAACGCAAGGTGGAATGGTATATTAAACTCTAAGCTGTTTTTCCTCGGTGTAGAATATTTATCATGAGTTACAACTATCGCTACTCACTTCCTGACTTTAGGCGTGTTCTAAGCTGAGGAATGTTCGAGTTTTAGCAATAATTGTCTTGTGACAGCCAGAGCGAGAGCACCAGCAGCAGCGAGTACTGTTTGTATAAAGCGTTTATTTTGCATTTTGTTTACGACCTTCCACTAAGGAAGGGATTCTATTTGTGTTTATCTGCTCTGCATAGTAACTAACAGTTCTTGATAAAACTTTACGTAGTTTTCGTGTTAGATTTCTTAGTGTTTTCTTGATCGTTTAGAACAGAAAGCGCCCTAAAACCGTCTTTTGTTTGTTTCGCGGCCGTTAGCCACTAGTCACTTGAATCAGCAGTTGTCTTGTGACAGCCAGAGCGAGAGCACCAGCAGCAGCGAGTACTGTTTGTATAAAGCGTTTTTGTACTTATTTGCTGCGCTTAGCTTTTAAATAGTTTTTCTGGGAAAACCTAGCGTAGTTTTCGCGTCTCGTATTTCAGTGAGTGTTTCTTGATTATCAGAGTAGCTCATCAGAAGATTATCTTGGGAATTTGTCACCGTATAGGGTAGGGTAAACATAGTCATGTGTAGGGACTGTGGTTGTTGTGAGCGGACGCAAGGAGAACTGGCCACTCTTCGGGGGCAGGTGGAGGCTTTGTCTGTTAGGCTCATCGAGCTCGAGGCGCAGGCGTCGGCTCGTAGTGGCGTTGGGGCAACTGTGGTGAGACCTATGCCTACTTCGGTGGCCTTGGAATCGCATGGAACCCCTGATGTCGCTGCGTCTTCCGGCTGTGAGCATCTTACCGGTCAGCCATCACTCCAGGGCGAATGGCGGACAGTGGAGGGCTCGCGCGTGCCTGGCCGAAAGGCGAAGGTGGGATCTGGCCGCGTGGCGGCTGCCTTACCCCTTTCCAACAGGTACGGGGTGCTTCCTAGTGGTGATGACATCGTTTCCGAGCCACCACAGGATGCCTCGCCTGTTGGGCCAGTGGCCGATTCTCCGGCAAGGTCCCGACAGTCACAGAGGGCGGGCCTATTAGTTATAGGGAGCTCCAACGTTAGGCGGGTTATGGAGCCCCTCAGGAAAATAGCGGGTAGGTCGGGGAAGAATGCCAGTGTGCACTCCGTGTGCTTGCCGGGGGGTCTCGTCCGTAATGTGGAGGAGGCCCTTCCGGCAGCTATTGAACGCACTGGGTGTGACCGGCTGCAGATAGTAGCACATGTCGGAACGAATGACGCCTGCCGCTTGGGTTCTGAGGCCATCCTTGGTTCATTCCGGCGGCTGGCTGATTTGGTGAAGACAACCAGCATCGCACGCGGAGTGCAAGCTGAGCTTAATATCTGCAGCATAGTGCCCAGAGTCGATCGCGGTCCTCTGGTTTGGAGCCGTGTGGAGGGTCTAAACCAGAGGCTCAGACGACTCTGCGACTATAATGGTTGCAAATTCATCGACCTCCGTTATTGGGTGGAGAACTGTAGGGCCCCCATAGACAGGTCAGTTGTGCACTACACACCGGAAGCAGCTACTAGGGTAGCAGAGTACCTGTGGCGTGCACACGGGGGTTTTTTAGGTTAGAGGGACCCCCCCTTGGGCGAAACGATAAAATACCTGACGGCTTACCAGAGAGGACATTATCATCGTTGATAAAGAACGTCCGTCCTCAGAGACCAAAAACAGGAAAAGTTAACGTAATATTGGTAAACTGCAGGAGTATCCAGGGCAAGGTTCCTGAATTAGTATCTCTTATTGAAGGAAATAGTGCGCATATAGTATTAGGAACGGAAAGTTGGTTAAAACCGGAAGTGAACAGTAACGAAATCCTAGACACAGAATGGAATATATACCGCAAGGATAGGATAAACGCCAATAGTGGAGGAGTATTTATAGCAGTAAAGAATTCAATAATATCCAGTGAAGTTATTAGCGAATGCGAATGTGAAATAATCTGGGTTAAGCTAAGTATCAAAGGTGGGTCAGATATGATAGTCGGATGCTTCTATAGACCACCTGCATCAGCAACCGTAGTAGTTGAGCGCCTCAGAGAGAACCTGCGGAACGTCGTGAAGAAGTTTCGTGATCATACTATTGTAATAGGGGGAGACTTCAATCTACCAGGTATAGAATGGGATAGTCACACAATCAGAACTGGAGCCAGGGACAGAGACTCTTGTGACATTATCCTGACTGCCTTGTCCGAGAATTACTTCAAGCAGATAGTTAGAGAACCAACTCGTGAAGCTAACGTTTTAGACCTCATAGCAACAAATAGACCGGAACTTTTCGACTCCGTGAATGTAGAAGAGGGTATCAGTGATCATAAGTCAGTGGTTGCATCAATGACTACAAGTGTAATAAGAAATGCCAAGAAAGGAAGGAAAATATATTTGCTTAACAAGAGTGATAGGGCACAAATCGCAGAATATCTGAGTGACCACCATCAAACGTTCATTTCTGAGGAAGAGGATGTGGAACAAAAATGGAAAAAATTCAGAAACATCGTCCAGTACGCCTTAGATAAGTTCGTACCGACTAAGGTCCAAAGCGAGGGGAAAGATCCACCGTGGTATAACAATCATGTACGAAAGGTACTACGGAAACAAAGAAAGCTTCATCATAGGTTTAAGAGTAGTCGAATCATAGCTGATAAGGAAAAGCTGAACGAAGCGAAAAAGAGCGTAAAGAGAGCAATGAGAGAAGCATTCAACGAATTCGAACATAAAACATTGGCAAACAATCTAAACAAGAACCCTAAAAAGTTTTGGTCATATGTAAAATCGGTAAGCGGATCTAAATCCCCTATTCAGTCACTCGTTGACCACGATGGCACCGAAACAGAGGACGACCGAAGAAAGGCAGAAATACTGAATTCAGTGTTCCGAAACTGTTTCACTGCGGAAAATCGTAACACGGTCCCTGACTTCAGCCGTCGCACGGACGCCAAAATGGAAAATATTGAAATAAACGATATCGGAATTGAAAAACAACTGCTATCACTTAGTAGCGGAAAAGCATCCGGACCAGACGAGATACCCTTAAGATTCTACAGTGATTATGCTAAAGAACTTGCCCCCTTTCTATCAGCAATTTATCGTAGATCGCTGGAAGAACGTAAAGTACCTAGCGACTGGAAGAAAGCGCAGGTCGTTCCCATTTTCAAGAAGGGTCATAAATCAGATGCGAATAATTATAGGCCTATTTCGCTTACGTCAATCTGTTGTAGAATAATGGAACATGTTTTGTGTTCTCGTATTATGACGTTCTTAGATAATACAAATCTCCTTCATCATAACCAACATGGATTCCGCAAACAGAGATCATGTGAAACTCAACTCGCCCTATTTGCCCAAGAAATTCACAGTGCCGTAGACACTGGCGAGCAGATTGATGCCGTATTCCTGGACTTCAGGAAGGCATTTGATACGGTTCCGCACTTACGTTTAGTGAAAAAAATACGAGCTTACGGAATATCGGACCAGGTTTGTGATTGGATTCAGGATTTCCTAGAAGAAAGAACACAACATGTCATTCTTAACGGTTCAAAATCTGCAGATGTAGAGGTAATTTCGGGAGTACCGCAAGGAAGCGTGATAGGACCTTTATTGTTTACAATATACATAAATGACTTAGTTGACAACATCGGTAGCTCCGTGAGGCTATTTGCAGATGACACGGTTGTCTACAAGAAAGTAGCAACATCAGAAGACTCGTACGTACTCCAGGAAGACCTGCAGAGGATTAATGCATGGTGCGACAGCTGGCAGCTTTCCCTAAACGTAGATAAATGTAATATAATGCGCATACATAGGGGCAGAAATCCATTCCAGTACGATTATGCCATAGGTGGTAAATCATTGGAAGCGGTAACGACCGTAAAATACTTAGGAGTTACTATCCGGAGCGATCTGAAGTGAAATGATCACATAAAACAAATAGTGGGAAAAGCAGGCGCCAGGTTGAGATTCATAGGAAGAATTCTAAGAAAATGTGACTCATCGACGAAAGAAGTAGCTTACAAAACGCTTGTTCGTCCGATTCTTGAGTATTGCTCATCAGTATGGGACCCTTACCAGGTTGGATTAATAGAAGAGATAGACATGATCCAGCGAAAAGCAGCGCGATTCGTCATGGGGACATTTAGTCAGCGCGAGAGCGTTACGGAGATGCTGAACAAGCTCCAGTGGCGGACACTTCAAGAAAGGCGTTACGCAATACGGAGAGGTTTATTATCGAAATTACGAGAGAGCACATTCCGGGAAGAGATGGGCAACATATTACTACCACCCACATATATCTCGCGTAATGATCACAACGAAAAGATCCGAGAAATTAGAGCAAATACGGAGACTTACAAGCAGTCGTTCTTCCCACGCACAATTCGTGAATGGAACAGGGAAGGGGCGATCAGATAGTGGTACAATAAGTACCCTCCGCCACACACCGTAAGGTGGCTCGCGGAGTATAGATGTAGATGTAGATGTAGATAATTAATTCACAGCGGCAAAGTGCTGCTCTTTCTCGTATAACAATATTTACACATTCTTCGCCTCCAGATGCTTCAGCACTTCGTATGTCACTGCTGCAAGTGTATCCAGCACCCACTAATAGGAAATTTGGAAAATTGTGGTAATGACGGTGGGATCAAAGTGCTGAGGTCATCGGTCTCTAGGCTTACAGACAACTTAATTTAACTTACGCTAAGGACAACACACACACCCATGGCCGAGGGAGGACTCGAACCTCCGAAGGGGGGGGGGGGCATTGATAGGTAAAAAATCTTATTTTCTCAGGCTGGAAACCGGCTGGAAGCCACAGCCTGGCTGGTTCGAACACCGGCCCTCGTCGTTAATCCCGCGGACGATTGGATCTGGACTCGACGAGCCTCACAGCATCCCGGAAGCAGCATGCTCTCAAGCGCGGCTATCCAGACGGGTGAGATAGAACAATCCATGGAAGCATGTTTCATTTGACATAACACTTAATCCTATCAGTCTGCAGATTCGGAATTCGAGCCTAAACTATAGCTGGAGATTTACAGGACATTTCTAGGCCATCATATAACTTAAACTTGTACATATTCGAAGAGAAATGCCTTTAATTTCTGTTGGAGGTTCGTAAAAAAACTATTGACGAAGTAAATTTTAGGAACAGAGAGACAATCGGAATATGTATAGAAGGCCCTAGACATTTTCTCGGAATTTAAATGAATAATAATACACTGACCAGTCATTCACGTGACTATCTGTGAGAAGCATGAATAACGACCTTTTGCAGCGCTGACCGCTGCAAATCGTGCAGGAGGTTCTGGAAGGTACATGGCTGCTTTAGCGCCATAACCAGCTGCAATAGATTTCTCGGGAGAAAACCCATGGTGCGAACAGCCCGATCGAAATGATCCCATTCATTCTCTATTCGTCTGAAATCCGGGGAGATTGGTAGCCGAAGAGCACACTTAACTCTCACTGGTGCTCTTCGAACCACGCAAGTACACTGTGAGTTGTGTGATACGTTGCACTGACCTGCTGGTAGATGCCGAGAAAAATGATACTGGATGTAGGAGTAGGCATGGAGCCGAGGTGTAGATGCATACTTGTGTTTATCCATTGTGCCTTCCAGAATGATGAGCTCCCTCTGGGAACGCCATTCGTCCTGGACCCTTCTGACGATTGTTGCAGGGTGTTTGACTTAAGATATTTCACGTCGTAACGCCAATGACCATCTGTCCGATGAAGCATAAAGCGCGGTAGGTCTGTAAACTTCTCCTACCACTCAGTAGACGTCTAGTTGTGAACAAACTCTCAAACTCCAGCCTTCGTCGGAAATGAACAGCAGTGAGCAAGGGTGCATAAACCAGGCGCCGTTGAGGAGAACCTGTTGAGAGACCCTTGGTTTATCTGGGATTTCAGTTGCTCAGCAGTCGGACTTGCATTCGCCCCTACATATCTCCGCAACCATCGTCCCGCCTATGCCACCTATGGCCCATGGTGCTCCATAGTTACCTTGACTCCACTTTTGGATAGCGCCTTTTTACCATGCACGGTTTACTATAACGACGGTTGCTTGTGAGCGGTTTACAAACCTAGCCTTTTCGGTAACCCTGCAATACTAGGCCCGAAAGCAAGTGATCATGCACTTTTGGACGTCAGATAAATCGTTCCGTTTACGCATTACGAGAACGAGTGCATGGTTTCCGCGTCCCCCCTAACATTGTTTATATATCTTCCTCTGGTAAAGCTGGTATCTGTTGTCTGTGAGTGTTTGTTGCACTTTGACGTCGAACACAGGCAGTGGATACATTAATGTGATTAGACCGTGCGTAGCCCCGTCGTAACTTCAATATAAGACACAATACGTCTGTTCTAGCTCTACCTGCCCATAAAACACATCGATATTTATACTGCTACTGGTGTTCGAATGTGGGATCAACTACTTCTTAGCTTACTATTTGATGCCTCATCATACTGAATTCAAACGAGTGCTAAAGGACTTTGCTTTGTCAGTCAAACTGCAAAGCAGATTTCATTGTTTTCAGTACGTTTCTCCCTTCACTGTGTTATCTTTCAAATTTCAGTTACTTAAATCATAACACACTTTTTAACAGATCTTTGCTTGTATGATGTAGTGATATTACTGCTACCAGCGTCCACAGTCTTAGAGTTTGGAGAAGGAAATAGTTGGGCACGAATTTCAAGGGAACCATATCGCCATTCGCCTTAATTTGTTTATGAAAACCACGGAGAACTTACGATGGATTGTCGGAAGGAAATTATGACCCTTGCCTCCCAAAACCATGTTCATACTTCAACATGTGTCCCTCAGGCTTCGTTATGCATCCGCAGAAAACAGAGAGAAAAGTGGAATTACCATTGGGATGGTCTTAGAACTCAAGGCAATTTGGTGACTTCCTGTGTTACAGAAACCGTCATGAAATTGAGCATCTGTAGGTCGAAACTCTAAATTCCTTCAGCCTGTTTAAATCACTGCACGCCAGATAACATCGTAACATTGCCATTTCCTGTATCGTCTGGTCAGACGGCTCAATTCGTTACTTAGGTGTGGCAGATTTTCGCTTTGTTCCCTGAAATCGTTCTATTTTACGTTTCAGCATAAATAATGCGGAGCAGACTAACTTAGCATCGTTTGTGAAATCACACTTCATACATCTACAGTCAGCAAGTGGCACAGTGCGCTTTGTATACCAAACACTGACACTATCCTCTTTCCTTTCTTATCACGAATAGTGTGCGACTGTTGGTGAACCTCTGTGTGAACCCGAAGAGGCGCCGGTGCGATAGTTGTCTCGCTCCATACGCCGGCTAGTGTTGATGGGACCTCAAGCCATCCGGCCGTGCTGTCGAACGTCAACTTCGAGCGTGCCGGGTCCAACGTGCTACTGAACGCTCAGAAACGAAGCAAGTTGTGCATACGTTACGCGCACCTCAATGTGATATACGCGGTCGGAGCGAGCTCTAGCGGCGGTTATCGGCTGTACCTCGCTCACAAATCTAACGGTTTACGAAATGGACTGGCGTAAAATTCTTGCCTATTCCTATTCAGTAGCAGAACCATCAGAACAAGTGAAATACAAGATTTTAAACAAGAAATAACAAAATATCTTACTGCAAGCTGTCTTCTATATAACGCCAATCTAACAAACTCTCTCTTCAGGAAGAGTATTTACATAATATTGAGTATTACAAAATGAGCTTCTATTAAACTAATAGTCCGCAGCTCGTGGTCTTGCGGTAGCGTTCTCGCTTCTCACGCTTTGGGTCCCGGGTTCGATTCCCGGCGGGGTCAGGGATTTTTCCTGCCTCGAGATGACTGGGTGTTATTGTGTCGTCCTCATAATCATCATCATTCATCTCCATTAGGTTCGGAGGAAGACAATGGCAAACCACCTCCGCTAGGACCTTGCCTAGTTGGCGGTGTCGGTCTCTCCCATCGTTCCCTACACTCCTCGGAGTATGGGACCTCTTCATTATCATTAAACTAATAAGAAGGTGTCATAAGCTTTTAGAAAACGCGGCAGTTATCAATATATTTTTGGATGCAGTGAGACGTGAACTAAAGCCACATCACCCATTACGTTACACGTCTGCACCTCTACTCATTACGCAACATCGACAATAAACAACGTATGAACATACTCTACTTCTTACCATTGTATGTTATTGACATTTATGACGAATTATACCAAGAACAATACGTTTTGTTGACCCTCCACCTGCTGTTTCCCTGAAACTGAATACTTCCATAGTGCAAGAGTTACAATAATTCTTTAACCGACAATATGACGTTTCCCGTTATTTTATACAACAAATGGTACAATAATTGACAGGTTTTTGGAACAACCTCAAGCTGTTTGTGCTTAGAAATATGAGCTTCGATTGAAAGCCAATACGTGATCAAACCACTCTATCGAAGAGATACGCCGTCATATAACGATGGTGGTATTCTACCAGCTCACTGATCTCCCTTGAAACGTACATTCAGAATATGTGATAGCCTGATATTATTTTGCGCGTTACAAAGACCCCCATAATGCTTCTCCCACTTAATGACGTCAGAAAATTGGCAGACTCAACGTTAACGTTCGATGGCACCGTCCGTGTGCCGCCGTCTTTTCAGCTACGTGCCTAAACACCATATGGGATAGACTGTGAGGTACAGTTTCGCTGTGTGGAATTCATCCTGGAATCGTCCGTGTGTGGGGTGCGTCGCCATGAACAAAAGCCTACCGCAGATCGGGAAACTCTTCGCTGCAAGTTTCTGGGGAATATTTCACAGGCAACTTACTGGAATTTTATCTACACTCCTGGAAATTGAAATAAGAACACCGTGAATTCATTGTCCCAGGAAGGGGAAACTTTATTGACACATTCCTGGGGTCAGATACATCACATGATCACACTGACAGAACCACAGGCACATAGACACAGGCAACAGAGCATGCACAATGTCGGCACTAGTACAGTGTATATCCACCTTTCGCAGCAACGCAGGCTGCTATTCTCCCATGGAGACGATCGTAGAGATGCTGGATGTAGTCCTGTGGAACGGATTGCCATGCCATTTCCACCTGGCGCCTCAGTTGGACCAGCGTTCGTGCTGGACGTGCAGACCGCGTGAGACGACGCTTCATCCAGTCCCAAACATGCTCAATGGGGGACAGATCCGGAGATCTTGCTGGCCAGGGTAGTTGACTTACACCTTCTAGAGCACGTTGGGTGGCACGGGATACATGCGGACGTGCATTGTCCTGTTGGAACAGCAAGTTCCCTTGCCGGTCTAGGAATGGTAGAACGATGGGTTCGATGACGGTTTGGATGTACCGTGCACTATTCAGTGTCCCCTCGACGATCACCAGTGGTGTACGGCCAGTGTAGGAGATCGCTCCCCACACCATGATGCCGGGTGTTGGCCCTGTGTGCCTCGGTCGTATGCAGTCCTGATTGTGGCGCTCACCTGCACGGCGCCAAACACGCATACGACCATCATTGGCACCAAGGCAGAAGCGACTCTCATCGCTGAAGACGACACGTCTCCATTCGTCCCTCCATTCACGCCTGTCGCGACACCGCTGGAGGCGGGCTGCACGATGTTGGGGCGTGACCGGAAGACGGCCTAACGGTGTGCGGGACCGTAGCCCAGCTTCATGGAGACGGTTGCGAATGGTCCTCGCCGATACCCCAGGAGCAACAGTGTCCCTAATTTGCTGGGAAGTGGCGGTGCGGTCCCCTACGGCACTGCGTAGGATCCTACGGTCTTGGCGTGCATCCGTGCGTCGCTGCGGTCCGGTCCCAGGTCGACGGGCACGTGCACCTTCCGCCGACCACTGGCGACAACATCGATGTACTATGGAGACCTTACGCCCCACGTGTTGAGCAATTCGGCGGTACGTCCACCCGGCCTCCCGCATGCCCACTATACGCCCTCGCTCAAAGTCCGTCAACTGCACATACGGTTCACGTCCACGCTGTCGCGGCATGCTACCAGTGTTAAAGACTGCGATGGAGCTCCGTATGCCACGGCAAACTGGCTGACACTGACGGCGGCGGTGCACAAATGCTGCGCAGCTAGCGCCATTCGACGGCCAACACCGCGGTTCCTGGTGTGTCCGCTGTGCCGTACGTGTGATCATTGCTTGTACAGCCCTCTCGCAGTGTCCGGAGCAAGTATGGTGGGTCTGACACACCGGTGTCAATGTGTTCTTTTTTCCATTTCCAGAAGTGTATTTAACTGGATTATATGGAATCTAGTGTGTCTTAATGTTTTTAAACATGGATGGTTTAGAATCGTTGAGCGCTTTGGAGATTTTTAGAAGACATCAACGTGTGTTATATAGAGTTGTTCATGTGTTGGGGGCGACTTGTACTTATGTACTTATTTTTAAGGTCAGACATCGATTCTTGGCTATGGTATCACATGAACTTCTCTTTGTGTCCAGGAATTGGTAATACACTCTACTTACCACGAAGAGGTTATGCAAATTGGTTACAAATTGATGTTCATACAGGTACCGACAGAAAACGCAAAATTGTAAACTTCAGTCCGACGGATGAATGTGTGGTTCTGAAACGCAATTTTACCACGCAGCTACCAAGGATAGTAAAAAACGGGCAAGTCGGTACGGGCGCATCAAATTTTTGGGAATTTCATTCCGTGTAATATGGGCCGCAGATTGGCACGTGAACAGTATACGCAGATGTCACCATTTAAGAGAGGGCGTGTAGCTGGGCTCAAAGAGGCCGCTTGGAGTAGCGGCGAGTAGCTCGAGATATGAACAGGAGCAACGCTGGCGACGTTGGCGGAATAGGTGAACCATGGCCGGTCACAGCGTCAAAAACGAACCCATCCATACAGAGAGCCGTCAGAACGAGAGGACAATGCAGAGAGGCACTGATAGCCCCGGATTCATCAATATTGTCGATCCGACATGCAACTGGTGTTTCACAAACAGGGAGGGTCATTAATAGGCGACTCACAAACAGGCAGCTGAGCTCCTGTCTCCCCTTGTGCCGACTACCGTTGACCACGTAGTCAAAAAGGCCCGACAACACGGAGTGATGCTCTTGACTCCCATTTCCTTTCATAGCAGTACCTCTTAGGTTGTCATCCGCGGCAGCCTTACAGCCTAATGGTACGTGGGAGATATTGTACGCCCCGTTTTGTGGCTCTTCTTGGTAAGCCATCCTGGCCCTATATTTCGGCCAGATAATTCCCTTCTGTGATAGTTTCTATTGCCTGTCTTCGTACTTGCCAAGCCCTACCTTCACCAGTAAGGTCATCTGATCTCTCCCCAGCTAGAACGTGTGGAGCGTTATGGGCAGGGCCCTCCAACCATCTCGAGGTTCCGACGATCTGATGCGCTAAATGGACAGAATTGCTTGCAAAAGGGGAGCAGACCTAACCCGCTACTGACTTGCTTAATTTTTGAAGCTCTTTCGATTTAATCGATAATCCATTTCTTCTGAAATTGTAATAATTTTTTTGTTTGTAAATGTACATCACAACTTCCTCCCAATTCGTAAAACTGATTAGTGGCCCTCGTTCTTTTCTCTTTTTGGGCTTGAAATGTATTAGTGTTTTATGATTTCCATTTCCAGTTTTGTGCAGAGTACTGCTTAGCCTGTAATTACTTTCAGCACTAATTTAATTTACATCATTTTCGTGGCTCGTTTTTATGTAATGTCTCTGCTCTCTTTGCGTTGCAGAAAAGTTGGCGATTAGCGCGAGTTGCTTGCGTAATTATAAGCCACAAGGTCACCTTCCAGAAGCCGACCTCGATTGGCGTGTTGAGTCATCGGGCTTACTACAGAGAAACAGGTTATAATTCTTTTATTCCTTTCAACGATTAACGTTTTTACACTATCTGTTAATTTTAGAAATTCTAAAGTAATGTGGTTGTGCATCTATTTTTTTAACCTCTGCCGCCCAGTGTGGCCGAGCGGTTCTAGGCGCTTCAGTCTGGAACCACGTGACCGCTGCGGTGGCAGTTTCGCATCCTGCCTCGGGCGTGGATGTATCTGATGTCCTTAGGTTAGTTAGGTTTAAGTAGTTCTAAGTTCTAGGGGACTGATGACCGCAGATGTTAAGTCCAATAGTGCTCAGAGCCATTTGAACCATTTTTTTTAACTTCTGTTAAATTTATTTGAAAATTTTATTTGTAAATAATACAAAGTTTCCTTTTTTAACAGCTCTGGGAATAAAAGATAATTGGTGAGACACTATTCTATCTGGCCCGGCCCTCCTGCTCTCTCTGCTCCATGAATTATTAGCATTTCACTTTTGTTGTATGAAGGTGACGTTAACCATACTTCAGGTTGCCCTCCATGGGGTGGGTGCACGCAACGACTGTGGTTATATTGGGTTAGATAGAGCAATGGTTGAACTGTGTAAGCATTCACTTGAGCACAAACAACTGCTACAATTCCGCACTGCATTGATAATGACCTGACACAGTCGAAATCTAACCTACGTTGTGACTATAAATGTCATATTAAAGCAACTTAATTCTACGACTGATTGCTGCTCTATCTAACCCAACATTAACCCCACGTGTTTTACTCTGGTGTGGTGAAATGAAAATATTTTGCGTATGTAAGAAAGTAGTTTTCATCCTAATTAGACATTTTCCGCACGCCGTCTTCGAGGTATTGCAATTTTAACGGCCGTCATGAAAATATTGCCACAGGAGATGGAGTACTGCCCCAAACAGCCGAAATCTTGGGTGATTTGACATTGTAATGCCTATTTTTGTGACGAACGGTTGTGTTTAGGCACCTGATCAAAAAAGCTATAGAAAGGAATTCTGGCATCTGTGTGTGTGTGCAATGTACACCCAGGTTCACAGCGTCCAGAGGCGCAGTGGACGGATGTCGGGAGGGGCGCAGTGCAAGTAAGGAGCCAGAGAGGCGATTTACATTTTATTGGCGCAGCGGCGACGTGGGGACAGGACGGTCTTTGATGCCTCTACCTCAGGGCGGGAGTCCATTCGCCAGGTACGGCGTGAAAGCTATCCAAAGTGGCTGCACGCCGTATCACGTGAAGAGAGAGACGAGTTGTGGATTCTGACTTGCAACCCGCGCAACCGCTAATAGCGTCCTAGGCAAAGTCGCTGTAGTGACAGTAGAGAAACTACAAGGGTCTTGGTCATTTCAGCTTCTTGTAGCGCTGGCAGTAGTGATACTTACAAACGTCAGTAAAACTTCCGAAAAAATTTACATCTCTATTTTTGGCTCTGGAATATTATGGAATACTCTACTGGCCATTAAAATTGCTACACCAAGAAGAAATGCAGATGATAAACGGGTATTCATTGGACAAATATATTATACTAGAACTGACATGTGATTACATTTCCACGCAATTTGGGTGCATTTCTCAGGAGAAATCAGTCTCCAGAACAACCACCTCTGTCCGTAATAACGGCCTTGATACGCCTGGGCATTGAGTCAAACAGATCATGGATGGCGTGTACAGGTACAGCTGACCATGCAGCTTCAATACGATACCGCAGTAGTGACTGGCATATTGTGATGAGCCAGTTGCATTGCCGCCATTGACCAGATGTTTTCAATTGGTGAGACATCTGGGGAATGTGCTGACCAGGGCACCAGTCGAACATTTTCTGTATCCAGAAAGGCCCGTACAGGACCCGCAACATGAGTTGTGCATTATCCTGCTGAAATGTAGGGTTTCGCAGGGATCGAATGGAGGGTAGAGCCACGGATTGTAACAAATCTGAAATGTAACGTCAACTGTTCAAAGTGCCGTCAATGCGAACAAGAGTTGACCGAGACGTGTAACCAATGGCACCCCATACCAACACGCCGGGTAATACGCCAATATGGCGATGACGAATACACACTTCCGATGTGCATTCACTGCGATGTCACCAAACACGGATGCGACCATCATGATGCTGTAAACAGAACCTGGATTCATCCGAAAAAAATTACGTTTTGTCATTTGTGGACCCAGGTTTGTCGTTGAATACACCGTCGCAGGCGCTCCTGTCTGTGATGCAGCGTCAAGGATAACCGCAGCCATGGTCTCCGAGCTGGTAGTCCATGCTGTTGCAAACGTCGTCTAACTGTTCGTGCAGATGGTTGTTGTCTTGCAAACGTCCCCATCTGTTGATTCAGGGATCGAGACGTGGCGGCACGATCCGTTACAGCCATGCGGATAAGATGCCTGTCATCTCGACTGCTAATGATACGAGTCCTTTCGGGTCCACCACGGCGTTTCGTATTACCCTCCTGAATCCACCGATTCCATATTCTGCTAACACTCATTGGATCTCGACCATCGTGAGCGGTAATGAGGCGATATGATAAACCGCAATGGCGATAGGCGACAATCCGACCTTTATCAAACTAGGAAACGTGATGGTACGCATATCTCCTCCTTACACGAGGCATCACATCAACGTTTCACCAGGCAACGCCGGTCAACTGCTGTTTGTGTATGGGAAATGGGTTGGAAACTTTCCTCATGTCAGCACGTTGTAGGTGTCGCCACCGGCGCCAACCTTGTGTGAATGCTCTGAAATTGTAATCGTTTGCATATCACAGCATCTTCTTCCTATCGGTTAAATTTCTCGACTGTAGCACGTCATCTTCGTGGTGTAGCAATTTTAATGGCTAGTATTGTACTTCCCTAAAGGAAATTCTTGCCATATTTACAGCTAACATGTGTACTAGTTTACGTGTACTGAGCTGTTTATTTCCGTGAACATTCCCCATTTCCTGCAAGGTAACTAGGGGGATGAGCCTGATTATTAGGAAGTCACGATGAAGCTTTTGTTTACTGTACTTGTCCATAAGGTGGCTCCGTTGTAGCCGGCCGTGGTAGCCGAGCGGTTCTAGGCGCTTCAGCAACGAAAGAACAATTCACTATTCAGTGCTATTCAGAGACGTTCAGTACAATAAGATGGAGGTGTAATAGTATAATTTCGCAAAACTCACTGATATGCACCTTTTGTGTGGGGAAGTACGTTGCAATGCTCTCGCTGCTGAAAGGCTGTACGTGGAACAATTTCGTAAGAGGAATCCTCCGTCACGACGAATGTTTACTTCAGTCTGCATGTCCGCAACCATCTCAGTGTTGTGACCTTAGTCCCCTCCATTACTTCCCATGGGGATATCTAAAGTCACTTGTTTATGAGACGTCAGTGGATGCGGAGAAAAACTAATTACCAGACTTGTAGCTGCCTGTGATGTGATTTGTAACACACCACGGATATTCGTCAGGGTGCGTCAGGCACTTGTTCGCCGAAGTCATGGCTGCATTGAGATTAATGGCCGCCAGATTCAGCACATTTTGTAATGTATAGTACAAATGGTACATGCATTGTGTCGTTGATGGTATTTGCAGTTGACTCTAAATAACGTAAATAAAAATGTACAAAGTAATATGATTTTATTCCTATTATCTCACTAAGCAGGCTTCTTCGGCACCAGGTTCCCTACCTCAAATTGTTCTGTCTTCTTAACTTTTTGCACGCTCTTACGGAAACAGCCTGTAGAGCTACCAGACGAATTACACTCGAGTATAGTCTCATTTTACAGTTCTCGAAACTGCTCCCGTAAACGCAAAAATGCGTTTTCCGATGTCTTAATCTCAGTTTCCATTCTATTCTGCTCGCTAAAACGTCGTTTTTGGGAATTTCTACAACATATTATCGCAGAAAGATACTCTTTTAAAAGTGAATTCATCTACTGACAATGGGGGATCATAGCTGGGTACCTTTCTCGCGACCATGCGCTCATTTTCTCCACGTTAATTTGTAACACTGCTTTCCTTGCAATATTTCTGAAAGAACTTATCATGAGATGGAAATCCTCTACGTCATCAGCTATCAGCAAAAAGTCGTCCGCAAATATGAGCCCATTTATTGTGTTCCTGCCCAGTATTATATCAGAATTATAGGGGACTATGGCTGTGATTTCAGAAGAAACAGATCAACTATTAATCAGATTTTAACGTCAGTAACATAGAAGGGTTGGAAACATAACGCTGACATTCACATGGTTTTCGTTGATTTCGAAAAGCATACATAGGATCATATTCATCAATGTCTAGAAAGAACTTCAGTTTCCACGGAAGTACTTTTAGTACAGATGTGTTTAGAGGAAATATATTGCAGAGTAAAGATCAGCACAGGAATGTCCGAGCGTTTTTGAAGTCAGAGCCTGTCTTACAGAAGGAGATACATTAGGAACAATACTTTTTTAAACGTGATTTTAGAAAAGACAATTGCAGAATACAAGAAATTGAACCCATCTGGAATAAGACTGGGCAGGGACACAAAAAATGGGACCACAAATGCGGACGACGTTGTTCTGATAGGTGATGGCAAAGAAGATTTCCAGCTCAAGATCTTTCAGAAATATTGCAAGGAAAGCAGTGTTACAAATTAACGAGGAGAAAATGAGCGCATGGTCGTGAGAAATGTACCAGCTATGATTCCCCCACTGTAGTAGATGAATTCACTTTTGAAAGAGTATCTTTCTGGGATAATATGTCGTAAAAATTCGCAGAAACATGAGAAGAATTTTTAGCGAGCGGAATGGAATGGAAACTGAGATTAACACATAGGAAAATGCATATTTCGGTTTACGGGACGTGTTGTGCAATAGAGCAGTTTCGAGAACTGTAAAATGAGACTGTACTCGAGTGTAATTCTCCTGGTGGCTATAGAGCCTCTTTCCGTAAGACCGTCCAAAAAGTTAAGAAGACATAGAAGATACTCCACTGAACAATTTGAGGTAGGGAAAAAATGGCTCTGAGCACTATCTGACTGAACTTCTGAGGTCATCAGTCCCCTAGAACTTAGAACTACTTAAACCTAACTAACCTAGGGACACCACACACATACATGGCTGCGGCAGGATTCGAACGTGCGACCGTAGCGGTCACGCGGTTCCTGACTGTAGCGCCTAGTACCATTCGGCCACACCGGCCGGCTTTGACGTAGGGAACCTGTTGCCGGAGAAGCCAACTTTGTGATATTATAGGAATAAAATCATATTACTTTGTACTTTTTTATTTACCTTATTTACGGTCAACTACAAATACCATCGACGACACAATGTACGTACCATTTGTACTCTACCTTACAAAATGCGCTGAAACTGACGGCCATTAACCTCAATGCAAGCATGAATTCGGCGAACAAGTTCCTGCCGCGCCCTGACAAATATCCCTGGTGTGTTGCAAAGCACATCACAAGCAGTTACAATTCTGGCAATTCGTTCTTCTCCGGATCCACTCACGTCTCATAAGCAAGTGACTTTAGAAATCGCCATAGGAAATAATAAAGGGGACTAAGATCACTGCCCTCAGATGGATGCGAACAAGCACGCGGAAATGTGACGGATGATTCCTGTTAGGAAAAGATTCCTGGACGGCCTTTCAGCAGCGAGAGCAAAGCAACGTACTTCTCCACACACAAGGTGCATATCAGTGAGTTCTGCGAAATTATACCAGCACTGCTCCACTTTATTGTACGGTACGTCTCTGAATAGCACTGAGTAGTGAATGGGTCTGTCGTTGATTCATTGCACGTTTGTCATGGGACAATGTAAATATGATGCAACAGAGCTAACTTATGGACAAGCAGAGTAATAAAAGCTTCATCATGACTTCCTAATAATCAGGCTCATCCTTCTTGTTTCCTCGAACGAAATAAAGAATGTACACCGAAATAAACGACACAGTACACGTAAACTTGTACACATGTTAGTTTAAATAAGCTGGAAAACTGTAACGCTAGACAAAGCTGTAGATAAGTGTATTCTCATATCTTTTAGCTGGCTTGTCCGACCCCAGGTTTCCCACCACAAATAGTTCAGTGCAGCATTTTCTATGACTGTTACAATTTTGCACACTATTACGGAAACATCCTTTATATGCGTCTGCAACATTTACATTATGAAAAAGAGGTGAACAAGTGCCACAAACGCTTCAGAGAAAGATATTAAGGAAAATATTCGTGTCAAAGATGACACACAGTCATCAGAGAGGGTATTAAACAACCAAGAACTACAGACCAGCACTCAGAAGCTGATACTGGCTGAAGTATTAAGCAAAGGAAACTGACGTAGGCAGGGAATCTGATTACGGTGGACGAGGACAGACTACCACGAGCAGCATTGTGAATATCTGTGGACAGAATAAAGGGCCGAGGAAGGCCACGGACAAGATGGAATTATGATGTCATCAGGGATATGGAGATGTTGGGCCTGAGAGCAGGATAATGGAGCACGAAACCCAGGAACAGAAATGACTGGTCTCCCAGGTCAAAGGGATAATTAAGGAAAAGAGGAAATATAGTGCACAACGTAGGCAGAAGAACATTCTTTTATGTAACAACTGCAATGTTTCACTAGGAACCTGTAGTAGCTTAAAATGGAAGCTGGTAAGGTATTGTGCGGGGCTGTGTGCAGGTTGAAAACATAGTGATGTAGAGTTCTGAAATTAGTGTTGTGTGCTGTGCGGTGGACGACAGGGTTGAGTCGTGATACGGCTATGGCGCCGGGTACGTACCGCCAGTAGAGACAGCGAAGTTAGTGCTCTAGAGTGCATGGCTGCGACTGCTGGAGGCGGCGGGTTGGCATCGGCTTTTGTACGGCGCCGCCCCCAGCGTGCTAGTCCTATGGGGGCGGAAGCAGCCGCCCCCGCCTGATTACGTAACGCTTTCACTGGTAACGAGCCACGAGCAGAGGGTTCCGCCTGTGATAAACGCTGTCTCGTTTGCTTTCTCTGTCTCCGTTATAACAATCCGTGCGTTAGCGCGAGCCACTCTGATAAGGATTTGCTGGTCGCTGAAAATCAGTACCACCAAAGTCGTACAGAGGCCGTGCCCTGTGCCTGAGCAATGCTGGTCCCTAAACTGAATCCACACTGACATTGCTCAATTTCACTTACGTCTGTCATACTGAAGTATCAGTCTGTGAGGGTACAAGCAGGCAGACATGCTCTTCTTATAATAATTAATTACAACGATCGCTCAAATATATAATAAAAATATTCGCACTACCAGTTTCGGCAAATATCTTCCATCTTCAGGTGTACGTAAAGCTAAGAAAAGCAAGGCATTTTGTATTCTTCTATAACGCGCATTACCAAGGGGGAAGGTTGCTTTATACGCAACCTAAAGAAATTTTTTAGAAATACCAAATTGGTTATTTCTTCTTCAATTATATTAACAAAATACTCTTTAAAAAAGGTACTGAGTTTTAAGTAATATCCAGAACCTGAAAATTTAGCACACTCTTAGCAGTAACAAGACACTTAATAATGTATATTACCGACTTTCTGAAAAGAACAAAAATTATTTCAGAAATGCAAATTTCGTTAATTTCTGTTGAATTTTACTCTCAACATAGTTTTTAAAGAGATATTGATGTGTAAATAAGGCTCAGAATTGGGATTCAATGTGACACTCGCTGGGGAAAGTGACATATTCTACAGAGAGTTTAAATTTTGGGTTAAGTTTAACTGAAATATTTAAAACATTTTTGGAATCTGGTACAAAAAATCATTTAAAAAATTAAATACTTTTTTTGAAAGTATAAAGTAACTGATTACATAATAATATTTTCGAAAGATGGGCGTAAAGAATCCTCCATCCTGCTTGGTATCGCCAGGGGTAAACCACAGAAAGCTTCATACAGATAAAGAAATATAGTTAAGCACTTTGAACATCATAGACATTTAACAGTTGAGTGAATGTATATCATATAGTCACATGAGACTGATTTTTGCGATGCAATGATATGATTTACATTCATTCAAATTTCGGAATAGACAGAGCCTGAATTGCAACATTCGCTTCTTATGTAATTGATGACTGCTTTCGGGTTATCTGAACCAAATTTCAAATGATCCAGAGAGAAAAAGGAGTATTTTCCGAAAGAACACAGAAACCACGTCAAGATTTTAGAAAGAAGTCGAACAAAGTCAAGGTTAACCATGAATAGCGACAGAACTAACCGACATGACAAATTTAAACTTGATCAGTGACGGAACTAACATATATGTATGTTCTGTCACTGTTCATGTTTAAACTTGACTTTGTTACACGTATAAGTAAAGTCTTGACTTGCAATTTCGGAAAATTTTGCTTTATCTCTCTGGATGATTTGAAAATGGGTTCAGGTAATGCAAAGGTAGTCATCAGTTAAATGAAAAAGTGATTACTGCAAAATTGGCTGTTTCTATACCGAACTGGTTAACACAAGTTGCTCTTCTGCAATTAATCTGTATATCCTTTCAGACAAACATTAAATGACTTCATGATGTTCAAATCGCGTTTCTTCATTTCTTTATCTGTATGAATCACTTTGTGAATCAAACACACCCGAAGATGGCGAATATTTGCCGAGACCTATAACGTGAATATTTTTTATATGTTTGAGCGATCGTCGACGTAATAAATTATTATACAGGCGTTACAAAGGTCACACATTTTCAATTGCCAACATCTCAATTTTTAAAGGAAATATCCTTCTTCACACCAGTCAGCAAAATTCTTGTACTTGTTTGTATCACCAGTTTTTAAACTTGCGAGAGACGATGGGAAATCGTAATTCCCATAGGTAACGGATGCGTTAGCATCTGTTACTGAGCTTCTCGTACCCAGTGGCCTCACGAGAGCGCAATTCACACTGATGTTGTTAGCGTAATTAGTGTATAAGCAAAGTTGGTGCTGTTCAGTTCGTAGAAACAGCATATTGTAAGACCATATAGTACCCAATGAACAGTGGTGTACATAAAGCTGTGACATACTGAAATCAGTACGGACATTTTCATTATTTACTTGTTTCTACATGTATCAAATCCTATGCTTCGTTATTTGAAAAGGGTAATATTTTATACAATGTTCTGTGAAACGTGTTTCTGAAGTTTACATCAAATAAGCTGTTTCATTATTTCAAACAATTTAAGCTCATGACGCTTTTAAACACTTGAAATATTGTTAAAGTACTAAGAAATGACAAAAACAATCAACCAAGAACAAAAATCAAACTGTATACCAAAAAAGTACCCGTTGTTGTTGTGATCTTCAGTCCAGAGACTGGTTTGATGCAGCTCTCCATGCTGTCCTATCCTGTGCAAGCTTCTTCATCTCCAAGTAACTACTGCAACCTAAACCCGTCTGTATATGCTAGTGTATTCATCTCTTGATCTCCCTCTACGATTTTTACCCTCCACGCTGCCCTCCAATCCTAAATTGGTGATCCCTTGATGCCTCAGAATATGTCCTACCAACCGATCCCTTCTTCTAGTCAAGTCGTGCCACAAACTTCTCCCCAATTCTGGTCAATACCTCCTCATTAGTTATGTGGTATACCCATATAATATTTAGTATTCTTCTGTAGATGGCCGGCCGAAGTGGCCGAGCGGTTCTAGGCGCTTCAGTCTGGAACCGCGCGACCGCTACAGTCGCAGGTTCGAATCCTGCCTCGGGCATGGATGTGTGTGATGTCCTTAGGTTAGTTAGGTTTAATTAGTTCTAGTTCTAGGGGACTGATGACCTCAGAAGTTAAGTCCCATATTACTCAGAGCCATTTGAACCATTTTTTCTTCTGTAGCGCCGTATCTCGAAAGCTTCTATTCTCTTGTTGTCTAAACGGTTTGTCGTCCAAGTACTACGCTATGAATGTAAAAGGACGTAAGAACAGGCTAGCCTACAGATTCTTGCCACCAGTCCCTTGGTTGCGTACGTATACCGGAAAAGACTTCAGGTCTGCCCACGCGACAGCAGGAGCTCACTCCCGCTCTAGTAGCAGAGACTACACCTGTTGCTAGCACACACCATGTCTGCTGCCACTGTTTTATTCCAGAACATCAGTAGTAATGGGAACAACCGAATGAAAATAACTGAGCGAGCTGGCTGTAGGAAAAGAATCGACTCATTCAGTTTTAGTTTACTTACCGGTTGAACTACTCATTCATGTTTTTGAGTGAAACAGTCTGTGGGAGAAACTGAACGAAAACAGTCGGCGCAGTCTGGCGCAATCAGTTCTGCGCGGAGACATTCGATCGTCTTGCCACTGTCCGATCATTATCTTGCCTGTAATCTGTTATCGCCTGTCGTCATTGTTAATGCCGTTTTTTTATTTGATTTTTATGGAATGCCAATAAGTTGGTTTTAGTTCAGTTTTTCGTTCATGTTTATGACAGGCGTTTTCTTAATAGTGAATTTTGATTATGGATTAGGATGCTGGAAAGAACAATGGCATGGGGATGGAAGAAATCAAATGAGTGGATAGAAAGTGCTAATCAACATAAATTCAATGCAATCTATAATATCTACAAGGATTATTCATATTACGAAGCTATATTAATAACCGAAATTCAAAGAAAGTTAACGAATGATACAAATATTTACGGCAAAGAATTACTTCCGGTAAGTGACTGTATAAGCTTGAACAACAAGTGATAAGCCGCAAAAAAATTAAAAACAATTGAATCTTACATGCTTTCTTTTCACGTCACCTCAACGTCTACGTAAACAGAACCAGAACGGGTGCAAACCAGCGGGAAGAGAGATACAGGTGTTCAATAAATTTAAATAAGGAAGTAAGTGTTTCTTTATTTAGACATAAATTTATAATTTAGAAACAATTATTAATCTTTTAAAACCAACCAAAAATTATAACCAAAAATTCATATTTAATCCGAAAAGAACGAAAAATTTCTATTTGAGTATATAATTACATTTTTTTAGTACTTCAGTTTCAGATATACAATCACCCCTCCTTAAAAAAAGATATTTTGTTTGGTTCTAAACGTGTGACAACTCTAGTCATGGTTCATGCATAGCTGAAAGGGATGAAAAACCATGTAAATAAAATCACTCAAATCTGAAGACTGATCAGTCATTGATGCAAATGCCGCAACTGTCATAGACTTGTGTCAGTCGGTTGTTTCACATTAAGTGAAATCACTCAAATTTGGAGAATACATGAAAACATTAATATTAACTATATTTGGAGAATACATGAAAACATTAATATTAACTATTATTTGGAAAAAGTGGAACACCAAGATCATGAGATGTGATGACAGTGAAATTTATTCCAGCGACACTACACAAATGATTGGCATTGCAGATCAGTATATACGCTGTGACTGTGCCAAGTCAGTACGGAGTAGAGCCACAGCATGCTGCAGTCAGAACCGTTAGGCGTCGTAGATGGAATCAAAGAACCGAATATGCTGCTGGGAATTACTCTGCCTCTCGGCCTGTTGGGACATCCACAAAGCACCGACATTGGCTGTAGGACGACCTGAACGAACGAGTTGCCGTCTGACTATATCCCAGACATGTTCGGTGGGCGGAATGTCTGGTGAACAGACAGGCCAGGGAAGCAGAGGTGCCCGTCATTCTTCAAATAATGCTTGCACATTCCTCTCCACATGTGGCGGGGCGTTATCCTGCCGAAATATGGCATGTGGAACGGCTAGCAGAAAGGGCAGTGTCTCAGGCCGTAAAACCTGGTGTAGCGCTAGTTGTTCAGATTGCTCTCGAAATGTAAGAGACGAGATTGCGTGTTATAGGCAATGGCCCCCTAGGTTGCCACTCCGGCCTTAAGTGGGGACTGGACCCCTCCACCATACTCCACACCTATAAATCCCTCATCTGCCCTATCCTCTGTTACGCCGATCCTGCATGGATCTCCGCCCCCCCTACCTTTTAGAAATCCCTTCAGATCCTTGAACGCCATGCTCTCCGCCTCGCCTATCGCATCCGTCTTCCCTCCCCCATGCGGATCCTGTACGACCTCATTCCGTTCCCCCACCTCCTTCTTTTCCTTGAACGGATTCGGATCCTGTACACCTCCCGAAAACTCAATTCCCCTCACCCGCTTATCTCCCACATCCCCTCCCACCCCCGCCCACTGCCGCGCCTGTATTCCCACGTCCCACCCGGTCTCTCCACCCTCTTTACCCTCTCCCAAGGTGGCTTCCGCCAGCTCCCTGATGATGCCCTCCTCCCCTCCCCCATCTAGCCCTCCTACCAACTTTGATCCTCCCTCCCTATTCCTGTGTTTGCTCCTTTGGCCAACCTCCCTACCTTCTCTCCTCCTTCCCTCCCTCCTCCATTTCTCCCTCCTCCTCCCTCAGGCTTCCCCTCCCCTGTCCCTCTACTCCTCCTCCCATCTCCTCAGCCATTGGCATCTTTGTCATCCCCTCTCCCCCCCCCCTCACCCTTCTTCCCCTCTTGGCAGGTCCCCAGACTCGCACACGCTACGTGGACATTCGCGCGCCAGAGATCATCGCCATCAGTGTCTCGTGTGTACCGTCGTGTTTAGTGTTCAGTGTTCACCGTCACACTCCATCGTTCACTTGTGCCATGGACATCTTCAGTGTTTGTGCGTCGTGTCAATAGTTTGTAGTGCGGATTATCATCGAGTGTGAACGGCTCCGTGTTTGTCTTTATGTGTCTACTGTTTTATTACCCACCGTTCTGTAACTTATGTGTATTCTTTCTGTTGTTTATTTATCTATTCTATGGCTGAAGAGCGGCGTAACATGCTGCTGACAGCCTGCCTGTTTGTACAGGGTTGAAAATAACAACAAAGAAAAGAAAAAAATCATACGATTGACTTAAAGTGAAATGACACAGTAACACAAACTGTAGGAAATGCTATATCAGCATGTAGTTTATTTTAACAATTCTGTGGAAACAATTTCATCAAAAAAATGAACTTACAAATAACATCCTCGACTGTTTCTTAAGTATTGATCATTATTGTTAGACTCTTACTAGGTTGAACTGGCACAACACATAGAGATAGATAAAATGCAACGAACAGGGATCGTCTAGTCGAGGAAAGATATAACTCCTATAGTTTTGAGAGGCTAGCGATTCTCCGCCTGATCAAAAGGAATTTGTGGAGCTATCCGCCAGCTTCAGGCAGTGACTATGGTAATGGCTGCTGTGATGTCACTTCTTGGTTTTTAAATTCAATTTGTCAGTAGCATTGTTCGTTACATTTTTGCGTTATTTTGTCTCATATTTTCGCTGGTTCTGAAATACATCAATTTTTGATACCTGCAGTGTATGATAATACTGTATTTTGTGTTTCGTCAGTAACTTTAAAATTTCGTTACTTGTCACTCCTGCTCCTGGAGGATAATTTGTGTAGAACAGCTTGTAACGTAACGGTACTTCAGCTACCCTGTCCTGCTACCTATTAAAAGCCGAATAACCCCCTTTTGCAGTGAGGTTCTAGAAGGTGGCGACACTGGTACGGAGCCATGCCGCCTCCCATTGCACTTCTTGTTACGACTGATCGTTCAAGGCGCGAAGAACAGCCAGATGGAGGTGGCCCACAGATTCTCGACTGGGTGGAAATTCGGCGAGTTTTGTGGCCAAGGAGTACGGTAAACTCACCCTGGTGCTCTTCCAGCTACGCACGTACGCTGCGACCTATGTGATACATTGCATTCATTGTCCTGCTGGTAAATGCCACCATGCCGAGAAAAGACAAAATGCGTAGGGGGGGGGGGGGGATGGTAGGGGGAGAACGTACTTCCCGAGGATACAGATGCGTGGTTGTATTGATCTGTTGTGCGTTCCAGAATGTCGAGGTAGCCCAGAGAATGCCACGAAAGTATTCCCCAGACCATCTCTCTCCTCCTCCGGCCTGGACCCTCCCCAAGAGTGTTTCACGGTGTTGCTTTGATACATTTCTGTTCGATGGAGCGTAAAACGTGATTCATCTGAAAAGACCTCCTGTCACCACTCAGCGGACGTCCAGTTGCGGTATTTTCGTGCAAATTACATCCTTCGATGAACAGTAATCAGCACGGGTGCCTTCTGCGAAGGCCCAGTAGCAGCAATGTTTGCTAAGTGATCTTTGAAGAGACACTCTTGAATCCCTTGAATCATCAGGGCGGTGAGTTGCCCAACAGTTCCACGTCTATTCGCCCACACACATCTCCGCACGCGTTGTTCACCCCTGCTCATCTATGGCCCGTGGTGCACCACAGTTGCCTCGGAACCGGTTTTGGATAGCGCCACTTTGCCGTGCTTTAATCACGGCAGCACACTTCGAAAATCCTGCCACCTTTAGCCCAAAATCCAATGATCGTACCCTTCTGGACGTCAGATAAATCGCTCCGTTTCCGCTTTACGACAACGGCTGCACAGGCTTCTGCGTCCTCCACCCCCTCCCCCCCCTCACCGATCTGTAACACACGCTTTATATAACCTTCATTGCTACTGCTGCTACGTACGCATTGTGAGTGGTTACTGCACTTTGACCTGGAACATTGGCCACATTAATGTTACGGGACTGTGTGTATAGCTAATATATCTTCCCTAAAAAGTTGTGATATCCCTACCACAACATGTTCGTTCTTTCTGTGTCGTCGTCTCCAATCCAGCTGATGATTTCCTTTTATTCAAAAATGGTTCAAATGGCTCTGAGCACTATGGGACTTCTGAGGTCCCCTAGTACTTAGAACTACTTAAACCTAACTAACCTAAGGACATCACACACATCCATGCCCGAGGCAGGATTCGAACCTGCGACCGTAGCTGTCGCGCGGTCCCAGACTGTAGCGCCTAGAACCGCTCGGCCACCCCGGCCCTTTTATTTATTGGTCCTCAACATCAGCTGGCGATTGGGTTTATTTAAAATTTGTCTCATGCCCATCTGCCTTTCCACAAAGGCTTGAATTTCCATTATAAAACATAATTTTACGTGACTCGTAGCATTAAAACACTGGCCTAGCACAAGCATAGATCAGTAGAACAGTTGAGGCCAACGAGTCATTACGGTATCGTTGCACTTCTGCCATAGATGGTAAACAGTTTGTGGTAGTTCACCTTTATCCTTTCGATATGAACCATCCCAACAACAACGTCTGTTTCGGGTTTGTTGTCGCATTGACTTATTCAGGTATTAGTTCAGTGTTTCTAACGATATCCATGTCTTACTTACTAGCTGAGTTCGTAATACAGTTGGGCTAAGAAACTGGTGATTTGATGCCTGGAAAAGCGGCTGTAGCTCATCTGATAAAGGTAGACGTTGTGAACGTTCCAAACATTCCAGAAAGTCAGAAGCTACTTCATGCTTCATAAATTGACTCGGAAACTGAGCATTCGGAATCAAAACGGGAATGGAAGAGGTATGGGAGTTTGGAATGGTTATTTCTCCAGTGTTGAGTGCCGGTGTTAGAGAGTGTGCTACAATACTAACTGTAATTAATGGTTAAAGACCTATCGTGTAATGAGGTTGTGAATAGCGTAGTAGACGACACATCCTACAAACTGGCTTCTTGGACGTAACACTCGCAGTATTAATGTGAGTGAGAGTGAGAGTGTGTGTAACGCGACTGACGGGAGAAATGGTAAAGCGCTACCTACAGCAACACTGAAAGACCCAACGGTTCGCAGTAGCGCGACTGCTACGGTCGCAGGTTCGAATCCTGCCTCGGGCATGGATGTGTGTGATGTACTTAGGTTAGTTAGGTTTAAGTAGTTCTAAGTTCTGGGGGACTGATGACCACAAATGTTAAGTCCCATAGTGCTCAGAGCCATTTAGGGGGTTCGCAGTAAAATGTCGCCTTTACCTGCGTCAAGCAAATAAGAGTGAACATCTTTTAGGAGATGCGTAGTCCGCTGCCACACACAGCGTAAGGGATGTAGCTGAATGTTTACATAAATGCTAGACGGTGGTTTAAAACTTAGTGTTTTTAAGAAATTGTACTGAATTTACTTGCTGAGATAATCCTGTACATATAATTTAGAAAGTGCAACATTTAGAATCATAATTTGCTACAGAAGCACGCTCTGATTACAGTGATTGGACAACTGCCAGGTTTTAATAAGCGACTAAATGGTTCAAATGGCTCTGAGCACTATGCGACTTAACTTCTGAGGTCATCAGTCGCCTAGAACTTAGAACTAATTAAAGGTAAATAACCTAAGGACATCATACACATCCATGCCCGAGGCTGGAATCGAACCTGCGACCGTAGCGGTCGCTCGGCTCCAGACTGTAGCTCCTAGAACCGCATGCCACTCTGGCCGGCAATAAGCGACTCGCCAGTCGATTGTTCTTTCGTTCAGTCATGTAGGCTACACTGCTGTTTGTAAAACGTGAAACACTCAGAAGAAATGGTCTGAGACACGCCACGACAAAAGTAACTAAAGTACTTATGTAACAGCGGAACCATAATAAGTGATTTAAATGGCAGACAGGTGGCTTGTGGGTAGGCCGAGCAGCGTCCTCTTTTATGTGACTGGACACGTCAGCGTCACGCAACGTTCAGTCGATGCGGAGCCGTCATAACAAAGTGGAAAAGTGAACCAAATGCCATTTTGCCTCGACGACATCACAGCGTGGGAATATCGGCATGTAAGAGCGTTCGCTCGGGGCGGAATAATTGGTCTCCGGGGTGCTGGTCTGTCGTTCCGTGCCATAAAGGCTCGTGCTGCGCACGCTGCTTCAACATTGAAGCGTATGTGGAAGAAATAGAGAGAAAGGATCCGTGCACAGAGCCGATTGGGTACTGGAGGCCACAGTGCGAGATGAATGCTATCTTTCCCGCTCCGCCGTAATGGACAGAACAGCTTCATCCACGGTGTTCGCTCGATGTTGGAGCACTGCAACGGGTGTTGCCATCTTCTGCAGGCTGAACTGGTGGCACGCATTCCATTATGTCGCCTTCCATCGACCAGAACCCACCAACGCTTTTTTTATTATTGTATTTTTTCTTTATTGAGTTTTGATTCCCACTGAAGTGGGCGGGCTGGCAACAGCTTAGTACGCCGCTCTTCAGCCTACAGAATTTGTTTTAAAAAGATGAAGATAATAAATAATAAAGGCTGGCGATAGAATCGGCGACTTAAAAGGTAAAGTGGCGGAAACTTGTGGAACTTAAAACATAAAACAAAGGGTTGATGATGCTAATAAGATACACAGGAAGCAGAAAGATAATAGACAGAAAATTAAAAAACACAGAGACAGTCTGGTTTCTGTTCGCAAGAGATATAAAATTTATACCCACCAACAGCATGATTTCTGTTTGCAACACTTTGGAAATACGCACAACACTGGACACTCACTTGAACACTTCACTAAAAAGTTGGCACAAATATGACATACCACAGCCGAAGGCAGATGTGGGGAGCCTGGACAGATGACGGGAAAGAAAAGGTGGAAAGGAGAGGAAAAAACGATGTGGGGGGAGTGGGGAAGGAGCCGATGCAGGACGAGGACCCATAGGAGGGGAGTGGGGACTGGGCAGACGTGTCAGGTAGTGGGGAAAGGCAGAGGATGTGAGAAGGGAGGCAGAGAGAGGTTAGGTGGGGATAAAACAGGATGGAAGGGGGGGAAGAGGGAGCCCAGGGAAAGCACAAAGTGGGGGAAATGAGGATCAGAGTTGATAGGAGGAATAAATGGAGGCAGAGAGGGCACCATCCAGGAGGGGAGTTGATGGAAGCGACCTTGGGAAAGGAGATGAAGGTTCAAAAATGGTTCAAATGGATCTGAGCACTATGCGACTTAACTTCTGAGGTCATCAGTCGCCTATAACTTAGAACTAATTAAAGGTAAATAACCTAAGGACATCACACACATCCATGCCTGAGGCAGGATTCGAACCTGCGACCGTAGCGATCGCTCGGTTCCAGACTGTAGCACCTAGAACCGCACGGCCACTCCGACCGGCGGAGATGAAGGGTCTAGAGATGGAAGGTACTGGGTACACAGCAGTGAAGGCTGGGCAGAGGATGGGGGAGAGGAGAAACCAGGGGATGAGAGGGATCAAGGGGGCAGGAGGTGTAGGGTATGCGAATATGTTCGAGGAATAGGAGCAGATGGGGGAGAGGAATGAGGTCGTAGAGGATTCGCGTGGGGGAATGGAGGCATATACGGAAGGCAAGGTGGAGTGCATGGCACTTGAGGATCTGGAGGGACTTATAGAATTTGGGGGGGGGGGCAGATATACAGGTGGACTGGCATAACAGAGGATGGGACAGATTAAGGATTAGTAGGTGTGGAGGATGGTAGATGGATTTAACCTCCATATCTGGCGAGAGAGGAGTCAGAGGCGGTTGCAGGCTTTGGATGGAGCGGAGATGAGGTATCCAGATGATGTGATGTTCAATCCCTACAAGGGATTGACCTTGAGCAACCACTGGTTGCACCAAGCGGTGAACCGGTCAAGATGGGATTGGAGAAGGTGTTGGGAGCGCTGCAGGGTGGGGGCAAGGGCAAGGAAGGCGGTGTCATCGGCAAACTGGAGAAGGTGGATGGGGGGTGACGGCGGCGGCATGTCCGCTGTATATAAAAGGTACAGAAGGGGGGAGAGGACGGAAACTTGGGGCACACTGACGGAGGGAAAAAGGCGTAGGAATCCGTGTTATGGATGGTGATGTAGGAAGGACGGTGGGAGAGAAAGGAGCCGATCAGACGGACGTAGTTAATGGGAAGGGCGAAGGTTTGGAGCTTGTAGATGAGACCGGAATGCCATACGTGGTCATAAGCACGTTCAAGGTCCAGGGAGAGGAAGATTGCAGAGTGACGGGAATTAAGGTGTTCAGAAGGTAGATGAGTGAGGTTAATGAGTAGGTCATCAGAAGAGAAGGACAGCCAAAAGCCACACCGGGTAACGGGAAGGAGACGGTGCTGGCGGAGATGCTGGTGGATGCAGCGGGTGAGGATAGAGTCCAGGACCTTGCTGAATACTGAGGTAAGACTGATGGGACGGTAGGAGGAAACGGCGGACGGCGGTTTACCAGGTTTAAGGAATATCAGGATACGGGAGGTTTTCCACAGGTCGGGGTAGTAAATGGTGGACGGGACTACATTGTAGAGCCTGGCCAGGGTGGAGAGGAAAGAGACAGGAGCTTCATGAAGGTGATGGTAGGGGACACGATCGTGACCAGGAGTGGTGTTGTGTTTCATGTGGATTGTAGCAATGAGATCCTGTGTAGTGATAGGGGCATTGAGCTTCATGAAGGTGATGGTAGGGGACACGATCGTGACCAGAAGTGGTGTTGTGTTTCGTGTGGATTGTAGCAATGAGATCCTGTGTAGTGATAGGGGCATTGAGTTCTGTGTGTGCAATGTTGTCCAAGTACTGGAAACCAGGTGCGAGGGGATGGACAGAGGTGTCAGTTCGGTCACGGATATCCGGGAAGAGGGAGTAATCGAACTGGCGATCATCGGGGATGGAAAGCACATTGGAGAAGTAGGAGACAAAGTGACTGGCCTTACTGAGAGTGTCAGGGAAGGGGTGATTCATGGAAGGGGTGATCATCATGGAGGATAGTAGGGGGAGGGTTTAGTTCCGGTAAGGCGATGGATGACCAGAACTTGGACGAGTTTATAGGTAGGGTTGCATTTAAATGGGTGCATGTCTGTCGCCAGTCCCGGCGTTTCTTAGCCACGAGCAAATTTCAAATGTGTCACTGGCGTTGCCGGTGGCGTCGTAGTGTGTTTGGGTCACGCATGTGGAGGAAGGCACGGTAGAGATGGCGGGATTCACGGAGGAGGCCTGTGGGGGTAAGGTAGGTGGGGATGGCGACAGTAGGGACATGGGCCTCCATGGCCTCAGACAAGGTCTGCTGGAGAAAGGAGGCGGCGTGGGTTACATCGTCAGGGTGGTGGTAGATGAAGGGGTGGCTATCGACCAGGGTGGAGAGGGTACCCCGGTAGGCATTCCAGTTGGCAGGGGAATAGTCATGTACGTACTTTTGGGAAGGGTCATTACGAGGGTTGGGGCGGGGGCCACCTCTGAAACGGTGAGGAGGACAGGGAGATGGTCGCTACCAATAGGCTCCAGGACATCCACCGTTATGCGGCCAAGGAGGTTAGGGGAGGAAAGGATAACATCGGGAGTGGAGTTGGATTCAGGACGTGTGTGCTGGGGGATGGGGATGAGGTCGCCTTGAAGGGAGGAGAGGAACTGATGCCATCGCCGTAACTGGGCGGCGGAACGACTATGGATGTTGAGGTCGGTGGCGTTCATGTAGGAGGAGAAGTTACAGGCTATGTGGGAGAGGAAGTCGAAGGGAATAGGGGCGTTAGGGCGGACATGGATGGTGGCGCAGGCGACGGTAAGTCCGGGCAAGAAGAGACTAAGGATCAGGTGTTCGGTGGGATCGGGAAGGAGAGGTTGGAGCCGAACTGGGATCTGGCGGTGGTGACCAATAGCAACTCCACCACGCACAATCCGGAGGGGATTATCGGAGCAGTGAAGGAGGTAGGGCGACGTGTGGACGATGTGGTGGGGTTGGAGGAAGGTTTCATTGAGGAGGAAGGCATTCACGTGGTGGGTGGCAAGGGTGTGCAGGAAGAGATTCTTGTTGGCGGGAAGGGAGCGGATGTTGCTGAAAAGGATACGGTGCTGTCGCGCCATGACAGGTATTTAGACGAGGGTATCAGGATGGGAGAAGGTGAAATAGGCCTGGTTGTGGGAGTAGGTGGCATACATTGTGAGGTGGAATGGGCGGCGAGGGAGACCTGTTGGAGGGTGTGAGGGCGCTGGAAAGGGTGGACGTTTTGCAGGACAATGGTGAGGAACCTGATGATATCCTCAGCGGTGGGGAGGGGGGACGAAGGGAATTGCCAGGAGGGGTGGGGGCGTCCAGAGCATGGACAGGGATGGTGAGTTCAGGAGTGGTCGGAGGGGGTTGGGCTTTACACTTTTGAGAGTAGGTGGGATGGGGGAGATTGCAGGTATTACAGGAGGGAGCAGATTGAAGGTTAGGGCACTGCCGGAGGGTGCGCTTGCCTACAATGTGGGCAGGTGGGGGCCTCGTGGCAAGGCTGTTGGCTGCTCGTTATAGCGCAGACACCTCTGGCAGTGCAGGGATTGAGGAGGGGAACGGGAGGGGTCGACCTTATAGCGCTGGTTGAAGAGGAGGGCACCCTCCTTCAGATGGTCAATGGAGGGGGTGTCCTCAGCGAAAACCCGCATATGGCGGGCTGGCCGGGTTAAAAATGCGGCGGACTGCCCGCACCTCCAATGTGGGATGCCCCTTGAGCTCTGCCAGCACCTCTTCCTCCATGATCGTCGGACTGAGCCATGTGATCATGGCAGTGAGGGTCGGCGGGCAACGCAGGGATTGGGGTTGGTGGGTAGTAGATGGAAAAGGAGCAGGGGTAAGGGAGGTGTTGGGACAAAACGGGTGATGGGGAGGCGAGAGAGGATGTCAGTATGAAGGGTGGAGGAGATGAGAACTGAACCGTCTGGGAGTGAGGAGTGAGATGGGGGCACCAGGGAAGTGTTGGCAGAGGAGGAGGGAGAGATTCCGGGCCTCGAGAAGGGAAGGATCGGGATGGGAGAAGAGGTATTTGTATAGAGAGGGGGCGAGGAGGAGGAGGCAGAGGGAGCAGGGCCAGGCGGAGAGACATCCATGGCATCCTGGGGGGGGGGGGGAAGGAGGACGGGGCAGGGCCTTTTTGGGAGCGGAGGAGGTGGTGGTGCCACTAGGGCGTTTAACGGCGGCAGAAGGGTGGGTGGTGACATGAGGGACAGGAGCTATATGGAGGTGGCGGGAAGTGGCAGGTCCCGGCGTGGACGCAGCATTCGGCGCCGGTGACGGTGAAGCCGACGGCGGCGGTGATGGCGAAGGCGATGGGGAGTGTTGGGCATGGGCAGTGGCCAGACAAATACTTTCAGAAATGACTTCCTGACACTTAAATCTATACTCGATGTTAACAAATTTCTCTTCTTCAGAAACGCTTTCCTTGCCATTGCCAGTATACATGTTATATCCTCTCTACTTCGACCATCATCAGTTATTTTGCTCCCCAAATAGCAAAACTCCTTTACTACTTTAAGCGTCTCATTTCCTAATCTAATTCCCGCAGCTTCACCCGACTTAATTCGACTACATTCCATTATCCTCGTTTTACTTTTGTTGATGTTCATCTTATACCCTCCTTTCAAGACACTGTCCATTCCGTTCAACTGCTCTTCCAAGTCCTTTGCTGTCTCTGACAGAATTACAATGTCATCGGCGAACCTCAAAGTTTTTATTTCTTCTCCATGGATTTTAATACCTACTCCAAATTTTTCTTTTGTTTCCTTTACTGCTTGCTCAGTATACAGATTGAATAACATCGGAGAGAGGCTACAACCCTGTCTCACTCCCTTCCCAACCACTGCTTCCCTTTCGTGCCCCTCGACTCTTATAACTGCCATCTGGTTTCTGTACAAATTGTAAATAGCCTTTCGCTCCCTGTATTTTACCCCTGCCACCTTTAGAATTTGGAAGAGAATATTCCAGTCAACATTGTCAAAAGCTTTCTCTAAGTCTACAAATTCTAGAAACGTAGGTTTGCCTTTCCTTAGTCTTTCTTCTAAGATAAGTCGTAAGGTCAGTATTGCCTCACGTGTTCCAACATTTCTACGGAATCCAAACTGATCTTCCCCGAGGTCTGCTTCTACCAGTTTTTCCATTAGTCTGTAAATAATTCGTGTTAATATTTTACAGCTGTGGCTTATTAAACTGATAGTTCGGTAATTTTCACATCTGTCAATACCTGCTTTCTTTGGGATTGGAATTATTATATTCTTCTTGAAGTCTGAGGGTATTTCGCCTGTCTCATACATCTTGCTCACCAGATGGTAGAGTTTTGTCAGAACTGGCTCTCCCAAGGCCGCCAGTAGTTCCAATGGAATGTTGTCTACTCCCGGGGCCTTGTTTCGACTCAAGTCTTTCAGTGCTCCGTCAAACTCTTCACGCAGTATTGTATCTCCCAATTCATCTTCATCTACATCAACTTCCATTTCCATAATATTGTCCTCAAGTACATCGCCCTTGTTTTGACCTTCTATATACTCCTTCCACCTTTCCGCTTTCCCCTCTTTGCTTGAATTGGGTTTCCATCTGAGCTCTTGATATTCATACAAGTGGCTCTCTTTTCTCCAAAGGTCTCTTTAATTTTCCTGTAGTCAGTATCTATCTTACCCCTCATGAGAGAAGCCTCTACATCCTTACATTTGTCCTCTAGCCATGCCTGCTTAGCCATTTTGCACTTCCTGTCGATCTCATTTTTGAGACGTTTGTATTCCTTTTTGCCTGCTTCATTTACTGCATTTTTATATTTTCTCCTTTCATCAATTAAATTCAATATTTCTTCTGTTACCCAAGGATTTCTAGTAGTCCTCGTCTTTTTACCTACTTGATCCTCTGCTGCCTTCACTACTTCATCCCTCAGAGCTACCCATTCTTCTTCTACTGTATTTCTTTCCCCCATTCCTGTCTATTGTTCCCTTATGCTGTCCCTGAAACTCTGTACAACCTCTGGTTCTTTCAGTTTATCCAGGTCCCATCTCCTTAAATTCCCACCTTTTTGCAATTTCTTCAGTTTTAATTTACAGTTCATAACTAATAGATTGTGGTCAGAGTCCACATCTGCTCCTGGAAATGTGTTACAATTTAAAACCTGGTTCCTAAATCTCTGTCTTACCATTATATAATCTATCTGATACCTTCTAGTATCACCATGATTCTTCCATGTATACAACCTTCTTTTATGATTCTTGAACCAAGTGTTAGCTATGATTAAGTTATGCTCTGTGCAAAATTCTGCTAGACGGCTTCCTCTTTCATTTCTTAGCCCCAAGCCATATTCATCTACTATGTTTCCTTCTCTCCCTTTTCCTACTGTCGAATTCCAGTCACCCATGACTATTACATTTTCGTCTCCCTTCACTACCTGGATAATTTCTTTTATCTCATCATACATTTGTTCAATTTCTTCGTCATCTGCAGAGCTAGTTAGCATATAAACTTGTACTACTGTAGTAGGCATGGGCTTCGTGTCTATCTTGGCCACAATAGTGCGTTCACTATGCTGTTTGTAGTAGCTTACCCGCACTCCTATTTTTTTATTCATTATTAAACCTACTCCTGCATTACCCCTATTTTATTTTGTATTTATAACCCTGTATTCACCTGACCAGAAGTCTTGTTCCTCCTGCCACCGAACTTCACTAATTCCCACTATATCTAACTTTAACCTATCCATTTCCCTTTTAAATTTTCTAACCTACCTGCCCGATTAAGGGATCTGACATTCCACGCTCCGATCCGTAGAATGCCAGTTTTCTTTCTCCTGATAACGACGTCCACTTGAGTAGTCCCCGCCCGGAGATCCGAATGGGGGACTATTTTACCTCCGGAATATTTTACCCAAGAGGAAGCCATCATCATTTAACCATACAGTAAAGCTGCATGCCCTCGGGAAAAATTACGGCTGTAGTTTCTCCTTGCTTTCAGCCGTTCGCAGTACCAGCACAGCTAGGCCGTTTTGGTTAGTGTTACAAGGCCAGATCAGTCAATCATCCAGACTGTTGCCCCTGCAACTACTGAAAAGGCTGCTGCCCCTCTTCAGGAACCACACGTTTGTCTGGCCTCTCAACAGATACCCCTCCATTATGGTTGCACCTACGTTACGGCTATCTGTATCGTTGAGGCGCGCAAGCCTCCCCACCAACCCAAATTTTTATTACATATTCGTGTAGTACGTAAAGAAATATGAATGTTTTGGTTGGTCCACTTTCTTCGCTTTGTGATACATGGCGCTGTATTAGTCACAAACATATGGCTCACAATTTGAGACGAACAGTTGGTAACAGGTAGGTTTTTTAAACTAAAATACAGAACGTAGGTACGTCTGAACATTTTATTTCGGTTGTTCCAATGTGATACAGGTGCCTCTGTAAACGTATCATTTCTGGGAATGCATGCTGTTACAGCATGATTACCTGTAAATACCACATTAATGCAATAAATGCTCAAAATGATGTCCGTCAACCTCAATGCATATGGCAATACTTGTAACGACTTCCTTTCAACAGCGAGTAGTTCACCTTCCGTAATGTTCGCATATGCTTTGACAATGCGCTGACGCATGTTGTCAGGCGTTGTCGATGGATCGCAATAGCAAATATCCTTCAACTTTCCCCACAGAAAGAAATTCGGGGACGTCAGATCCAATGAACGTGCGGGCTTCGACGACCAATCCACCTGTCATGAAATATGCCATTCAGTACCGCTTCAACGGCAAGCGAGCTCTGTGCCGGTCATCCATCATGTTGGAAGTACAACGCCATTCTGTCATGCAGTGAAACATCTTGTAGTATCATCGGTAGAACATTACGTAGGAAATCAGCATACATTCCACCATTTAGATTGAAATCGATAAAATGGGGGCCAATTATCCTTTCTCGCATAATGCCGCACCATTCATTAACCCGCCAAGCTGGCTGATGTTCCACTTGTCGCAGCCGTCGTGGACTTTCCGTTACCCTATAGTGCATATTATGCCGGTTTACGTTACCGCTGTTGGTGAATGACGCTTCGTCGCTAAATAGAATGCTATCAAAAAATCTGTCATCGTCCCGTAATTTCTCTTGTGCCCAGTGGCAGAACTGTACACGACGTTCGAAGTCGTCGCCATGCAAATCCTGGGGCACAGAAATAAGGTACGGGTGCAGTCGATGTTGATGTAGCATTCTCAACATCGACGTTTTTGAGCTTCCCGATTCTCGCGCAATCTGCCTGCTACTGATGTGCGGATTAGCCGCGACAGCAGCTAAAACACCTACTCGGGCATCATCATTTGTTGTAGGCCGTGGTCGACGTTTGACTTGTGGCTGAACACTTCCTGTTTCCTTAAATAACGTAACTATCCGGCGAACAGTTCGTAGACTTGGATGATGTCGTCCGGGATACCGTGCAGCATACATAACACACGACCGTTGGGCATTTTGATTACAATAGCCACACATCAACACGAATCGACATTTTCCTTTATTTCTAAACGGTCCATTTTAACACGGGCAATGTTTCACGGTGCAAATACCGTCCGCACTGACGGAATGTTACGTGATACCACGTACTTACACGTTTCTGACTATTACAGCGCCATCTATCACAAAGCGAAAAAAGTAGTCCAACTAAAACATTCATATTTCTTTATGTGCTACACAAATATATAATAAAAATGGGGATTCCTATTTTAAAAAACGCAGTTGACATCCGTTTGACCTATGGCAGCGCCATCTAGCGGGCCAACCATAGCGCCATCTGGTTTCCCCATTCAAGCTAGACAAATTTCGTTCTTTGTAGTTTTTTTCGTTTGACGCTTATTTTGTGAGATATTTGACCCGGTCACGATCAATGGACCACCTTGTATAGCTGACCGCTCCTTTGCTTTATCCTTGTGACAACCACGTTCAGGGTTAGCCGTTATAAATCGAGTCTCCTATCATCTGAATTCCACTCACGGTTCACACTCGTTTGCTGTTGTGTCTGATCTCCTTCATTATTCTCCGCAATGCTCCTCCGGTTATTATTTATTGACTACTTCCCTTTTCGTGAGGTTGGATTCTGGGACTACGAACGCTGGGAGTGTCTCAGTCTGCTGATCTAAGTGACGTTACTATAATTAATTTTCATATGGCTTTATTTTTATTAGCTATCCTTAATTAATTCTTCTAATGTACAGATTACAAGGATGCTTTCCTTTCTAAGTAGAACCACCTGAAGATACTGTTTGAAAGAAGCGAAAGAGTCGTGAATACGTCGTCAATTAACAGCCGTATGCGGTTTATTCAAGTTCAATTTACTATCAACTTATTTACGTTCAGGGTCATTTGCCAGGCACTGCATCGATCATTGATACGCTGGAGGTTCCTATAACATCGTTACCTTTCTACTGGTAGCTGCACCGTCTGCGAAAAAGCCTCGATGAGCTACCGACCTCATCAACTTGATCGTATACACTATCTTACCAAGAGTATTTGGACATCTATTAGTGCGCATTAATAAGCAGTGTGTACACTCTTCGCCAATGTGAGACTTGGTGACACTTTTAAAAAATTTGATTCCTCGGTTTCTCCCGTGTATCTGTTGATCGAAGAGTCCACGGGTGTACTGAAGGTTCATAGTGTCCAACGGTCACAATATTTCGACGATCAGACATATCACCATGGTCAGGTGCACTGACGAACTGAGCTCCCGTGCCTGTTTGCATGACTGGGTTTGAGCCAATATTTACTGAACGTCCGGTGGTCTTCTGTGTAAGGTTGGGGTGGGAAGTGAGGGGGTGTATGTGTTTTTGTGAGTGTGTAATCGTGCTGTGTTTAGTATGAGAGATGGAGCGGTGTTTTATGCTCTGAAAAGGCGAGTGGTTCTGTTCTTCGGGTGTTTGTAGTTTCAAAAAATGGTTCAAATTGCTCTGAGCACTATGGGACTTAACATCTGTGGTCATCAGTCCCCTAGAACTTAGAACTACTTAAACCTAACTAACCTAAGGACATCACACAAATCCATGCCCGAGGCAGGATTCGAACCTGCGACCGTAGCAGTCGCGCGGTTCCGGACTGCGCGCCTAGAACCGCTAGACCACCGCGGCCGGCGTTTGTAGTTTACATGGAGGAGATCGGTACCTAGTGATGAGATGAGGTGGAATGGTGAGATTTCTGTTTTGTCACAAAATGATTGTGTTCTGCTCTGAACGATGGTGGTGATTTTTGGCTTTTTTGTGTCGTTGTGTATGTGTGTGTTGAGGACGAACCAAGGTGTGTCAGTGATGATTCTTAGAGCTTTGTTTTGTAGGATCTGCAATTTGTGGAGGTGAGTGTCTGCGGCCATGCCCCAGATCTAACAGCCGTAAAGTAAAGCCAGAAGTACCACCATCTTCCAGATTAGTAGTTTTGCTTTAGTGGTTAGGCCATTGCCCTTGAGCAGAGGATACAACTGGTAAATTCGAGCTGAATCCCTATTACATACGTCTGTAATGTATTGTTTCCACAGTAGTTTGCGATCGAATTTCAATCCTAAATAGGTTACCTGAATTAGTTAGGCATTGAATTTATCAGAGTGACTTTTTATCTTCCAAATGTTGCACCATTGAGTGATGTCGTCAAGGTTCCACTGGAGTAGCATGACAATGTAATTGGGGTTTTGTGGCTAGCGTAAACAGCAGTGTTATCTGCAAAGAGAGCAAGATGGGTACTATGTCGTTTTGGTATATCATTAGTGTAGGTACTATAGAGTATGGGCCCCAATACTGAGCCTTGTGGGGCCCCTGCCTCTATTTGCTTAATACTACTGTTTTTCGTCTAGCCTCAAATAGAAATTCCTAAGAAAGAATCTATTATCTTAATGATAATTCATACTCGTGGAGCTTGAATAGTATGCTGTCGTGCCAGACCTGGCCAAAAGCCTTCTAGATGTCCAAAAAGACTGCACCGATGCTCTGTCCTTCTGCCCTGGCCTTGCAGTCCTGCTCAACCACCCAAGTGGCTTGGGCTGTGGCGCCATGCCCAGCACAAAAGCCGAACTGATCTGCACTAATAATCTGTTTGTTGTTGAGGACGGTATGCAGTGAGGCGAGAATTAAGTGTTACAAGATTTTATCAGTGAAGCTTAGGAGTGATATGGGTCTTTGGTTTTCAGGGAATAAGGTATTTTCGTTGGGTGTGAGAATGGTGATAACCGTTGTAGTTTTCCATTGGGTGGGGAAGTGGTTTTGCTCGAGACAGGAGTTATAGATGGAAGTGAGGTAGCATTTAGCTGTGGGAGGTAGGTTTTTGAGTTGCAGTGGTCTGACTCCGTCAGGGCCAGGCGATTTGGATGTGCTGGGCCCTTTGATGGTTGAGCTGACTGTTTGGGCAGGCTGGAAGGAGGTTTGGGTGGCTCGTCTCAGTAACCTTGGTATGGTCCTTTCCACGATTACTTCTTGATCGTCGGTTCGTTATCGTCGATCTTTTTGTCCCTAAACTGTAGTTTGCAATGGCCTCAGCCTTGCTGTGGGATTGTACACCAGGACATTTTCCCCATGCAGTCACTTTATGGACCTGGCAGGTTCCCTTTGCGCCTTAATGATTCTCCAGAACTTCTGGGTTCTGGTTTGCGTGGAGAATTTGTTTCCAGCAGGCTAAGTGAACCCTGAGTTCCTGGTCTAGGCTGTTAGCAATCCTCCTGTCAGTGGGATCCATGTAAGCTGTCCCCTGTTCCTCAGGGCTGGGACTTCATTTGTGTGTAATTCTACCAGATCAGTGTACATTTCCCAGTTTGTACTGTACATGTGGTAGGTCCTTCTTGGGCCATCATGACTGGCACTGGCTAGTTCTAGGGTCACAAAGTTGCGGTCTGAGTCGAGTGTAGGGCTGAAAACCCATGGATAGCTCTTTACTGTGACGATGTCTGGGATGTCTGGTCTGAAGAGTTTGGTGGTGTGGCAGTGTGTAGGTGCCTCGGGGGCTACTACCTTGACGTCATTCAGTTGCTCAATGAGATTGTGGATATTTCTGCCACCTGCTGTTGTGACTTGACAACCCCATGCCCTGTGTTTGGAGTTCAAGTCTCCACCGAAGATGTCTAATAGTCTGGTGTAGGAAAAGCTCTACCAGGAGGATGGTAGACTGCCACCAGAATGACCAGGGTTTTATTTAGTTCTAGCTCTATCGCAGTTGCTTCTATTTTAGTTAGTGGAGATATAACTACTTGTCTATGTGCTCTCCTATTCTTAACTAATACTGGTGTCCCACCCCCAGGACGGTCTAGTCTATCTAGTCTATAGCTGCAGTAATTCCTGATGCGAAAGTTGTGATAACGTTTGAGATGTGTCTCACTTACAAGTGCAACATCCACCCCATTGTCATCTAGGAAAATGACTGGCGCACGCTTTTGATGGTGGATGCCATTGGTATTGCAAAAGCGGGTGACAACCTTGTAAACCTTACCTCCATGGGCCCATTCCCTCCATGATCCGTGCTTCCAGAGGGAACGGGTCTGTGGGGGGAGGGTATATGAGGTGGTCGCCTGCCCTCTGGAGCTCAGTTCGTCAGCACACCTGATCATGGTGACATGTCTGATCACCGAAATATTGCGACCATTGGACACTATGAACCGGACCGGCAGTCACCTATGAACTCTTTGATCAATTTCTAAAAGGTTTCTGAACCTCTGTGGAAGAACAGCAACCCATTCTTTCTCAAGAACTGAAACCAGAGAGGGTAGTGATGTCGGATGCTGGGGCACATATCTTCCTTAATTTCACTGCAAGCTTGAAGAATAAGTCTTCTGAGCTCCATTAAATCACGTGGACGTTTCGGGAAAATTTTTTCCTTTAGGTACCCCCAAAGAAAAGAGTCACATGGATTGAGGTCTGGACTATGGGGGGCCAATTTTGTCCGTCATTGAAGCGACCTGGAAACCTGAGTGAACTGATCCGCATGTCGAAATGCTCGTGCAAAAACTCCAACATAGTGTTTGCAGTATGTGGCCTTGCTCCATCTTGCATGAAACACTGCGTGTTGAAGGGCAAGCGAGTAGCAAGAAGCTGTGGAATGAAGGTATTGCGAAGCATGCTGAAATAACGCTCGCTGTTCACAGTTTCTTCAAAGAAAAAAGGTCCAATAAGTCCTTGACTGGAAATTGCTGTCCACGCTGTAATCCTCGGAGCATAATGTTGTCGTTCATGAAGCACTTGTGGGTTTTCAGTGGCCCAAAGGCGTACATTTTGTTTGTTAACCACACCGTCTAAATGAAAATGCGCCTCGTCTGAAAACATAACGTTGTTGAGAGTTTCTTCCCTATCCTCCGCCCACTGAGCAAACAATAGTCTCTGCTGCTTGTGTTCTTCAGTGAGCTTCTGTGCACAGGTCATCTTGTATGGGTACATATGGAGGTTACTTTTAAGAATGCCTTGAACGGAGCGTCTGCCTTTCTACACGATTTCCCGGGACTTTTCTGTGCAGCAACTCGTACCGCTTCAATATTCTCCGGTGAGCAAACAGGCTTAGGCCGAGGTCGCTTCGCTTCCAATACTGTTCCTTCCCGTACAAATTTATCGTACAACATGTGGATGGTCTTCTTGCAAAGGACCCATCGTGTGTTAAACTGTTGTCGAAAACGCTTCTGAGTCACAACAAGGCTTTTCGTTTCATGAGAAAGTAACACAATTGCCGATCGTTGCTGTGTCGTCAGTCTTCCATTTTCAGCCAAAAAATGGTTCAAATGGCTCTGAGCACTATGGGACTTAACTTCTAAGGTCATCAGTGCCCTAGAACTTAGAACTACTTAAACCTAAGTAACCTAAGGACATCACACACATCCATGCCCGAGGCAGGATTCCAACCTGCGACCGTAGTGATCGTGCTGTTCCAGACTGTAGCGCCTAGAACCGCTCGGCCACTCCGCCCAGCCATTGTCAGCCATTGCTGCTTACTAGTCTCCTAGCGGTAGTATCGTGAATTACACGTCATTTTGTAACTCATTTGTTTTTCCAAGCTCTGCTGGTACTGCTGCAGAGATCCCAGCCGGATATCTAATGTGCTTCGTAAATTGTGAACGAAACAATTGGTAACACATTTCGTGCGCCACCCTGTATATTGTGAATAGCAACGGTCCTACGACACTCCCCTGCGTCAGACCTGAAATCACTCTTACTTCGGAAGACTTCTCTCAATTGAGAATGACATGCTGCGTTCTGTTATCTAGGAACTCTTCAATCCAATCACGCAATTGGCCTGATAGTCCATATGCTCTCACTTTGTTCATTGAGCGACTGTGGGGAACTGTATCGAACGCCTTGCGGAAGTCAAGAAACACGGCATCTACCTGGGAACCCGTGTCTATGGCCCTCTGAGTCTCGTGGACGAATAGCGCGAGCTGGGTTTCACACCATCGTCTTTTTCGAAACCCATGCTGATTCCTACAGATTTCTAGTCTGCAGAAAAGCCATTATACTCGAACATAATGCGTGTTCAATACACGCCGCAACAGACAGCAATACATCGAACGGTTACTGCCGAAGGAGAAGTGAGCAGGCAGGCGCTGCTGAATGCATTCGTCTCCGCAACTGTACCGCCGCCACCTGTGGGTCTTCTCTTGTCGTTCCGTAGCGGCGACGACGGCGACGCAGGCAGGGAGCAGCAGTGTGCGGAGAACGGGCACCGCGGCCGCCTGCCTGCCTTCCGTCCGTCCGTCTCAGCCGCCGGGCTCCGCCAAAGGTGTGTGGCTCGCCGCTTCCACATCAGACACGAAAGGCAACGCCTTCTCCGTATTGCCATTCTTCTCTGTCACTCGTGTCGTTGTAGTTTCTGTAGTTCATTCCGCGGATAACGCTTCGTAATACGGACATTCTGGGCCTGCTTCTGTTTTTTCTCCTCAGCATTTTTTCTTCCGAGATAAGGCCAGTACTGTAGTTTGGCTTCTCTGTGTCATATTAAACAATGTACTTTGCTCCACAACTTATTTTAGCATACATGCAGACTGGAGTGACGAATGAAAATTTTCACCAGGACCGGGATTTGAAACCGGTACAGTGCTCACCAAGCAGATGCACCCTGCCACAGTGGCTTTGCATAGCTGCACGGACTACCCTAGCTCGCCTCCCTCCTCAGTTCAAATTCCCATTGTTGCCACCTTCTCTCAATAATTTTTCATTGCAGTTTTTTTCAGTCCAGGATGATTTTCTACATCTACATTTACATCTACATTTATACTCCGCAAGCCATCCAACCGTGTGCGGCGGAGGGCACTTTACGTGCCACTGTCATTACCTCACTTTCCTGTTCCAGTCGCGCATTGTTCGCGGGAAGAACGACTGCCGAAAAGACTCCGTGCGCGCTCGAATCTCTCTAATTTTACATTCGTGAGCTCCTCGTAAGGTATAAGTAGGGAGAAGCAATATATTCGACACCTCATCCAGAAACGCACCCTCTCGAAACCTGGACGGCAAGCTACACCTCGATGCTGAGTCCCTCTCTTGCAGAGTCTGCCACTTTAGTTTGCTACACATCTCCGTGACGCTATCACGTTTACCAAATAACCCTGTGTCGAAACTCGCCGCTCTTCTCCTCTGTCAACCCGACCTGGTACATATCCTACAATGATGAGCAATACTAACGTATAGGTCGAACCAGTGTTTTGTAATCCACCTCCTTTGTTGATGGACTACATTTTCTAAGAACTCTTCCAATGAATCTCTCAACCTGGTACCCCCCTTACCAACAATTAATTTTATATGATCATTCCACTTTAAATCGTCCCGCACGCATACTCTCAGATATCTTACAGAAGTAACTGCTACCAGTGTTTGTTCCGCTATCATATAATCATACAACAAAGGATACTTCTTTCGCAATACATTACATTTGTCTATGTTAAGGGTCAGTTGACACTCCCTGCACCAAGTGTCAAGTGGCTCTTCTTCTCATCCACATCCACTTTTACTCTATTTCCTCAGAGTCCATCCCTCACAACCATTCATAATAAGGGACGTTCCGAAAGTAAGTTTCGTCATCGATGGTACTCCAGGCGACACAAAGAAGCGCAATACGAATCCACTCCCGCTGCTGGTGCAGCAACGGAAGGATCGTCACCGAAGGACAAATGAGGCATGCGCAGAGCGCCGAAGAAGAGAGAATAGCAGCTGACGGAGGTGCCGGACATTATTCGAGTACACATCACGATGACAGACGGCTACCAATGGTAGTGCGTGCTGTTATCCGGTATGAATGACAGCGTGGGGCTAGTGTGTTCGTCACCCACGAACGCCTGGATACTATGTATGGTGAGGAGATCATTTCTCGTCAAACAGTTGGTCACTGGCATTGCATGTTAAGAGAAGGAGGGCTGAGTGTGGAGGGTGAAGGCGAAGTGGGTCATCCACATCCAATGCAGAGTGTGGAGCAGGCTGTGCGACAGTTCCTTGCATCGCACGGCGCCGAGATTTACCAGAGTGGCTTCTTCAAACTTATTGCACGTTACGACAGATGTCGCACTATGGTATTGCAGTGCCTCTGTTCTTCGGAATTACGATGCAAAATTCCTCTGGTCATGCAACGAGTGCAGGTTGTAGACGCATGATTGACAATATACTAAAGTTTTTGTCTGGCAGTGAGTCATGCACGAATACTCAAACGGTAAGGCGACCGCTAGTGATAACCGGCTAAACCGGGTTCGAGTCCCAAAACATCACAAGTTTTCATTGTCGTCATTCCATTCTAGAGCTGATGGCTGTCCCTATTCGCAACTGCTAATACATTTTATATAAATGTCTCACGTCCGTGCCAACCGTGGTCGAAAAATAGTGTAAGGAGCCAAGGTGTATTTGCTATAGGCAAATCCCTCCGTGTGAAAAATACTGACGAAACTTATTCGGAACGTCCCTTGTCAAATGCTCCAAATAAATCGATGAAAAGAGTCCGTTTGTACCTCCTGAGGAGAACGGTGACTAGTTACGGATTAGATTACAAAAGTCAATTTATTATTTTTATCATGGCTGATATTTCCAGCAAACTGTAGTATGTGTTTTTCGGAATAAAATTCAGTCATCAGCAGCAATATTTTTATTACGCATAAAAAAAATATATGTAACTGACGACTGAATTTTATCCAGCAAAAAGTCAATTTCTTGGTCACACAATAATACATTATTAAAACTGATTGTATCAGCACCTCTGCTTATGGGCCCAGATGTCGTTGCTATATTTTAAGATCTGATAACGACTGAGAAGCCGAAACCAGTAATCAGTTTAATAAAATATTATTTGACTATGATGTTGACTTCTACAATCTATAACCAAACAGATGCATTGAAGTATTTCTTGCTTTTCTCTTTAGTAACATGAATGTTAATAAATTGTTCTTATTTCTGAAAGCTTGTTTTGTCATTACAATTCTTTGAATATACATTAAACTTCTATTGTATTTCACAATTAGGTAGGTTCTTTTACTTTTATTAATGTTCTGTTTCCTGTCTTAATGTTTGCCGTTACCTGTCTGTTCGATATCTGTATCATGGTTATTTTAGTCCTGTTTGTGCTTATTTTCAGTTTTTGTTTGCCCAGTTTAAGTGACATAATTTTTAACTTTCCTCTTGACCTTTTGAGAATCGGATATGACTAATATATGAAATGGACTTCAGTACAGTATTTGTGTTGAGTGCGTGCAAGTTGCGCCATGTTTTGATCGTGAAGGAATGTGAGTACGCTTATTGCTTATTGCATCTTCGTCCACGGCTATTTTCACAATGATAATTGACGTGTAAACTTGATACTGCAATAAGATATAATTTAAAAGTTAACAGCTAATCAGACGCTAATCGCTTATAGGTCTAGTTGAATCCAAAATAACATGAAAATGTTTATTCATATCTCATCACGGGTCCCTGCACAGCTGAGTACATTAAACACACTCTTTGTTTCCGCTGACATACGTTCCAAAAATTGAGTTATCGAAGGAGTCGTTGCACAGGAAGATAAAAAAAGATTAGCGTAATCCATCCTGCTCTTGGAAAAATAATTTTCCAGTGACGCGCATCACACTAAGAAAGTATATTGCGGAATGACACACATACTTAATTTTTTAAAAAGTTTTCAGCAATTCTGTTAATTTTTAACCAACTTCTATTTTGTGTCTTAAGCACTCCTGTACTTACTTAAACAGGTATACAATAACAACACTTCTACACATGATGCTTCTAGTTATCTCTCTCAGCTCCAAGAGAAATTTGCGGCATAATAAGATTTCTCGATAAAATATACTGTTTTGAGTTAGTTATTTAATCTTTTTTGGCGTGTTTATGTTTGGTTTTTGGTCAAGGACCATGACTGCAGTTAATTTAATAATTATACTATTTTTATTACTAGGACATATATTCTGATAGTGCAGTTATAATCTCCAACTCACTAAATGATTCTATAGCTAAGGATTGTGTGCATGTAAGAGTATTCTGCACTTATAAGGCGCTGTCTGTTAAAAACTGAAACCAGAAAGCTAAGATCATCCCACTTCGGTGATTTTCTCTTTGATAGTATATTTGTTCCAATGCCAAAGAGAGCAGGTGTTGACAGATGTGAAAATTACCGAACTATCAGTTTGTCACAGCTGCAAAATACTAACGCGAATTATTTACAGACGAATGGAAAAACTTGTAGAAGCCGACCTCGGGGAAGATCAGTTTGGATTCCACAGAAATGTTGGAACACGTGAGGCAATATTGACCCTACGACTTATCTTAGAAAAAAGATTAATGAAAGGCAAACCTACGTTTCTAGCATTTGTAGACTTAGAGAAAGCTTTCGACAATGTTGACTGGAATACTCTCTTTCAAATTCCGAAGGTGGCAGGGGTGAAATACAGAGCGAAAGGCTATTTACAATTTGTGCAGAAACCAGATGGCAGTTATAACAGACGAGGGACATGAAAGGGAAGCAGTGGTTGGGAAGGGAGTGAGACAGGATTGTAGCCTCTCTCCGACGTTATTCTATCTGTATATTGAGCAAGCAGTAAGGGAAACAAAGGAAAAATTCGGAGTAGGTATTAAAATCCATGGAGAAGAAATAAAAACTTTGAGGTTCGCCGATGACATTGTAATTGTATCAGAGACAGCAAAGGACTTGGAAGAGCAGTTGAACGGAACGGACAGTGTCTTGAAAGGAGGATATACTATGAACATCAACAAAAGCAAAACGAGGATAATGCAATGTAGTCGAATTAAGTCGGGTGATGCTGATGGAATTAGATTAGGAAATGAGACACTTAAAGTGGTAAAGGAGTTTTGCTATTTGGGGAGCAAAATAACTGATGATGGACGAAGTGGAGAGGATATAAAATGTAGACTGGCAATGGCAAGGAAAGCGTTTCTGAAGAAGAGAAATTTGTTAACATCGAGTATAGATTTAAGTGTCAGGAAGTCGTTTCAGAAAGTATTTGTATGGAGTATAGGCATGTATGGAAGTGAAACATGGACGATGAATAGTTTGGACAAGAAGAGAATAGAAGCTTTTGAAATGTGGTGCTACAGAAGAATGCTGAAAATTAGATGGGTAGATCTCATAACTAATGAGGAGGTATTGAACCGAATTGGGGAGGAGTTTGTGGCATAACTTGACTAGAAGAAGTGATCGGTTGGTAGGGCATGTTCTGAGGCATCAAGGTATCACCAATTTAGTATTGGAGGGAAGCGTGGAGGGTAAAAATCGTAGATGGAGACCAAGAGATGAGTATACTAAGCAGATTCAGAAGGATGTAGGCTGCAGTAAGTACTGGGAGATGAAGAAGCTTGCACAGGATAGAGTAGCATGGAGAGCTGCATCAAACCAGTCTCAGGTCTGAAGACAATATAATATAATAGTATATTTGTGTGCTTATTCCACTGCAAGTTTCAAAATTCTCCCTAAGGCTATTTTATGCAAACCAAGGGAATTATCATTTGCATGTCATAAGACAGTATTCCTTTCACTCTTCAAACTGAAATTCATTCTGTTTGTTTTGTTTACAGCCAATGTAGTTTATTCCGTTTTGATGAATTGTGAATAGCGTGGAAGATTTCACTTGATTTCTCTGACAGTTCTGGCATTTTACGACCATTTGCAATGTTTCTCTCACGCACAAACACAACTTTTTTCCACGCTTCCCATTGTCTTGAGAATCATTGAAGCATAGCGAGAACAACTGGCGCTACCCATGTAGCATATGAAGAACGCGAGTTGGTCTCCAGAGTTTTGAAACCACTGGTTATCGCAGAGAAGAACATATCCTTCGAGAAAGGTCTTAAAAGTTTAAACTATGAATGCGTTATAGGAATCCGCCAGAAATAGTGATGAATATTACAGGATGGTTGCTCCACGTATAGATTGTGCTGAATTTCCTATCGACAGTTCTTCGCATTCTTCCACTCAAGGGATTCTTCAAATGACATCGGGTAATTTATGGTCAAAAGTGATAGTAGTTCACTTTCAGGGTTAGTATGGAGTCCTGAAAAGTGCGCTCGTTATGTTTTAGCGACTGCTGTTCAAAGTAATGAGCCACCCACAGGTGACTGGGCATTACTATAGGTAGGCGTACATGTGACGCTGCCAACGTATGACCAGAATTCCTCTCGGTAAAGTTCTACGAATTAACGATACTGTAGTCACTGAGAACTTTGCACATTGTTCATCTGCTAGTCAAGAGAGATTCGATTAACGTAAAACCTGTTGTTGATGTGTAACCCATATCCACCTGAACCTGTTTACTTTTGTCACAATTTTCTTCACTTCTTCAGTTTTTACCCAAACAACTCCATCCGTTGCAAAGCAGACGATTCCTAGATGCTGCAGAATGTGTCCTATCAATCTGCGTCAGTTTTCGTCAAATTACGCCATAAATTTCTTTAGGAAGTGAGGCTGATTCTAACTGCGGAGAGTTATGACCTTTGTATCGTATTAGATTATAAACTTATAATACATGTATTGCCTAAGCACGTATTGACAAGCGCCTATGTGTCGTTGTTGCAATCAGAAGATCCGATGGTGGGTGCAAAACCAAAATCTATAATCAATTTTATTATTTTGTTATGAGTTTCTTCCCAGTAATATTCAGTATCATTTCAAACAAATACATTCAGAACAGATATTCACTATTTAAATTTATATTCGATATTAACGAATTTCTTTTCTTTCAGAAAAGTTTTCCTTGGTGTTACCAGTCTGTATTTTATACCATATCGGTTTCGGCGATTGTCATTTATTTTGCTTCCCTAAATAGGAAAACCCATCTACTAGTATCTGTGTCTCCTTTACTGATATAATTCCGCAGGCATTATCTGATTCCATTCAATTACATTCCATTACCCTTTTTTCACATCCGTTTTCTTCATATTAACACTTCATTTCAAAATACCGACCAATCCATTCAGCTGACCTTCAAAGTCTTTTGCCACCTACAACTGAATTACAATGTCATCGGCAAACCTTAAAGTTTATATTTAACTTTCTCTGAACTTCGGGTCTATCTGCAATTTTCTCCTTAGTTTCATTTACCGCATGCTCAGCGTGTACATGGAAAAATACTGAGGATAGGTTACAAACCAGTCTCACTTCCTTCTCAACAACAGATTTCCTTCCATTTCTCTCAACTCTCATATCTGCAGTCTGGTTTCTGGACAAGTTGCAAATGAACTTTTGCTTTTTGTATTATATCGCTGTTGCCTTCAGGCAAAGATAGTTTTCTCCTCAACAATATAAAAAAAAGAAAAAAGTCTCTAAATCGTCACATACTATAAACGTAGGTTTGGCTTTGTACATCCTATCACATAGGATAAGTCATAGGGTTAGCGTTGTCAGTATTTGCAGCAATGACCCTTTAAACAGATCATCTACTGGATTCCCAGGAATTTGAATTATTATGCTTTTCTCGAAGTCTGAGAGTATCCAAACTGTTTCATATACATATTCTCGAAAAATGTTTTAATGATTCAGAGGGAATGTCGTCTTCAGATTACGTGTTTCGATTTGGGTCTTTCTTCGCTCTGTCAGATTCTTGTCGCAGAGAAACATCTGCCATCCCACGTTCCATATTGTTTTTATCCTTTGTATAGCGTTTCTATACAGAGTGATCCACAGGTCTGTACTGTCCTTCTAAAACAAATACTACTGAATAAACAGAAATCTGAAGTCATACGGTATGAGGTCAGCAGGGGGAAACTGTGAAAATATGATGGCCAATTTGGAAGCTGCCATCTTGGATACAACTCGTAATTTTCAGAACAGGGGGGACGTTTGATACATCGAACACAGAATTACCGAGAAGAACAATGGTGTCTTTCTTTTGAGTACAGCTTTGTTTATTGCCCAGATCCGTGGCATTTTTCACACGACAAGGCAATTCAAAAAAAATGGTTCAAATGGCTCTGAGCACTATGGGACTTAACATCTATGGTCATCAGTCCCCTAGAACTTAGAACTACTTAAACCTAACTAACCTAAGGACAGCACACAACACCCAGCCATCACGAGGCAGAGAAAATCCCTGACCCCGCCGGGAATCGAACCCGGGAACCCGTGCGTGGGAAGCGTGAACGCTACCGCACGACCACGAGATGCGGGCGACAAGGCAATTGCCGGTGATCGCACATAGAGGCTACAAGATGTGCTCCATATGTTATCCAGCATATTGTACGATGCTTGTCATCCATTTCATCCATACATATATGAACTTTAACCAATCCGTGTACCGGAGTGCCAACGGAAGAGTCAAAATCCGCTCACCTTCGGATATCTAAGAACTATCGCTGGGGAAAGCTGGTACCGATGTATGTCCAGACTTCTATCCCATGATGAAGTGGGCTCTATCAAGTTGAGAAGAAAATTGAAAAAGTTTCCTCCTCAGGCACCAGTAAGAGCAACACATCTTCGCCTAGAAGATGACTGGCCGTGTAACCTGAATAAAGAAGGTCGTAACAACAGTCGGTGTTCCTCAGAATGAATTTTTCACTCTGCAGTGGACTGTGTGCTGGTGTGACACTTCCTGGCAGATTAACACTTTGTGTCGGACCGCAAGTCGTACCCGTGAGCTTTGCCTTTCACAGGAAAGTGCTGTACCAAATGAGCTACTAAAGGCAGACTCACGGGGCGCCCTATTTTCGCCAGTATCTTATCTCATACCTTCCAAATTTCATAAAAATTCTCTTGTGTAGCCTACAGGACACGCACTCCTGGAGAAAAAAAGATGTGGAGACATGACACACAGTTTTAATCTGCCATGGAGTTTCATACGTTTGTCACACAGTTTTAGCCTTCCATGAAGTTTTATACGTTGGATGGGTTTACATCTGTTCAGTAACTGTAATTCTGTTTATTTACCTCTGAGTTCACATAGAAATTTGCTTCAGTTGCAAACAGTATGTCGTACGGGGATTGACGGTTTTCGTATATCTGGTGTGTCATCCATCCTACAGATATAACTCGACGATCTGAATCCTCGTCAGTAACTTTCGTATTTTTGAGCGTGTCGTTTGTATGTTGCCTAAATTGTCATCACTAGTATAAGGCTGACCATAGAGCCCTGCGACACACGACGAGTACTGCATTCTGGACTCTTACTGAACGATGCGACAACAGCGGTTGATGTTGCCTAATCTGTAGATGTTTTGGTGGTCTAAGTTTCAAATTATCTCTGACGGAGCATTGCCATGAAATTTCGCGAATAGTTTCATATTGCGGGTAACGAATGGCATGCATGGATTACAATGGTTGAAATTTTCTGCGATTATATGGCTGATGTTGTCTCCAGTTATCAAGACAATCTCAATGCATTCGGCTTGTGTTAATAGCATCAACTTTCACTCCACCTGTAAGGAGGAAACATCAGCCGTAACTCGAGAATTACTCTTCTTATGTGAAAGGAGCCATAGTTTATCTCGTGTATTCTCTATCTGTTTTAATATTTCAATATTATGAGTTGCGATTTCCGAAACGGCCACCATCTTGGTAACATAGCTTCACAGCTTTCCACTCCTCCCCGTCTCCCGCCTCTTGATGTCTGACTTCATATTTATTTTTATCCATCTGTTTTGTATCGGATTGCTATTTGAGTACTTGACATTGATGGAGCTACGCTTCTTTTCTCCAAAGGTTTCCCCTGAATTTTCCGTTTGTCACATCTTTGTTTCCCATAGTCGTGCATTGTTCTACGGCTTCGCATTTGTCTTGTAGCCATTTCTGCTTCGCCATTTGTACTTCCTGCGAGTTTCACTTGCAGACTTGTTTATTCCCGTTTGCTTACTTTATCTGTTACATTTTTACATTTTCCCCTTCCAGCTATCAAATTCAGTTTCATATGTGTTATCCGATGTTTTCTGTTGTGTCTCGTTTGTAGCCTGTTTCGTTTTCTGTTTTCTTCACTGTGTCATCTCTCAATGTTCCCATTCGTCTTTATTGGTGTTCCTTTCCCCTGTTTCATCAATCTTTCACTAATGGTTCCTTTGAAACTCTCAACACCCACTGGTTCTTTCAATTTATCTATGTCCCAACTTCTTAAATTTCTTTTTTGTAATTTCTTCGTTTTAGTCACAATTTCACAACCAATAAAATATAGAGCGCGTCCATATTTGCTCCAGGTCTGTTTTTCAGTTTAAAATATGGTTTCTGAGTCTGTCTTCACATTTTATAACCTACCTGAAATATTCCAGTGTCTCCACGTCTGTTCTACGTATGTATCCACTTTCCACGTTCCTTAAATCAAGTTTTGCCAATGGTTAAATTGTAGCGTTCGCAAATTGTTACCAGTTGGCTTGCCCTTTTATTCTTCTCCTCCTGTCCATGTTCTTCGATAATTTTTCCTACTATCGATTTACAGTCTCCCATCATAATTAAATCCTCGTCTCTCTTAACAATATGATTTTTTCATTTCACTACACATTCCCAATTTTCATTTTCTGAGGAGTTAGTAAGCATTTAAACTTATGAGAGTGTAGTGGGAGTTGGCGTTTACATCGGCTGCGATCTTGCATTCTCCATGATGTTAGTAGTAGCTCAACTTCATACTGATTATTAGATTTGCGACTGAATTACTCATATTTGATTTTGTGTTGACAACCCTGTTGTGTTTTGCCTAGAAGTCCCACCCAAACAACATCTGTTTTTCCTGATGATAGCATTCACTTGAGTAGTCTCTGTCCAAGAGATCCGAACGGTGGAGTATTTCACCTACGGAATACTGTACCCAACAGAATGTTATCATCATTATAAAGTATAGCTGCATGTCATCGAGAAATATAGCAGCTGCAGTTTCCTCTTGCTTTCAGCTGTTTGCAATACCAAGAAAGCAAGTCCATTTTGATTTACGCTAAATGGCTGGAATAGTCAATTTTCCATACTGTTGTCTCTGCAACTTCTGAAAAGACTGCTGCTCGTCTTAAGGAATATGTTAGTGTAGCCTCTCAAGAGATAGTCGCTCGATAAGAATGCACCTAAGCTACAGCTACCTGTCTCTCTGACCCACACAAACCACGCCATCAGCAATTTTGGTGGTTTTCCGGGGGATAATGTGTTTTTCTTTCCTTTTTTAACGAAAGCTTTTCTCTACAATGTAATACCTCTACCATCTTTAATTATTCTACTACATCCATTTCGTCTTAAGAGTTTGATCGACAGATCACTTGAGTCACGTTTCCTCTAGACGTTCATTATTTGAGTTGAGATATCCTACTAATCATCGGGGAAGTCTGACCCATTTTACGGAAAATGATCACCTTTGGGCTTATTTTTGTGGCTATTTGTACGCTGGCGACGAATATTTCTAAGATGCTACAACTTAAAAGTGGTCCACACTGTCGATGAAAGTGGTTGTTGACTTCGCCTTATAATAAGGGGTGTGGATAACTACTAACTATGAACAAATACTGCAATAAACATTTTTTATTGAGCCCTAACTGCCAAACCGCCGGACGTTGCATTAAATTTTAATCGATTACTAACCCTACTCCGTACCATGAAGAGAAACTTGAGCAACGGAATTCTAATTATTGAACTCTAGAAAGCCTGTCACGGATCACACTTTGCTACATTGTTAAGTAATTTTCTCTCACACGGTACAGGAGGCTAAACATTACATGTTATGGGGACATGTGCTGGAGTGCACTTCGAGGATGAGTACAACGAAGTAGTTAGCTGCATTATTAACATTTATTTCACAAATGGAGCGTACTCCTGAGGTCACAATTACATGAATCGTACATAAAAATACTAAAACTATTGTTCCATACGTGCAAACAATACTAGAGTACCGATCATGTATCATTAAAAGGATGAGTGGGAAAAGAGAGTACAAAATAGACGCTCAATTAATCACACAAAAAGATTCGAATGCAAAGTTCAGGACTGTGGACTTGTAATTCAACCACCAAAGCCAGCTCTTGCCTCAGAGCGAAAAAACCCACGGCAGTTAACTGGAAAACGTTGCATGTATTGTTTCGTAGCCAAGCACCGAATTCGGTTCCATCTGAATTCACGTAAAAATGAACCTAAGATCGTCAGTCGTAAGGATTCCGCACTGTTCCTAACGATGGAGTCAGTTACGGAGAATAATGATTCGATTCGACCCAATTCCCACCTAAAAATTACTTGTTACTTGATTTCGGGGCAGCGACTGCTTGCCGCGACTGCTCTCGTCCACCTCCCGATGATTTCTCTTTGAAAATTAAATTTTTTCGCGTCTGCATACAGAGAGCGACAAAATCTGGCTAATCACCAAACTGCTGCTTTTTTGAGAGAGCAGGCGTTTCCTCCAGTCAGCAGACAGAAGAGGAAACGCTCGTTTCCCTCGGGGTGAAATTTTCCATCCCGTTAAACGGCTGAAATTCTGCAGACAACGTCGCAGCACCCTGATACGAACCGCTCAGCCACGCGGCTCCACGCCTAGAGACTCGCGGCCGCGTGTATGTGGCGATCATTCATGCTCGGGACACATGGTAGAAGGTACATATTGTATTGGCTGTGAATTGTAATTAAGGCGAGAATAAAGACGCATAAATTCGTGTCCGGCACGAAAAATATGAGCACGAAAAATAGTAGCATATTCAGGCAGAGGAAAGATACTCTGTCGAGCGTGATAAGTGAAAACTACCAAAATTTTATGGGAGGTGGAATGAGTGTCGCGTTTCAGACTACGTTGGAATGACAAATGACAGTCTCTCCCCGCATTCGCAGCCAACGTCGCTAACTTATGTGCGATGGTATTCAATTCGGAGGTAGCAGTTTCGAATCCTGCTGATGAGGAAATGTTCACAGCCAGAATTTGACTGGTAAGTGCAGATGAGATATAAACACCAGAAATTTTGACAATATCCAAACCTCTCAGCAATGTCTCAAGGAATGAGGCCGTGTAACATTGCTGATGGTGCTCCATGAAATGCAGATATTGAACTCGACAGTTCCCTGGGTATTACTGGACAGGAGTATGTTCTGTTCGAGCACCGAGTCTTGTAGTCGCACTGCTCCCATCACAGACACGAACACAACATCACTCTGTATTCGCACTTATTAAAAGGCACCTACAGTGAATAGATATACTTAAATCACAACTCTCAAACTTAAAAAAGGAAAAATTAAATTGCACGCAAAGAGAAAAAGTTCTAGACCTACACGACTAAAGTAATCCCTAGTGATTTCCCAAACAATAACGCTATAACATGCTTTCGCTCTTTTTCATCCCAGTTGTAACCGCTCAATGTCATTCAATACGATCACGACGACACGCCTCGATCGACGTTAACACTCGTGGTGTCACATGGCAGTGGACGTTTGAAAATTCGTAACTCTAGCTCAGTGGTCGTCAATTGATTTAAATGTATTTCCCGGCTGACTCTTAAGTCAATTACTGCCACGGGGGTGAGGAGAAAGAACACATCCTAGTGGTACCAGCATTATGCGTATTTAGATGTTCTGTTAATCTGAATGGTTTGCAATGTTACAGCGATTCTATTCGAACTCTATACTGATGTACCGACAAGCACCATTTTCGCAGATAAACATGCAAGTACGTAATGGATGTTCAGTTTCTCAATATAGTTCGTCGCACTCACACATTATACATCCGCTGTAAGAACAATTTCATGCATTTACATTTTGGGTTTCCCACAATATTGATTGGCTAAATATTATGATGATACGTTTATCATGTAGTCAAGACTACGCAATGAAGCAAAATCGTGGATAAAATTGAAATGTAATTTGTTTACTAACACTTTTCTTTTCACTAATTAAATATGAAATATGAATCGGGATTGGAGGTGATGACCTTATCCTTCTTTTTTAGTATTTTAGGTCCCCGTTAATTAATATCTGGTAGTTAATAAGCGAACTATTTTTTATGCTGGCGCGTTGTTTGTATCAGTTACCCCCGCAACCGTCCAAGGATAAGATTCTATTAATGTTCCGCGCACCCACGTTTCACCATTTTATAAAATGCAGAATTACGTAAACTATAGCTTTCCGTTGCGCACAACTTTCGTGGGTTCCACAACCATAATAGTTTCCCAAGAGTATTTTCCCAGCTAACACAAAGTTCAAATTATGTTGTCGGATTCATTTTCACTTCAGCCGAGAATAACGCCTCTGATCACTTCGTCACACGTAATGAATTTGAAACGTGCTTGAAGAGTCTTTAAATAATGTCCTTAACGAATTTCGCAGTCGCGTACCACTTTTTCATCGACTAGCCCGATCGCGATAACTGAAGGTAGAGAGCTCAATAATGTGTTACACGTTCTTTTTTGTTGTTGTTGTTGTGGTCTTCAGTCCTGAGACTGTTGATGCAGCTCTCCACGCTACCCTATCCTGTACAAGCCTCTTCATCTCCCAGTACCTACCGCAACCTACATCCTTCTGAATCTGCTTAGTGTATTCATCTCTTGGTCTCCCTCTACGATTTTTACCCTCCACGCTACCCTGCAATACTATTGGCGACCCCTTGCTGCCTCAGAACATGTCCTACCAACCGATCCCTTCTTCTAGTCAAGTTGTGCCACAAACTTCTCTTCTCCCCAATCCTATTCAATACTTCCTCTTTAGTTATGTGATCTACCCATCTAATCTTCAGCATTCTTCTGTAGCACCACATTTCAAAAGCTTCTATTCTCTTCTTGTCCAAACTATTCATCGTCCATGTTTCACTACCATACATGGCTACACTCCATACAAATACTTTCTGAAACGACTTCCTGACACTTGAATCTATACTCGATGTTAACAAGTTTCTCTTCTTCAGAAACTCTTTCCTTGCCATTGCCAGTCTACATTTTATATCCTCTCTACTTCGACCATCATCAGTTATTTTGATCCCCAAATAGCAAAAATACTTTACTACTTTAAGTGTCTCATTTCCTAATCTAATTCCCTCAGCATCACCCGACTTAATTCGACTACATTCCATTATCCTCGTTTTGCTTTTGTTGATGTTCATCTAATACCCTGCTTTCAAGACACTGTCCATTCCGTTCAACTGCTCTTCCAAGTCCTTTGCTGTCTCTGATGCACTGTCATCGGCGAACCTCAAAGTTTTTATTTCTTCTCCATGGATTTTAATACCTACTGCGAATTTTTCCTTTGTTTCCTTTACTGTTTGCTCAATATACAGATTGAATTACATCGGGGATAGGCTACAGCCCTGTCTCACTCCCTTCCCAACCACTGCTTCTCTTTCATGCCCCTCGATTCTCATAACTGCCATCTGGTTTCTGTACAAATTGTAAATAGCCCTTCTCTCCCTGTATTTTACCCCCGCCACCTTCAGAATTTGAAAGAGAGTTTTCCAGTTAACATTGTCGAAAGCTTTCTCTAAGTCTACAAATGCTAGAAACGTAAGTTTGCCCTTCCTTAATCTAGCTTCTAAGATGAGTCGTAAGGTCAGTATTGCCTCACGTGTTCCAACATTTCTACGGAATCCAAACTGATCTTCCCCGAGGTCGGCTTCTACTAGTTTTTCCATTCGTCTGTAAAGAATTCGCGTTAGTATTTTGCAGCTGTGACGTATTAAACTGATAGTTCGGTAATTTTCACACCTGTCAACACCTGCTTTCTATGGGATTGGAATTACTATTTTCTTCTTGAATTCTTCCTACCTTTTTGGAGTTTCTTCAGTTTTAATCTACAGGTCATAACTATTGGTTATTATGGTCAGAGTCCACATCTGCTTCTGGAAATGTCTTACAATTTAAAACCTGGTTCCTAAATCTCTGTCTTACCATTATATAATCTATCTGGAACCTGTCAGTATCTTCAGGCTTCTTCCATGTATACAACCTTCTTTTATGATTCTTGAACCAAGTGTTAGCTATGATTAAGTTGTGCTCTGTGCAAAATTCTACCAGGCGGCTTCCTCTTTCATTTCTTAGCCCCAATCCATATTCACCTACTACGTTTCTTTCTCTCCCTTTTCCTACTACCGAATTCCAGTCACCCATGACTATTAAATTTTCGTCACCCTTGACTATCTGAATAATTTCTTTTATTTCATCATACATTTCTTCAATTTCTTCGTCATCTGCAGAGCTAGTTGGCATATAAACTTGTACTACTGTAGTAGGCGTGGGCTTCGTATCTATCTTGGCCACAATAATGCGTTCACTATGCTGTTTGTAGTAGCTTACCCGCATTCCTATTTTCCTATTCATTATTAAACCTACTCCAGCATTACCCCTGTTTGATATTGTGTTTATAACCCTGTAGTCACCTGACCAGAAGTCTTGTTCCTCCTGCCACCGAACTTCACTAATTCCCACTATATCTAACTTTAACCTATCCATTTCCCTTTTTAAATTTTCTAACTTACCTGCCTGATTAAGGGATCTGACATTTTACACTCCGATCCGTAGAACGTCAGTTTTCTTTCTCCTGATAACGACATCCTCTTGAGTAGTCCCCGCCCAGAGATCCGAATGGGGGACTATTTTACCTCCGGAATATTTTACCCAATATGACGCCATCATCATTTAACCATACAGTAAAGCTTCATGCCCTCGGGAAAAATTACGGCCGTAGTTTTCCTTTGCTTTCAGCCGTTCGCAGTACCAACACAGCAAGGCGGTTTTGGTTAGTGTTACAAAGCCAGATCAGTTAATCATCCAGACAGTTGCCCTTGCAACTACTGAAAAGGCTGCTGCCCCTCTTCAGGAACCACACGTTTGCCTGGCCTCTCAACAGATACCCCTCCGTTGTGGTTGCACCTACGGTACGGCTATCTGTATCGCTGAGGCACGCAAGCCTCCCCACCAAGGGCAAGGTCCATGGTTCATGGGGAGGGGGTCGTTCTTTTATATGAATTAAAAAACAAACGCGCCCCTATATCTTTCTGTCCCGCTTGCTCTTTGCTACTTTGCTTTTTATTACTTTCCATTATATTGCTTCTTAGTAATACTGTGCAGTTATTAAAGTTTCCTCTTTTTAATTCTTCCCCGATTTTAATTAATATGATGCTAATTGACACGCCTGCCAGCAAAGTACCGTTATACAGTCGCTATGTGAATATCTTCAAGAGACTGTATATAACCTAACAATCTACTTTCCAGATAGGCTTGAAAGAAAAACCTTTACGACCTCTCACCTATATTTTCGTAGATGTAAGGTGTGGTTGTTAAAATACTCGTAAGTTATGGTATGGCTACATAGCATATCTGATAGTTTTTCGAGGAGCTCACGTACATCTACGGACGTAGCCAGCAATCTGTAGGAAGATCCAACTACACATAATATCTTACTGTTTATACAAATTTTGGTCTAAACCATTTCCCAGCCTAGTTTCGTGTGCAGTGTTATGAAAACACAACCTTGCATGTAGCTCGCTATTCGCTTCAACACTAAAGCCTGCCTGAAACATATTGCTATCCACCTGTGATGTACGTCGTACTTCACTTCAGAGTTTTCGAAATGCTTCAAACTCTGGTATACTGGATATAATTGATTAAGGCTGGTTGAGACCTCTGCATCTATTTTTATCTCCTTCGGCGAATACGCCCTGAAATAACAACTCTATGTACAGAGAGTCAGCTATTCTGGTAGCTATCCGGAACAGTTTAGGAATAACCTTCAGCTGTCAGTCCTATGGTGGATGTCTAAGAAGCTAAAAGTACTCACAGTATCGATGAAGTCTCTAGCTCCGTTCGGATTAGCTCGGCGAATGCTCCATGATCACTGCTGCAGGCTGCGAGCATCGTTGAATCGCCACCGGTAGAGGTCGTCACTTCAGCCTTGTATGCCAGTCCTCGGAGCGACCAAGTGCGACCTCCGAGAGAAAATAATAGGCACACGCAATCGCGATGCGGGTCACAAATTGCAGCTGGCAGCACTCTGTGACCTTAATTTCTCCTCTAATGGCTGCTTCAACAGCTTCAACATATTTCACGATTTTCCTCACAGCGAATGCGTTGCCATCCCTTACCACCACTGCCCGAAAGAGTGCCGTTGGTCGCTGTATAGTCAACAGATCGGTCCTTTTCTGCACTCGCTTTAACCCTTCCAAGAGTAGAATTAATTTCTATATCCCATTTTGACTTTAATAAAATGAAGGAATATATTTTATTAACAAAAAATATCTCTCATATTCTTCAAACTGACGATATTCACCTCCGTTACTGAAGCACCTCTACATCACATATTTTTGGCACAAACAATCCTGTCGGAGGAACATTAGCAACTGAGCATTACACCAGAGGTTGAAAATACCGTTACACTTGCAAAATTCTTTTATTTAACAGCTCCGCGTTCATTGGTAGCACACCGCGTCTTGCACTCGTCCACCGCGGCACTCGGGGTCACGGTACCAAGTTACGGCACCTGAAGATGGGCGTGTAAGAGCCCGAAACCGGTCGCGTGTTAAATAAAAGAACCTTCAACTGTAGGGGTATTTTCAACCTACGACATATTCTTGGAGTTATGCTTAAACCCATGGTGAATACGTCAATACTTTTAATGGTCGCAGTTTATTGTGTTTATATTCTTATTCTTGCGTGAGACGCCTATTTCTCGTTGGACCCATGATGCAATACATTTAGGTAATATTTTTACGAGAAAATGGTGTAGAATCTTTAGAGAAAAAGAGAAGCAGTAATATGCTGACAACACCGTTAAGATGTACAAAAGTTAAGATCTGTAAAACTTTTCAGATCAAGAATGGATGCACTCCTGTGACTACACTACTGGCCATTAAAATTGCTACACCAAGAATAAATGCAGATGATAAACCGGTATTCATTGGACAAATATATTATACTACAACTGACATGTGATTACATTTTCACGCAGTTCGGGTGCATAGATCCTGAGAAATCAGTTACCAGAACAACCACCTCTGGCCGTAATAATGGCCTTGATACGCTTGGCCATTGACTCAAACAGATCTTGGATACATTTGCCCATGCAGCTTCAACACGATACCACAGTTCATCAAGAATAGTGACTGGCGTATTGTGACGAGCCAGTTGCTCGGCCACCATTGACCAGACGTTTTCAATTGGTGAGAGATCAGGAGAGTGTGCTGGCCAGGGCAGCAGTCGAACATTTTCTGTATCCAGAAAGGCCCCAACAGGAACTGCAACATGCGCTCCTGCATTATCCTGCTGAAATGTAGGGTTTCGCAGGGATCTAATGAAGGGTAGAGCCACGGGCCGTAATACTTCTGAAATGTAACGTTTACTGTTCAAAGTGCCGTCAGTGCGAACATGAGGTGACGGAGACGTGTAGCCAATGGCACTCCATACCATCACGCCGGGTGAGACGCCAATATGGCGATGACGAATACACGATTCCAATGTGCGTTCTCTGCGATGTCGCCAAACATCGATGCGACCATCACGATGCTGTAAACAGAACCTGGATTCATCCTAAAAAATGACGTTTTGCAATTCGTGCACCCAGGTTCGTCGTTGAGTACACCATCGCAGGCGCTCCTGTCTATGATGCAGCGTCAAGGGTAACCACAGCCATGGTCTCCTAGCTGAGAGTCCATGCTGCTGCAAACGCAGATGGTTGTTGTCTTGCAAACGTCCCCATCTGTTGACTCAGGGATCGAGACGTGGCTGCATGATGCGTTACAGCCATGCGGATAAGTTGCCTGTCATCTCGACTGCTAGTGATACGAGGCCGTTGGGATCCAGCACGGCGTTCCGTATTATCCTCCTGAACCCACCGATTCAATATTCTGCTAACAGTCATTGGATCTCGACATAAACCGCAATCACGATAGGCGACAATCCGACCTTTATCAAAGTCGGAAACGTGATGATACGCATTTCTCCTACTTACACGAGGCATCACAACAACGGTTCACCAGGCATCGTCGGTCAACTGCTGTTTGTGTATGCGAAATCGGTTGGAAACGTACCTCATCGCGACCGGCGCCAACCTTGTGTGAATGCTCTGAAAAGCTAATCATTTGCACATCACAGCATCTTCTTCCTGTCGGTTAAATTTCGCGTCTGTAGCACGTCATCTTCATCGTGTAGCAATTTTAATGGCCAGTAGTGTACATGTGATGTTAGTCCTGACTCGTTACTTTCGGGTGCTGCTTTGTCAACGTTAACTTATAGAGTTCTTTACTGAATGGTGCAGTCGTATTCCTTGTTGCTGCATTCAGGATATTCACGAACTATTGGTTTGTTTTTCATTTAAATAAAATTACCATCCCCTTTTCTTGTCTTTCATCCAGATAAAAGTTGTCTTATAAACTCTTGATCACTTCAACGACCTCACGATAAATAAAAATTATTAATTTTTGTGATACCTAAGAGAAAATAAAGAAAACATGCCTGTAGTTTTTTTCCTTCAGCAGAAATTCTCATCAGAAGAAAATAAAAACAGTTCATGGAAACACACATGCAACAGAAATGTAAAGGCATGCGTTCTGTTGCAACTTAATTGCTAAGACATGAATATGTGTTCCCGCTGTCTACAAAGGCAAATCAGTCCCAGTACTTCAAGAGTATTTTATCACTGATTATACAGTGGGCCAAAAGTCGCTGCACATCGTAACCATTGAATACGCAACAGAAATGCTGAAAGAACTGAACGCTTTATTGATACTACAAGATTCTAACATTCATCCCAGAATTTTTAGGATTCTGGATAACAGCTTGTAAAACTGAGCTTAGTTTCATCGCTTATTAATAGCTTGCTCGACCTGTGGTAACTCACTGAAAATCAACTTTTCTCTATATATATTTCCGCAAATTGTAGACATCTTTCCTTGTAGGTGGAAAGTGTTGAAATTATTATTCTATCCATTTATTATTAAAGTATAATCACCTTTGGACCACGTTTTTAAAGCATAAAGTCTTTCTCCGTTAGAAAACATCTCCGTAACTTCGAGTTTCATGAATACACAAACAAGGAATGATCTGGAGAGTGGATAGTATAAATTTTCCGCACAAATGGACACAGTAAGCCTCTTTTTGCAGCAAAGTGGATCAAATAATGCGTTTAGTTTCAACGTGAAAAGTTAAATCATTATTTTTAAGCAGTTTTGACTGTGTCATGGTTCAGATATTAGCTATTGTTTTTTGTTGAGTTAAAACTACCTAGTTGAGAGCCTGGTCAAAACAAAACTACCCACCAACGTTTCGTCATCGTTCATGGAACATCTTCAGAAATGAAACAGTGAAAATTGAGTGGGAACCTTATGGGAGCCGTATATTATAAGGTCATTGTGACCTGTGTAGGAAGCGCCACAACCGTGAAATGATACCAAATGCTTAGGTTTCTTGGTGATAAGTGACATCTTTCAAGGTTACAAGTAATCGATTCTTAGGATTTTTCTTTTTTCAAATTCGGCGGCATCCATAAAAATGGTTCAAATGGCTCTGAGCACTATGGGACTCAACATTTTAGGTCATAAGTCCCCTAGAACTTAGAACTACTTAAACCTAACTAACCTAAGTACATCACACACAGCCATGCCCGAGGCAGGATTCGAACCTGCGACCGTAGCAGTCCCGCGGTTCCGGACTGCAGCGCCAGAACCGCTAGACCACCGCGGCCGGCGGCGGCATCCATATTTTATTTAATTAGACTCCCTCTTCATTTTAATTTTAATTATTATGACGGTCATAAAATTTATTTCGGTCTCAACATTTTACAGCACTTTCCGTAACTGCAGCCTTAAGTTTGTCGGAACCGGTGTTCAAATATACTCTCAGCTACGACTTCACTGAATTTTATACGCATCATCTGTTGCCAACGAAAGATGTATATCTTCTATACATCTAAGGAATTCCTCTATTTTTATAGTGGGCATGAAAACCATGCCAAAACTTTCACAGTCGGCTTTTAAGAAAAAAGGCTACTCGAAAAAGAAGAAGTACTACAGCCAAGCAGGAAGACTCTTGCAGATAATGATTAGCAGCAACCAAGGCGAAATGTCTTCCCCCATACAATGTTACTGGTCGAATTAGGAAAGTTTTGGCAAGCCGTTATACGAGTGGGCAAGTTTTGATCTAACCCAATAATTGGCACATAGCCTCATAATTAGTAACTTAACGCCACCACTTCACCTGTCCTTGCAAACCAAATGACGATTTCCTTGTCCACCAGGATCTAATCTCCTGACTCTCGGTCGGCTGTCACATGAACATCCGCCAGGATCCAATCACCTTCACTCTGCGTCGGCTGTCACATGATCGAAACCGACGTGCAAAACAGGTATCCTGTCCCTGCGTTGCTATGCAACACTCCCAACGCCGCCGCGCGGCTAGCTTACTGTATCCGGGCGAATCTGACGAAACCATTCCACGACAATGCTGAGCAGCTTACGCAAAAAGAAAGGACGGTAAAAGAAAGGTCAAACATCCTTTTGGTGACGAGATCTCTGCATACATTTAAAAGGTATCATACTGGTATTCAAGCCATTTAAGGGTAAACGTAAACAAACATACATTCAAAAATGGCTCTGAGCACAATGGAACTTAACATCTGTGGTCATCAGTCCCCTAGAACTTAGAACTACTTAAACTTAACTAACCTAAGGACATCACACAACACCCAGTCATCAAACATACGGTACTGCAGCTTCTTTGTTATTCCAGATTACGAAGCAATGTTCCCTTGGATTTTGAAGTAAGATGTCCCACTTGTACGGGAATATATATAACGGATGTTAGAGCGCAGGTTGTAAACACATGGTTGACGGTATATGGAAGCTAGAGTTCGGCCGTGAGTCGTGTTCGGACAGCCAAGTGGTAAGGCGGCCGCTTGCGATAAGTGGGAAATTTGGGTTCGAGTACCGGTTCGGCACAAATATTCATTGTCGTCATTCCATTAAACAGCTAATGTCTGTCCATATTCGCAACTGCGAATACATTTCGTGTAACAAGTACGAGGATTGGAACTTAAATAGTGGCAACTATTTATTCATAACCGATACAAAAGAGTTACATGTTTGCCCCTTTGCAACTTTACTCCCAGGAGAAGATCCGTACGGTGACCGTAGCACCGTTAGCCGCTTAGATGGAACTCGGCAGGAGCCTGTAGTATTGAATCGCGATGCATCGTCAGTGTCACCAGTGTTGTGTAGAATCCGTTACCAGCGATGTGGAAGGCTTAGTATACCGTTAGCAGAGCCTGTTCTGTTGATGGTGCGAATGGAGCGGTCTACTGCCTGTCGAATCTCTGGAACAGTTCTGTAGCGAATGCCACGAAGTGGTTCCTTCATCTTCGGAATCAAATCAAAGTCACAAGGACTTAAGTCCGGGGGGTATGGTGGATGGTAGAGTACTTCCCAGTTCCATCGACCGAACAGAGCTGCGCATTGTCGTGCAAAATGATGGGTGGGTTGCGCAGAAGGTGTCGCCGCTTCTTTCTCAAAGCTGGTCGCAGGCGATGCTCCAAAAAGAACACTAATACTCTGGATTGACGGTCTGCCACGCAAGAACGAAATGCGTTTGGATAACACCATCGCAGTCGTCCACAAGAATCACCATATCTTCACTCCATTCGCAGCATAAACAGAACAGACTCCGCTAACTACGCCTTCCACATCGCTGGCAACGGGTTCTACACAACGCTAGCGACTATTTTGATGGTCAGTAACAGGTGCAAACATGTAAATCTTTTGCGTCGTTTGTGAATAAATAGTTGTCACTATTTAAGTTCCAACCCCCGTATAATTCAGGATTACCGGACGGATATCTGAAACATCCTTCCACCGAATGCGAGTCCAGTGCCTGAATCGCTGCAGCACATCATTTGGAGTCTGGTATCTTTCTGCTGCTTCTGCATACTAACGAAGAAACGATTTTTATATATTCGTGTTTTAACGATGTTTTATTTAGCATCTGTATGTATTCCTGAGGCTTGCAAATGGCTATATAGCCGAACATGGGTAGTATTTAAGTAGACAAAGGATCTCCTAACCGAAGCAATGACAGCCAAGGTGGCAGAACTATGACACTAAAAGAAAGTATTAAAAAGAAAGAAAGCGATAAATAAGACAAGAGTGTGATTCGGCGTCTGCAATTCGATGGAAACATAAATTGCAAGAACTTGTTATGTTTCCTGCGGAACGTGGCTCCAGATGTCTACGCACAGATTAAACGTTTCTCAGGTGGTGATTTGTGGGCTCGGAGGTGGGACCCGATAGGGTCCGAGGTGTGTTCCATCGGGTTTTGGGTGGCCAAAACATCAACGTGAGTTCGCTATCAATCTCCTCAAACCACTTTAGAACTATTCTTGCCTTGTGACACGGATAGATTTTCCGCTGGGAAATGCCATTACGTTTGGGGAACGTATTAAGCATGAAGCAGGCAGTAACGTAATCACCGAGCGAGGTGGTGCAGTGGTTATCACACTGGACTCGGGTCTGGCCATCCTTATTTACGTTTTCCGTGATTTCCTAAAACACTTCTGGCAAATTCTGCGATGGCCGACTTCCTTTCCAATCCTTCCATAATCCGTTGGGAACGTAGTCCTCAGTAGTCACGACGTCTTTGCTGTTATCACAGGTTCATTGAGAGCTCCAGTGAATGTCTCATATAGCTTAGTAAGTCTGGATGACGGCGTATCCGGCCACACCCCACACCTGGTGTAAAAAGAATTGTGATTCATCCGAAAAGGCTTGACGCACAACTTCTTATTCCCTGTCCATTAAAATAACAGTCTGGCCTTCGCCAAAGCCGCTTACGTAAGTGGAGCGCCTCATTTGCGGTCTCTATTCCTTATTACCTGCAGAGTGACCGCAATGTATTCACAGAGACTCAGTCTGGCAGTGGGTAGTGTTCATCAAATAATCAAGCCTGTCAATAGGAAATTTGTTCTCGAGCGTTTATTCATTATATGAGGGGCGTTCAATACGTCATGCAACACTTCTTTCGGGCGATTTCGATAAGGAATTTGTTATAGGACGTCGTTCAATATTCCCACTTCAGCCCCTATAATTTGATCAAGTTCCCGCAGGTGGCCGGGGTATACGTAGCCTTCAGAATGGCTCTTACGTGTTCCAGGCAGAGAGCTGTCACTTTCTTTTCGCGGAAAACCAGAACATCACAAAATTTCACCGGCCCTTGCAGGGACGTGGAACAAAAGCACTGTGAGTCGCTGGACGAGACGTCCGTTATCATCGCAAAAAGATGGCGTAAATCTCTCCGATTTACCACGTGCCGGTCGGCCGCCCACAGCTGTGGCCCTTGCAGTGTTGGCACGCATTGACACTCCCATACGAGGTCACGGACGGATCGCAGTCAGACACCTAGCTGCTCAACTGAACTTGTCTGTTTGCACTGTTGATCTTCTCGTTCACCTGTCGCGGTATTCAAAGATGTAGCTGCTGAGAATTCTTCCGGGTTGTATGGCCGTGGTCCATGGAGCTCTTCTATCCCTGACGTTTCATCCAAAGCTAATCTGGACATCTTCCGAGGTGCTCCTGGTTGGGCTGTGGCTTGCCGAATCGGCAAGACTCAGCCCAACCAGGAGCACATCCGAAGATGTCCAGATTAGCTTTGGACGAAACGTTAGGGATAGAAGATACAACCCGGAAGAATTCTCTGCAACTGAAACATCCGGTCGTGAAAGCCTTCCTTGTATGATTCAAAGATATATATTGCTGGGTTTCCCGTCGCCCAACAGAAAACTATAAGGAGCAACGAAAGATCATCTGTGCGGAATTGTCTGCGCGTTTAGAGGCTGATTATGTCAATTGTTTGTCGAACATCGTCACAGGCGATGAAACATGGGTTCTTGACTTCGAACTGGAAACGAACCGGCTATTCATTGAGTGGTGTCACACCTCCTTTTCATCGAGGAAAGAGTCAAAAGCCGCACCCTCAGCTGATAAAGTCATGGTGACGGTCTTCTGGGTCCCCGAAGGGGTTATTCTGTTTGATGTCCTCCCTCCCGGTGCAACGATCAACTCGAAAGTGTACTTGTTTGTCGCCACAAAATACAAACGAACTTCTCCATGACAACGCAAAGCTCCCAAAATCTGTGCACATGAGACGAGCACACAAAACTTCATTGGACTGTTTTTTCTCATCTCTCCTACAGCCCGGATCTCGAACGTCCTGTCTTCCATCTGTATGGTCCAGCAAACGATGCACTCCACGAGTAGCAAGCAGTACGTAGATGATGAGGAGGTTACTGATGGAATCTCCGATGTCCACCAGTAGAGTGGTACCATGTGGGTATACAGCCCTGCCAGTAAGGTAGCGTAAGGCCGTCACACTGAAAGGAGATTATGTTGAAAAATAGTGTTTTATAGCCGAAAGAGTGGGGAACAATAACGTGTATTGGAGTTCTGAACAAAGCGGACCTACTTTCAGAAAAAAAGTGTCCTGCATTACTTACTGAACGTCCCTAAGAGATACATGGTTTTATTACCATTAAATCCATCGCCAAGAGCAGCAGTGACACAAGGGTGGCGTTACGTTGCACCCTATCCCGTTCCCTATTTTCCACATGTCCCTTTCATCGCCAGTTGTGAGTCTCATCATATCAATTCACCTAGTTTTCAGCATCCTCCTGTCACATCACAATCAAACACTTTTATGCTCTTTCTTAGACGTTTTCCCATAGCTCATGTTTTACTTCCGTGTAATGTTGTACTCCAGGCAGTGCAGAGTTATGAAATTTCGGGAATACATTTGTTTCGGTAACATATATAAGTGATTGACGCTGCAAGATCACAGGTCAATGTAAGCGCGAGAAAAGTCACTGAAATATGAAAATTTGATGCATTAATAACACAGGTGGGCAAAAACATATTTTTTGAAAGTTGTTTGAAATTTGGTAGCTGATTTTTAGGTACTTTTCATTGCTGATTTCAGAAATGCAATCCATTTCTTTCTATCACAACAGGTTTTCTCACAAAAAAGGGAGTATTTTTTGGTATAATAACAAAATTCAATTTATCACATTATTTGAAACGTTATAAAATTTTATTTTATTTATAAATCATGTTCTAAACTACATTTCCAGTACAATTCCATTTCCCTTTAAGCTCATAAATACTTATAATAACGCTTTCGCTTTCTGTCGAAGCTTATTTTATTGCTTTACCGGCTGTGGACACGTTGAGGATCATTTCTTTTTATCATCCATCAGTAATCCACTATCATGTTGGCGTTCCATCTTCCTTGATATCTTCGTTCCATTTATTTGATGTTTTGGTGGAATATTTCTCCCTGCTCTTCACTTAGATCTCCAAGGTCTGTTGGGAAGTAGTCGAGATGTGAGTGGAGAAAATGAACTTCTATGCTCATGTTACAGCTCAGCTTCTTAAAACTGTCGAGCATGTCTGCCACGATTGTCTTGTATTTTGGATCTCTTTTTGTTTCCAAGGAAATCGGTAACACCTCATTTAAAAGATGTCCATGCTGCCTTCTCTTTAGTTTCCATTTTGTCCACAAAGTTGAGATCTGTCATTAGTTTTATAATGTCTGGTCCGACAAAGATCCCTTCCTTTATCTTTGCCTCGGTAAACCAGGAAACTGTCCACAAAGATATCTGAAACACTCCCCTTTTTTGGCAATGCCTTAACAAATTGTTTCATCAGCCTCAACATTTTTAACCCCTACCTGTAAGGTTTTTCTCAAGGGCCAAGCTTTTTTTTTATGTAGTGTTGCTTTCTATTTCTACTGTCCCATTCACGGAGAAAGCGAGAAAACTTTGTATAGCCACTTTTTTGACCAAGCAGCATTGTAATCACTTATAAATCACGACATAGTGTCTATTTGTAGTCTGAATAGCAGAGTTTGCTCAAAACCAGTTCAAGGTTTTCGCAACATTCTTTTAAGTGAACCGAGTGTCCAACTGGTATAGAAGCGTACTTATTGCCACTGTTTAGAAGTACTGCTTTAACGCTTCTTTTTGAAGAATCAATAAAAGTCTCACTCATCAGGAGCATGTTCTATTTTGAAACGTGCCATAAATCCAGGAACATCACTACAAAACACCAAGTCACCTTCTTGAGAGAAGAAAGATACAAACTCCTTTCCCTCGATCGATACCAAGAAGAGGATGTACCAGGATCCAACATATGTTTATATTTCAATCTAGATCCTAAAACCTATGCCGATTCCTTAGAAAGGCCTAGGTCTCTAACTAAATAGTTCAGTTCTGATTGTGAGAATGGAATGGGATCGGTTGTGACAGGATCGTAACAATGTCTGTCTTCTTCACTATGGCCTGGATGAACCAATGGCTTGTGATCATCTGTATCATCCAGAGAATCTGGAGGAGAGGTTACTGGATCTTCAGGTCCATGAAGAACAGGGCGAATGGCTGATCGAATGTTAGGGTAAGAAATAACCTTTTTGTTTTTCAAATTGAAACCTCGTACGTTGCAAGAACAAAAATAGCAGTCATCACTATGATTTTTGGACTCCCTCCAAACCATTCGTATTCCAAAACGTAAGGACTGCTTTTTACGTTGAAACCATTGCCTCAGTTCTTCAACACACACTGAATAAACTTTGTGTGAGGCCCAAGGCTTATATTGATTGCCTAAATTTATACCAGACTAGGTGAAATACACTACTGGCCATTAAAATTGCTACACCACGGAGATGACGTGGTACAGACGCGAAATTTAACCGACAGGAAGAAGATGCTGTGACATGCAAATGATTAGCTTTTCAGAGCATTCACACAAGATTGGCGCCGGTGGCGACACCTACAACTTGCTGACATGAGGAAATTTTCCAACCGATTTCTCATACACAAACAGCAGTTGACCGGCGTTGCCACGTGAGACGTTGTTGTGATGCCTCGTGTAAGGAGGAGAAACGCGTACCATCACGTTTCCGACTTTGATAAAGGTCGGATTGTAGCCTATCGCGATTGCGATTTATCGTATCGCGACATTGCTGCTCGCGTTGGTCGAGATCCAATGACTGTTAGCAGAATATGGAATCGGTAGGTTCAGGAGGATAATACGGAACGCCGTGCTGGATCCCAACGGCCTCGAATCACTAGCAGTCGAGATGACATGCATCTTATCCGCATGGCTGTAACGGATCGTGCCGCCACGTCTCGATTCCTGAGCCAACAGATGGGGACGTTTGCAAGACAACAAACTATCTGCACGAACAGTTCGACGACGTTTGCAGCAGCATGGACTATCAGCTCGGAGTCCATGGCTGCAGTTGCCATTGACGCTGCATCACAGACAGGAGCGCCTGCGATGGCGTACTCAACGACGAACCTGGGTGCACGAATGGCAAAACGTTATTTTTTCGGATCAATCCAGGTTCTGTTTACAGCATCATGATGGTCGCATCCGTGTTTGGCGACATCGCGGTGAACGTACATTAGAAGCGAGTATTCGTCATTGCCGTACTGGCGTATCACCCGGCGTGACGGTATGGGGTGCGATTGGTTACACGTCTCGGTCACCTCTTGTTCGCATTGACGGCAGTTTGAACAGTGGACGTTACATTTCAGATGTGTTACGACTCGTGGGTCTACACTTCATTAGATTCCTGCGAAAGCCTACATTTCAGCAGGATAATGCACGGCCGCATGTTGCAGGTCCTGTACGGGCCTTTCTGGATACAGAAAATGTTCGACTGCTGCCCTGGCCAACACATTCCCCAGATCTCTCACCAACTGAAAACGTCTGGTCGAATGTGGCTGAGCAACTGTCTCGTCACAATACGCCAGTCGCTACTCTTGATGAACTGTGGTATCGTGTTGAAGCTGAAAGGGCAGCTGTACCTGTACACATCATCCACGCTCTGTTTGACTCAATGTACAGGCGTATCAAGGCCGTTATTACGGCAAGTGGTGGTTGTTCTGGGTACTGATTTCTCACGATCTATGCAGCCAAACTGCGTGAAAATGTAATCACATGTCAGTTCTACTATAATATATTTATCCAATGAATACCCGTTGATCATCAGCATTTCTTCTTGATGTAGCAATTTTAATGGCGAGTAGTGTATATTTTTCAACAAAATTGAAAATGTTACTTTGTTGATTTTTAACGGTATCGTTACCACTGATGCAGCAGAAGCAATCTGACAAGTTTATACATCGTCTGATAGCCATTGTCAATTGTCCATAAAACAACTTCAGAACGCAAGAAAACAGTCACTACTTTAAAGCGCCAGTAACAACAATACGTGAACAGCACAGGGTGACGAGGTACTGTGAACTGAAGCACAATAGCAGTAGCTCACTGCTTAGTGATGGTAGGGAAAGGGGCAGCGCGGCAGACAGGCACTGACATGGGAATACTGCTGGTTTCTCCTAATTGCTCTTTATTTTACGTCTATCTAGTGTAAAAACAGTTTGTAGAGATCCTAAAAACCAAAATTCAAACTGACTAGAGTGCTGAAATATGAGAAAGGTAAAACTAGACAAGCAGTTTGTGAAATAACTGTACGGGATAGAATTTTTTCACTTTTTTCCCGAAATGATCGTTGAAAACAGTATAAATCTCACTTAATAAATTTGAAACAATTTTTATGCCGCAGACCTGTGTAACCGGTATAACCGGCAGAATGTAGAATGCAAGCATGCGAACATATACGCATGATGAAACTTCCTGGCAGATTAAAACTGTGTGACGGACCGAGACTCGAACTCAGGACCTTTGCCTTTCGCGGTGATATGAAACTTCCCGGCAGATTAAAAATGTGTGCCGGACCGAGACTCGAACTCGGAACCTTTGCCTTTCACAGGCAAGTGGTCTACCAACTGAGCTACCCAAGCACGACTCACGCCCAGTCCTCACAGCTTTACTTCTGCCAGTACCTCGTCTCCTACCTTCCAAACTTTACAGAAGCTCTCCTGCGAACCTTGCAGAAGGTAGGAGACGAGATACTGGCAGAAGCAAAGCTGTGAGGACGGGACGTGAGTCGTGCTTGGGTAGTTCAGATGGTAGAGGACTTGCCCGCGAAAGGCAAAGATCCCGAGTTCGAGTCTCGGTCTGGCACACAGTTTTAATTTGCCAGGAAGTTTCATATCAGCGCACACTTCGCTGCAGAGTGAAAATCTCGATCTATATACGCATTATGTCGTACGGGTGTCTGATGTCAGTTTGTGGAGCAGAGTTTCACGCCTGTTGCACTGAGTCGGTAAATACTGGGACAGTTACCGCTGGGTGTCGATGTCACTGGAGTTGTCCGTCGCTAACGTCGCACACATCCTCGGTTGGAGACTTGATGATCGAGCAAGGTAAGGTATCATGTCGGCACACTGCAGAGCATGTTAGGTTACAACAGCGATATATGGATCAGAGTTGTCCTGCTGGAAAGCATCCCCTGGCCCACTGTTCATGAAAGCACGACCAGCTTTTCAGTCAGGGCACATGGGATAGCCACGAGAGTGCTCCTCCTGTCAAATTAATCGCACTCCAGCCATAACTCCTGAAGTAGGCCGCAGACAGGTTGGTTGCAAAGCGTTCACCTGGTCTCGTTCTAACTAAAACACTGCAATCACTGGCACCGAGGCAGAACAAGATTTCATCAGAACACAACAGACTTACAATCCGACCTCCAGTGAGATCTCGCTCCATACAACAGAAGTAGCAAATGGTGGTGGTTTGGTGTCAGTGGAACCACACTACAGGCCGTCCGGCTCGGTGGTGCCACGTGGCCGTCAGCGACCCGGTCTTCTTGCGACCATGCTTTCCCGTGACCACCTCAGCTATCAATAAGATACAGTGGCTACATTGCCAAGTCTTTCTGCAGTGTCACGGAAGGAACATCCAGCACCTCGTAGCCCCATTGCATGACCTCGTTCAAACTCACTGAGCTGTTGATAATGGCGTCTTCTTCATCATCTTCACTAACATCGGCTAACGCTCACGACGGTTTCAGCACGTATTCAAAACAAACCTGATTTGCCTCCTCATAGTAGCACTACTAGTGCCACTATGCTACTATCGTAAAATCTTAACAGATGTCTTCTCTCAGATATGGAAACACGCCAACCAACTTTCATTTATCTCGTTGTAACTCACTAGTTTTCTTACTATTCATTGAGTGGCAGCCTATGGAGGGTTACTCACTTTCACTAGCATGAACTTCTTTTGATTATTATTATTTCTTTTGTTCCAGCCTGCTATGATGGCATATCCTGTCCACATTCACTCTTATTTTTGTTTGGCGACGTAACGTTCTCTGAATACTTTTGCCCATTATTTGAAATATATTTAGACCCATCTAAATGTTAGGAACAATTCCTTCACTGATTGAATTTATTAAGGTCGCAACGGATAACGCTATTGTATTCTATGGGGCAGTCAGAGAAAGCTACGTGCGGTTAGCTAAACTTGAGCCAAGCCCTTTGTACTTTGAGGAGCATAATCATCAGTACACTATTTTCAGATGTATTGAAAATAAATTAACGATCATGTAAATAGCTTCAAATGATAAAATATTTCTTTTTAACAGTAATCTTTTATGTATTTAATAAATGGAAAAAGCATTCCTGGTACATTTTTAAACTATCCTATGGCTTTCTCATACGAGAACAAGAAGACACGTTGGCCTTAGTCTGTAGAGTCCTGTGGGGTGGGAGAATATGGGGAGCACGCGGTCACCGTTCAAGTTTGTAACACAGACATTCACATGCAGTAATTCACACGGCAATCAAAATGCCGACAGCATTTATTAGTGGCATAGCTGGCATCGAGCAGGATTTTAGTGGCTGCATATCTTTGCTTGAAGCGCTTGGAATAAAATCGATTCATCTTGCCGAATATGCGCTCGGTACAGTTTTATTGATAATTTAAAATGTCCCGCAGAAATAAAATAATATGGTAGACAATAACTTTTAAGGCTTGTGCTTCGCTTTGATTCTATAGACCGCGTGGTCGCGTCTAACGGACATCGCACTATTATGACACGGATTAACTGAACCAAAAATTGTAACCAGAACCTAAATGGTAATTCAAAAAATGGCTAGGAGAAGAAACTGTTGAAATTAACAAATTATACCTTTTGTTCGACACAGATGTTCTGAGGGAACGTCTGGTCGCTTACCTGTCTTCAGATTCGTCGTGCGGAGCTCTCTCCGAACCTCCCGAGGTGGTGGGGGCGGCACATGACCAACCTCTGCTAGGAAAATGTTTTGCTTTACTCATCTTTGGCCAAGCCCTCCTGTTCCTAATCTCTGCCTTCCACCTACACCGTTTAGGTTGGTAGAAGATTAAGAAACCCACCACTTCTCTGGTTCGTCTGCTACTGCATTCAAATCATTCACACTTGACAACAAACTTTCAGGAAGCGTGAAAAATGGAAGTCAGGACACAGGAAGTGCACGTAAGAATGAAAGAAAGAAATGTGTAGACCTATACTGCTTCTACAGGCATGCGGTTGTTGGGGCTGAGATTAATTAACTGCATCACTCATTTTTTAATCATGTAACGACACCACTGGTGATGTTACATCGTACAACTACTAAATTGGTGTTGCGACTATTTTCGTTTGTGTATTTTAATTCATAATGGTCGCTTTCCCCTGCAGGCGATTCCTGTGCTTGATGAAAATCATGTGGGATTCTTCAATTCCATAAATGTTCATATATTAGTAATTTGCTGACCTCCCTAGATTATTTCGTCCGTACGAGCATATACGAGTGCATTAAAGCAGTGGTGTACGTCCGTCTTGTGGGACATACAGACGCGAGTGACTCAGCTGTTTAGTTACGACCAGGTGCTGCTTCTACAGGGCAAACTTTGTAAATTACACTGAGGTGACACAAGTCGTGGAATAGCGATATACGTATATACAGAGGGTGGCAGTACCATGTACACAAGCTGTAATTGGGCAGTGCACTGGCGGAGTTGTCATTTATAGTCAACCGATACACGTGATAAGCTTTCCGACAAGATTCTGGCCAGCCGACGGGAAGCAACAGACATCAAACGCGGAATGGTAGTTGGAGAGGTACGGGACATTCCACTACGAGAATCATTTAGGAATACCACATTTCAGATATTACCTCTCACCGCGGACAACGTACTGGCCGACGGCCTTTACTTTAAGACCGAGAACAACGGCGTTTGCGTAGAGTAGTCGGTGGTAACAGACAAGCCAATTGAGTGAAACGACCGCAGAAATCAGTGTGGGACGCACGACGAACGTATCCGCTATGACGGTGCTACGAAATTTGGCAGACGACCGACTCGAGTGCCCCTCCTGTGTTCGTGACCCTAGAAATTGGACGCCTGGTCAGATGAGTCCCGATTTCAGTTGGTAACAGCTAATGGCAGGTTTTGTGTGTGACGCAGACCCCACGAAGCCATGGATCTAAGTTGTCAACAAGGCACTGTACAAGCTGGTGGTGGATCCATTATGTTTTGCGTTGCATTTACATGGAATGGACTGGGCTCTCTGTTATGTCCGCTTATTTGGAGACCATTCATGTTCTTCGTGTTCTCAACAACAATGGAATGTTTATGGATGACAATGCGCCATGTCACCAGACCACAATTGTTTGCAGTTGTTTTGAAGAAGATTCTGGATAACTGGAGCGAATGATTTGGCACCAGTTCTCCCGACATGAACCCCGTAGAACATTTGTGGAACGCAATCGAGAGGCCAGTTATTGAACAAAATCCTGCTCCGCGAACAATTTCGCAAATATAGACGACTTCAGAAGCAGCATGGATCAATATTTCTGCAGGAAACGCGATTTTTTAAAGTCATCATCCTTCAGACAGGTCTGGTTTAATGCGGCCCGCCACGAACTCCTCTCCTGTCCCATCCTCTTAATATAAGAGCAGCATTTCCAACTTACGTCCTCGATTATTTTCTGAATATATTCCAATCTTTGTCTTCCTCTTCAGCTTGTGGCATCTACAGCTCCCTCTAGTTCCATGGAAGTCATTCCCTGATGTCTTGACAGATATCCTATCATTCTGTCCTTTCTACCTGTCAGTTTTTTCCACATATTCCTTTCCTCTCCGATTCTGCGCGGAACTACCTCGCAGTCTCGCAGTCTTTAACACTGGTAGCATGCCGCGACAGCGTGGACTAATTTGCAACACACATCTCTTATGCTTAGATTCTTTTCTGTTTCCGGTTTTCCCACAGTCCATGTTTCACTACCATACAATACTGCGCTCAGAAATTTCTTCCTCTAACTAAGGCCTATGTTTTGTACTAGTAGACTTCACTTTGCCAGGAGTGCCCATTTTGCTAGAGCTAGTCTTCCTTTGAGGTCCTCCTTGCTCTGTCCGTCATTTGTTATTTTACTGCCCATGTCGCAGGATTCCTTAATTTCATCAACTCGGATGCTAAGTTTCTCGCTATTCCTCATTACTTTCGTCTTTCTTACCGTCAAGCAATATTCTGTACTCATTAGACTGTTCATTCCTTCAGCAGATCACGTGATTCATCTTCAGTTTCAGTCAGGATAGCAGTGTCATCAGCGAATCGAATCACTGATGTCCTTTCACCTTGAATTATGATTCCATTCCTGAACCTTTGTTTTAGTTCCATCATCGCTTCTTCGGTGTACAGACTGAACACTAAGGGAGAGAGACTACATCCTTGTCGTACACACTTTTTAATGTGAGCACTTCGTTCTTATTCTTCCACTCTTATTATTCCCTTTTGACTCCTGTGCATATTGTACGAGGATCTTAACCGCCTCTCCCTATAACTTATCCCTATTTTTCTCAGAATTCCGAACATCTTGCACAATTTTACATTGTCGAAAGATTTCTTCAGGTCGACAAATCCTATTAACGTTTCTTAATTTTTCTTCACTCTTGCTTCCATCATCAACAGCAACGTCGGAATTGCTTCTCAGGTGCTTTTCCTTTCCTAAAGCAAAGCTGATGGTCATTTAACACATCATCCAGTTTCTTTTACATTATTCCGTATATTATTGTTGTAAGTAATTTGGATGCATGAGCTGTTAAGCTGATTATGAGATAAGTCTCGCACTTGTCAGCTCTTTCACTCTTCGGAGATCTGTGGATGATACTTTTCCCAGACTAATAGATTCTACACACCAAGGCGAAAAGTTGTTTCCGATTTAAGTTATCCATCCCCTTGCTTTACTTGATCTTAAGTACTCCAAAGCTCTCTTGAATTCTCATTCTGTTACTGATGATGATGATTTTGTTTGTGGGGGCGCTCAACATCGTGGTGATCGGCGTCTGTACAAGTTCCAGTCCTTCCATATCCAGTATCGCCAGTCCCCGAATGGAGAAAATCCCAGACCCGGTCGGCAATAGAACCCGGTGCTCCGTGATTCAGAGGCAGCAAATTCTATTACTAGATCCCCTGTCTCTTCTAAATCGCTTTCTGTTTCTTCTTCTATCACATCAGACAAATCTTCCGCCTCATAGAGGGCTTCAATTTTTTCTTTCCAGCTATCCACTCTCTCCGGTGCATTTAACAATGGAATTACCGTACCCTCTTAATGTTCTCACCCCTGATTTTTAATTTCACCGAAGATTGTTTTAACTTTCCTTTGTGCTAATTCAGTCCTTCCGACAGTCAGTTCTTTCTCGATTTCTTCACATTTTTCATGCACCTGCTTGAGACGTAGTACTTAGGGAAAAACATGATTCAGTGTGAACGGGACCATACTGAGTTACCGTTGGTTGCTCAGTTTCTTTTTAATCACGTACACTTTATTTGAAAACAATTGCAAATAAGGTTGACAATAAGAAACAGTTATCAAATTTGACTGTTAAGACACAGTGTATAACAAAAAATTTCTTAAGCAAATTGCACTGACAGCTGAAGGCCTTATTGACAAGAAATACAACTTATTTGTCGGCTGAAGGCCCCAATAATAATAAAACAAAAAAAATTTTACTGCTGAAGGCCTGGATAGCAAATTCTTAAGAACGAATTGAACTTCTCCAAGAGATACTAAAATATTATCAAAAAGGCAATCATCAAATTTTCACTATTAAGAGACAATATCTAATGAAAAATTCTTAAGACAAATTGCATTCACGGCTGAAGGCCTTATTGACAATCATCACAATCTGACCAAATCAAGAAAGAAGTGGGCCTCAGACAGTGTTCCAAGGATCGAACTGGCAAAGTCGCTCAACTTCCTAAACGATGAGACAGGCAGCTAAGAGTTCAATTCACTTAACCGAATGGCAATTCAAACTAGTGACAGTTTAAACGCAGGCCAACACTTGTAACATCTACCTCGCGTCTTATAACCAACACAACGATGGAATAACCCAGGCAAGGCGGAACCGGCGGACAGCACTGCGTCTTCAGAATCCGGTGTAAATCCGGTGTATAGAACATCCAAAAGCAGAAGGACACACTACGATTAAGGTGGTCCAAAACAAACAAATATCTGAAGCACAATCAAGGAGGCTGTCGATTTACATGCCTTACCGGACAGCAGCGGCAAGACGAGGAAAGGTACACCGCCGCAAAAATACGCTAACCTCCAGGGTAGGTAACTGGGGCGTTAGCGGCCACTAGGCAGAAAAATACCGATGGTTGATCTTCATCAATACACACAAGGAATCCAATGATTAATAATAAAAGGTGGAGGGTGGCTAATTAATTTTGTCAACTCCAAACACTCCACTCATTGCTCTTCGTCTCAGTGACACTGCGTGCAGCAACGCTCGAACAAGCGGCGTGATCTCAAAGCAGTGCAGGTTTCACAACTGGGTTAATGTTCACTCAACTCAAACGTCCACGGTTCGGTGGAGGACGAGGTTGCCGCCCTCGCAATTACAGCCCCTCGATCTGGCAGTACCTGCATGACGCCAGCGGTCCCTGCATGTACCTGCGGTGATGGACCTCACTGCTGCTCCGTCCCAACCGAACTATCTGATACACTCCAACCCGGAAAACTCTTGATGCCCTTCCCAAGATAGTACTAGGCTACTAGATATCGGTAACCGCTGCTGCTGCCACTCACAGGCAATGCTAGCAAACGTAGTGGCGCCAGTAAACACGAGAAGAAAACGAGACGCCACTATCACTAATACACGATGCCAAACTACCAACGGCACCAACGCGAGCCGCAACACGGCTCACTCCTATTCATTTCATTTCTCAGCAACATGTAGTTCTGTATTCCAGAATATATGTGAATATACACTCCTGGAAATGGAAAAAAGAACACATTGACACCGGTGTGTCAGACCCACCATACTTGCTCCGGACACTGCGAGGGGGCTGTACAAGCAATGATCACACGCACGGCACAGCGGACACACCAGGAACCGCGGTGTTGGCCGTCGAATGGCGCTAGCTGCGCAGCATTTGTGCACCGCCGCCGTCAGTGTCAGCCAGTTTGCCGTGGCATACGGAGCTCCATCGCAGTCTTTAACACTGGTAGCATGCCGCGACAGCGTGGACGTGAACCGTATGTGCAGTTGACGGACTTTGAGCGAGGGCGTATAGTGGGCATGCGGGAGGCCGGGTGGACGTACCGCCGAATTGCTCAACACGTGGGGCGTGAGGTCTCCACAGTACATCGATGTTGTCGCCAGTGGTCGGCGGAAGGTGCACGTGCCCGTCGACCTGGGACCGGACCGCAGCGACGCACGGATGCACGCCAAGACCGTAGGCTCCTACGCAGTGCTGTAGGGGACCGCACCGCCACTTCCCAGCAAATTAGGGACACTGTTGCTCCTGGGGTATCGGCGAGGACCATTCGCAACCGTCTCCATGAAGCTGGGCTACGGTCCCGCACACCGTTAGGCCGTCTTCCGCTCACGCCCCAACATCGTGCAGCCCGCCTCCAGTGGTGTCGCGACAGGCGTGAATGGAGGGACGAATGGAGACGTGTCGTCTTCAGCGATGAGAGTCGCTTCTGCCTTGGTGCCAATGATGGTCGTATGCGTGTTTGGCGCCGTGCAGGTGAGCGCCACAATCAGGACTGCATACGACCGAGGCACACAGGGCCAACACCCGGCATCATGGTGTGGGGAGCGATCTCCTACACTGGCCGTACACCACTGGTGATCGTCGAGGGGACACTGAATAGTGCACGGTACATCCAAACCGTCATCGAACCCATCGTTCTACCATTCCTAGACCGGCAAGGGAACTTTCTGTTCCAAGAGGGACTGGATGAAGCGTCGTCTCACGCGGTCTGCACGTCCAGCACGAACGCTGGTCCAACTGAAGCGCCAGGTGGAAATGGCATGGCAAGCCGTTCCACAGGACTACATCCAGCATCTCTACGATCGTCTCCATGGGAGAATAGCAGCCTGCATTGCTGCGAAAGGTGGATATACACTGTACTAGTGCCGACATTGTGCATGCTCTGTTGCCTGTGTCTATGTGCCTGTGGTTCTGTCAGTGTGATCATGTGATGTATCTGACCCCAGGAATGTGTCAATAAAGTTTCCCCTTCCTGGGACAATGAATTCACGGTGTTCTTATTTCAATTTCCAGGAGTGTATTTGTACTTCCTTCTTTCATCGATCAAATGAAGTATTTCTACTGTTACCGATGGTTTCTCCGGAGTTAGCTTCTTCGTACGTATGTTTTTCTTTCCAACTTCCGAGATTGACCTTTCTAGAGGTGTTCATCCCTCTCAAACTGTATTGCCTACTGAGCTACTCCTTCTTGCTTTATCTATAGATTCATAGAACTTTAAGCGTGTCTCGTTATCCCTTAGTACTTCTGTATCCCACTTCCTAGCGTATTGATGCTTCCTGTCTAATCTCTTTAACTTCAGCCTACTCTTCATCACTACTATAGTGTGATCCGAGTCTACATCTTCACCTGGATACGCCTTAAATTCGAGTAACTGATTTCGGAATCTAACTGAAATCTTCCTGCAGCACCTCACCTTTTCCAAGTATATCTCCTCCTCTTGTGACTCTTGAACAGGGTATTTGCTATTACGAGCTGAAATTTATTACGGTACTCAACTAAACTTCCTCCTGTCTCATTCCTTGCCCCAGCCCATAATCTCTAGTCTAGCCTCTTGTCTCTTTCTCCTACAACTGCATTTCAGTCCCGTCTCCCCCCATGACTATTAGATTTTCAGCTCCCTTTACGTACTGTTTTCCCTTTTAATGCCCTCATATACTTTCTCTATCTCTTCATCTTCATCTTGCGACGTCGGGATATACACTTGAACTATCGTTGTCGGTGTTGGTTTGCTATCGATTCTGATAACGAAAATCCTATTACTGAACCCTTCACGGTAACACACTCTCTGCCCTACCTTCTTATTCATAACGAATCCTACTCTCGTTATCCCATTTTCTGCTGCTGTTGATATTACCGTACACTCATCTGACGACAGATCCTATCCTATCCAGTATATCTGGATTGAACGTCTGCATTTCCGTTTTCATATTTTCTAGCTCCCCTATCACGTTCAAGCTTCTGACATTCCACACCCCGACTCGTAGAACGTTATCCTTTCGTTGGTTATTCAATCTCTTTCTCATGGTTATCTACCCATAGGCAGTCCACTCCTGTGATCCACATGGGGGGCAATCCCGGAATCTTTTGCCAATGAAGAGATCACAATGACTTTTTCAATTACAGGCCACATGTACGATGGATACACGTTATGTGTGTTTTTTTAATGCAGCGATTTCAGTTGCCTTCTGCCTCCTCATGCCGTTGATGATTGCTGCTATCTCAGCCTGTAAGGGCAGCTACACACCCCGAGGAGAAGAGAGTGTCCTAAACCTCTGTCCGCTCCACCACCCTCTTTGACAAGGCTGTGGGCATATTGAGACTGACTTCTTATGCCGGAAGTCTTCGGCCGCCAACGTCAAATGTTAATCAGAATGTAATCGGTGGCGTGTTTTGATTCCGGGACCGAGGACTTTTTGATTAATAATCAAAGACGCTATCCCTAGAGCCGAGCAAAAGGAGGCCCGACATATTATTATTAGATGTACAATGACGATTGTTACAACAGTGTCTATGGCGGTGCAATCATAGACTGTGCGGCTGGTCCCGGCGGAGGTTCGAGTCCTCTCTTGGGCATGGATGTGTGTGTTTGTCCTTAGGATAATTTATGTTAAGTAGTGTGTACGCTTAGTGACTGATGACCTTAGCAGTTAAGTCCCATAAGATTTCACACACATTTGAACATTTTTACGTGTCATTGGAATGTAATGAAAAGAAGACAGCAGCTGCACGATTGCAATCCGCGCGTGAGAGACTGTGAGACTGATCTTTCAATGGTAGGCGAGCCAGTAAGTTTTTTCGATTTTATGACACGCAGACACGCACACTATGCTTAGCATTTCCCCTAATCTACTGCCGGTAATTTATGTGCTTGTTTCTCGAAATTGGTCAGAGTAAACTCATTTCCCCTATTTGATTTAGGACTTACTTGTGAGACTGGTAGCCAGTAAACAGATTTAAATCGACATTCGACGATTGTTTCAGGCTGGCGACGCTGAGGGCCGCGTTGCGGCGCTGGTGGCACACGGAGGAGGAGCGCTCAGCACCGGGTACTGGGGCTGTCTCTGCAGCGGACACCGGAGTACATCACCATGAGGGGCAGAGCGGAGGCATCGGCGGTAGAGGTGGAGCTGTCCCAGCCGCGAATGTCGCAGGTATTGCTCCCACAGTCCATTTGCCACGGAGCTCCACCTTGGCACCTGAGGACAGCTCCACACATGCGCAGTGTGTTGAAGGAGGTACGTGGAGCAGTTTCGAAGACTGGACCAGAGGACTGGCCAGTCTCACCTGGAAATACCTCCACCATCAAGTTAGTGGAAAAAGGAATGCAACGGACTGCGCGTGCAAGTCCTGTTCCTCCCGTGTGAACATCTGCTCTCATGGCGACGGCGCCACGGACAAGGTGTACAGCAGTTCTGTTGAAGAAGCCAAATGCCGCTCTGCCGATGTGTGTGATAACGAATGCGGCATTAATGCCGACTACTCCGAGCCATACGAGATCTGGCCCAGTCCGCAGCGAGTCACCATGTATCCCACGCTGCGAGGAGAAGCAAGAGCATCGAGCAGCAAAGATAACAGCTTGCAACCGGGAGACACGAAGCACATGGTGAGACGCTGGAAAGAGCACGTTGGGAGTCCCAGCAGCAGCGGTCAGAGCGATGACTCTGGCAGCGGCACCAGCAGCGACGCCAGCTATAGTTCGAGGAGGGACAATGCGGCTCGTCGGCGTAGCGACTGGCAGCTCTCCTACTGGAGCAGCGACGAGGTCGCAGAGCCCAGTGCCAGACCGTTCCGGGAGCGCTTTGGGAGTGTCTGCATGTGGGGCGCTCGAGGGCACCGCTGGCCACAGTACGTTGTCAGCAGGAGAGCGAACACGCGAGCACGCGGCACCAGCAGGAGGCGCAGCACTCCAAATAACGCGACGGGTGTGCACAGTGGACAGATTGTAGAGAAGTCGGGTTGCCGTGGCGCGGAGACAGTTAGTGATGGTGTGCTACAGTACCACGACCGCAGTCCTCCTCGCACCACCGATGCCGCTACATTCAGTCAGAAAGATTTTCCGGAACAAAGCGACGCCGAGCTGAGTCTGTTGCAAAATGAGTATGGTGAGAGGGGTCCGAAAGATGTTGCCGACAGACAGCAGCGTGCACGACTCAGAGTTCTTGAACAGAACGGACAGGCTATGTTGGCGTGGATCCGGCGTCGGTCGTCGTTCCGACCTGACAGTGCCAAAGACGATCCGTCCCACTCAACCAAAGGTAGGTGCAAACGTCTTCTTTTTCATTCAACTAGGCGCTTAACACCATCCCACCGTTGGTTCTTGATAAGCACGTGAGGGTGTGACGTTGATTGTGGGCACAGCGCACAGCTTAGGCAAAGCCAATTTGGCACCAAGAAAATTGTCCTGACGACGTGGTTATCACCGCAGTCTCATGTCTGAAACACATCCACTGGACTGAATAATGTGATATGGAACAGAATAAACAGTAGCAGTGCCATTTTAATAATGTAGTGGGCATTTGTAGTGAGAAGTTATACTATTTTTTTCTGGAGGAAAGTATAGATTCTGAGTGCCAGTGCACCAGTGGCAGCAGATATTCATACATATACAATAAATGTACATATGTATGTATGAATCTATGTTTGCATATTCCACATTTCCTCTAAAGTCAATGCACCGATTTCAGCCAAACGTAATCCGCATAATATTTACTGTGTGGAAATCATCGTTGTGGGCTTCAGAACAACCTACCTTTTTAAACCTATCTTTGAAAAAGCAGTTTAGCCTACAACGCGTGAATACCCATACTTTAGTCATCCTGTGTTTGACAGTGAGACTACTTAGTGACTTGCAACAGACTTTAAACATCATTTCAAACGTTTAAGAAATTTTTTCTTGCTGGCGACCCCCACGAAATGACGAGAGGTGAAAAGTTAATGTGTTATTACATTTTCGCTGTTCATGCAGTAACATTTTCGCATAAGCACGGAGTCTGAATTTACTACTTCTTTACAACTATCTGTATTCTCGACACATTTGGCAAAGAGTTTTCACATATACCACTGAATGTACCAGAAAAATTATATTATTATACGACGCATAGTTCAGGAGATATGACGCTGTAAGCACAAAGATGCGAGGAAAAATGCCACATTATGCAAGACGTTTACATTTATTACTTCTTTGCTACTAACTCTATTCGGAACATATTACGCAGACATTTTTCACATATGTCCCTCAATTTTCCTACAAAAATACACAGAGTTCAGGAGAAAGACATCACAAATACTGAAATACGCGGAAGCCTACCGTATCAACCATGACGTTTTCATTTATTACTTCTTTACTATTAACTCTTCTTACAACACGTTTCAGAAATGGCAGCTGTGTGCACCACTGACTACAGCTAAAAAAAAAAATTATCATCGTGCAGCATATACAAGTTGTTCAGGAGATAAGAGACCATAGACATGGAGCTGCGTGAAAATGAAACTGCAGGGCGAAATTCGTTCGAGGTACAGGTGAAATAAATGTACAAATATGTTCGAAATGTGGTAAATATATGTGAAATACAAAGCCAAGGTAAAAAGTTCGTCCTTAAACCCGGGAATGATTTCAACCAAATTTGGTACACACCTTAGTCACGATCTGGAAAGAAATAGGATGTGGGTAAGAACTACCAAACTCGTATTGGGATGAACGTGATAATGTGCAGAAAGTAGGGAGGAGAAGGAGAGTAACAGGCAGCGAGGGGCTAGGGGAAGATGGACAAATATAGGGGCGAGGAGAATATGGACAGAGAAAGAAAAGAGGAGGAGATGGACAGAGACTTGGGGAGGAAGATATTAGCAGAGAGAAGGGGAGGAAGACATGCACAGAGACAGGTGTGGAGGGATGGGCAGAGAAAGGAAAGAGATGAACAGGTAGAGAGGGAGAGTAGAAGATGCGAGATAGGGAGACAGAACATAGGGAGAGAAGAGGGAGGAGGAATAGGACAAAGAGAGGTGAAAGAGGAGATGAAATTAGAGCTGGGAGTAGCAGATGGATACAGGGAGAAGGAACAGATGGACAGAGGGGGAAGGAGCAGATGGATTGAGAGGGGGGGTGGAGGTGGAAAGGGGGTGAGAAAATGGACGGATAGGGGGTGAAGGTTGACAGAGAGAAGGAGGAGATGGACTAATACTGTAGAACACTCTAACAAATACGAGGACTCCCAGGCTCTGCCGGAAACTCAATTTGGTCCTATACAACACAGCATGTCACCTCAAAGTCACAAAATAGCCATGATGCTCATTTAGAATTCTAGTGGTTAACTGCCGAAGCATCTCCAACAAAATGCCAGATTTGAAGTACACATAAAAAAGCAGTGAAGTTGACGTAATACTAGATACAGAAAACTGGTTAAAACCTGAAATCCATAGCAGTGAGGTTTTTGGAGAAAATTAAAGCGTATATCGAAAGAATAGGCTAATGCGAAATGGGGGTGGTTTATCTGTCGCAGTAAACAAGAAACTAATACCAATACCTTCTCTGAAAATTGCCTAAAACAAATGGTTCTAAATCCCACTAATGATGTAAATAGGATTCAATCTCTTTGAGGATGTCCACACTGAAACTGGTATAGGCCATCATGAGATAGTTATAGCAACAATGATTGCCAAAACTGAAAGCGCAACTGAAACAAGTAGAAGGATTTATGTATTGATTAGACTACAGAAAAAGGGAGGCGTGTCATGTCTAAATGAATAAACTTTCAGCTGAGAGCAGGAGCACGTAGGGAAACTATGCCTCATTTATAAAAGAACGTTTAAAATGCACTAAATAGATACGTACGTCGCAGAACAGGGACTGTTCATGGCATACAATCACTACACGGAAACATCTGAACCAAAAGAGACTACTTACTGCATAATAGGTGTAAAACGGAGCATAGGGCTACAGATAACAGGTGCTGAATGAAACACGTTTCGCTGTCAAGAGAGCAATGCATGACGCCTTTAGTGACTATCGTAGCAAAATACCGTCGAAAGATATTTCACAAAACTGGAAGAAATTCTGCTCCTACGTCAAGTTCGTGTCCAAACATTCATGGACTAGACAGGATCTGAAATTGAGGATAGCGAAGCAAAAACAGAAATGATTAATCCCGTTTTCAAATGTTCCTTTACGAATGAAAACCCAGGAGTATAGCCCAATTTAATCTTTGTAATACTAAAAAGTTGAGTAAATAGATATTAGTGTCAGTGGCGTTGATAAATATCTAATGTCATTTGAACAACGCTCCAGGGTTTGATTGAATTCCTATCAGATTTTATGTCGAATTAGCGTCTGAGTTTGCACCTCTTTTAAGAACAATACACGGAAGACCTAGTGAACGAAAGCTGTGCCCCGTGGTTAGAAGAAAGGAGCATCAGAAGTGATCTACAAAACTACCGTTCAGTATTCTCAACATTCAATTGTTGTAGGATCTTAGGACGTACTACTCTGATCTCAAATGTAATGAAGTATCTCTAACAGAATACCAATTCCGTGCCAACCAGCATGAAGTCCGAAAACATCGATCATGTGGAACTCAAACTGCACTGCTCTCACGTGACATCCTGGTAATGAGCGATCAAGACAATCAGATACTTTGATATAGTGTTCCTTGACTTCCAAAAGGCATTTTACTCTGTACCACACATTCGCTTATTATCGAAAGTACGTTCCTAAGGGGAGTAAATTAAGATATTTGATCCTATTGAGGATTTATTGCTGGAGAAGGGGGTGCAACATATTACCTCGGATGGAGAGTAATCGCAACTTCAGTGATGCCTCAATTAATTGATTAACTTCTTTATTTATTTCGCGTCTAGTTCCGTAGGACCAAATTCAGGAGCAGATCTCCAAGGTCATGGAACTTGTCACTAAATGAAATTGCAATATAAAGCAATAGCAGTAAACATAAAATGTTTATGAACCACAAAGTCAAGCCATAAGTTTAAGTAAACGCAATCAACAATATGACATAACACAGGAATCAGCTTAATTTTTCAAGGAACTCCACGACAGAATGGAAGAAGTGATCCATGAGGGAACTCTCGATTTGAAAGCGCGTTGACTACTGCTAAGATTTTTTAATTCTTGTGGTAGCCTACTGAAAACGGATGCAGCAGTATGCTGCACACCTTTCTGCATGAGAGTTAAGGAAGTGCGATCCAAATGCAGACTGTATTTCTGCCTTGTATTAACTGAGTGAAAGCTGGTAATTCTTGGGAATAAGATAGTACTGTTAACAAGAAGCGACAGTAAAGAGTATATACATTGAGAGGTCAATATCAGAATACTCAGACTGGTGAACAGAAGTAAACAAAAGATTCGTGAACTTACACCACTTATTGCCCGAACTGCCCATTTCTGAGCCAGAAATATCCTTAGAGAGTGGGAAACGTTAGACCAAAATATAATACCATATGACATGAGCGAATGAAAATAAGCAAAGTAGACTAATTTTCGTGTCGAACGATGACCTACTTCAGATATCGCTCGAACAGTAAATATGGCAGCATTAGGTCTTTGAATAAGATCCTGAACGTTTGCTTTCCACGACAATTTACTATCTATTCTATCTGAACACCTAGAAATTAGAACTGTTCAGTTTCACTAATCATACGCCCATTCTGTGAAATTAAAATGTCGGGTTTTGTTGAATTGTGTGTTAGAAAATGTAAAAACCGAGTTTCACTGTGATTTAGCAGTAGTTTGTTTTCTACAAGCCATAAACTTATGTCATCAACTGCAATATTTGAAACCAAGCCAATATTGCAAACAACATCCTTTACTACCAAACTAGTGTCATCAGCATACAGAAATATTTTAGAATTACCTGTAATAGTAGAGTGCATTTCATTTACATAAATAAGAAACAGGAATGGCCCAACACTGATTCCTTGGGAACCCCCTCCCCCCCCCTCCCCCTTTGACTGTAAACCACTCAGATCCCACACCACAGCCATTCTCAGTGTTGTGAATAATGACCTTTTGCTGTCTTTTGTTAAAGTAAGAGGTGGACCAATTGTGACACACTCTCCATATTCCATAATGGTCCACCTTCTGGAGCAATATTGTGTGATTAACACATTCAACGCATTAGTTAAATCAAAAAAGATGCCTAGCGTTCGAAACCTTTTTATTGATCCATTCAGAACAACCTCAGAGAGTAAAGATAATATGGCATTTTCAACGGTTGAATCACTTCTAAAGCCGAACTGTACATTTGATAGTAAATTATGTTATATAAAATGATCAATTATCCTTACATACAAAGCCTTTTCAATAACTTTAGCAAACACTGATGGCACTGAAATAGGTCTAAAATTGTCTACATTATCCCCTTCTCCATTTTATAAAGCGACTTTACTACTGAGTACTTTAATCGTCCAGGAAACTGACCGTTCTTAAAGGAAAAATTACAAATATGCCTAACTACATAGGTAACACGTGCAGCGTAGCACTTTAATATTTTGCTAGGCACTCCATCATACCCATCAGAGTCCTTAGTCTTCAGTGATTAATTATTGACTCAATCCCTACCTTTTCACTATGGTAGACAATTTCAGACATCAATGTCAGAAAGGCATTTTCCAAGAGAGTTATTTGATTGCCTTTAGCAACTAAGTTTTTATTTAATTCAACAGCATTGCTCAGAAAATGATTGTTATATATTGTACATATATCTGACTTATGGGTAGCAAAAATATTTTTACTACGAACTGACTTTATATCGTTGATCTTGTCTTGCTGACCAGACACTTCCTTCACAACTGGCCTTATGGTTTTAAATTTTTTCTGTGAATTAACTTTTCTATTTGGGTACCACATACTCCTTGCCTTCCTAATAACACTTTTAAGCACCTTACAATACTGTTCGTAATGAGCTACTGTAGCTTGATTGTGATTACTTCTATCATTTTGTTATAATTAACACTTTGTTCTACATGATACCCTTGTCCCACCAGTCAGTCACCCAGGCTCCTTGTATTCTCGAAGAGCATGAGAAATGTGTTAAGGAAAGCATTATATTTGTCATCTATGTTATCGGCACTATAAAAATCTATAACGCTAGGCATATTTTTTGATTTAACTAAAGCGTTTGATTGTGTTCATCACAAAATATTGCTCCAGAATTTGGACCATTACAGAATACTGGGAGTAGCTCATAATTGGATCACCTCTTACTTTAACAACAGACAGCAAAATTTCATAATTCAGAGTGTTGAGAATGGCTGTGATGTTGGGTCTGAGTGGGGTATGGTCAAATGGGGCGTACCCCAGGGATCAGTGCTGGACCACTCCTGTTCCTTATTTATATAAATGGTATGCCCTCTAGTATTACAGGTAGGTCTAAAATATTTCTGTTTGTTCATGCCACTGGCTTGGTAGTAAAGCATGTTGTGTGAACAGTTCAAATTTTTAGGTGTTCAGATAGATAGTAAACTGTCGTGCAAAGCCCACGTTCAGGATCTAGTTCAGAGACTTAATGCTGCCATTTTTATTATTCGAACGATATCTGATCGCTCGACACGAAAAATAGTCTACTTTGCATATTTCCATTCGCTTATGTCGTATAGTATTATATTTTGGAGTAGCTCTTTCCATTCTAAGAGGATATTTTTGGCTCAGAGATGGGCGGTTCCGGCAATAAATGGTGTAAGTTCACGAACCTCTTGTCGATACCTGTTCACGAGTCTCGGGATTTTGACATTGGCGTCTCAATATATATATATATATATATTCCTTACTGTAATTGCTTGTTAAAAATATTAGCCTATTCTCAAGAATAATACTCAGTTAATACTCGGCAGAAATCAAACCTGCATTTGGTTCGGACTACCTTAACTCTTGTGCAGAGATGCGTGCAGTATGCTGCAGCATCGATTTTCAATAAGATACCACTCTAACTTAAATAACTTAGCATTAATCCACGCGCTTTCAAATCTAAACTGGAGAGTTTCCTCATGGGTCACTCCTTCTAGTCTGTCGAGGAGTTCCTTCAAAAATTAAGCTGATTCTTGTTGTATTGTTGCTTGCGTTTACTTAAACTTAAGGATTGAATTTTTGGGTTCATAAAGATTTTATTTTTATCTGTTATTATTTTTATGTTGCAATTTCATCTACTGACACGTTCCATTACCTTGGAGATATTCTCCACAATTTGGTCCTATAGAACTTGACGTGTAAATTAATAAATAGAACAAAACTAATATTGAAATCAACACATAAAACTGCCTATAAAGCGAACCAAGAACCCTCTGTAGCTTGAGCAGAAATGCCCTGAAGTCAGTGTTAGGGGACCTATAAAGAACAACAATCAGAAGTTTAGCTTCACTAAACAACATTCAAATACCTGTTCAGTGCCGTGATATGTCCACGGACTCAAATGGAGTATTGTTTTTTACGTACATGGTCACTCCTCCACTCCGCTAAAAAGTCATTGAAAAACAGCCGACTAATCTCTGTCTTCGTAAAGGAAGCCTCTGCATTGTCAAATTATTTAAGTGGAGCGCCGATATACCAATAATGTCAGAGTCAAAATCCATAAACAGTTGACTAACTTTATTTCTAATACCTCTTGTATTCTGGCGAATTATGTTAATTTCTTCTCTACTTGGATAACTAAACACCTCTGAAGGTGATTCCTTTGCTAGACGGAATTCCTATAAGCAGGTATACATACCAGCGACTTCAATTTAAAAAAGATGCGGTTCTAACACCAGCTACTACAGGAATTTTTCCATGCATGGTCCCACCAGCACCCACTACACAGTCACCTACAAGCTTTGCCAGCCTCCCATTACTATACCTATTGAGGTGCAGGCCGTGCCTAGTGAAACCCGATCTACTGACAGACATAACTGGCGCCACTGAAATGTGACCCATGCCCTCTGCCATCAGTCCCATGTTAATGCGCGTAACAGCCGCAGTGAGTCCAATCATGACGCTGAAATAATTGCACGAAATGCACATTAGTGCCACCAGTTTAAGTAGGTATCTGTACCAGGTTTCCATCTACATCAAATTCCCCATCAATATCAAGACTATTTCCTGCCCCACCAACAATCACTAGCAGATCCTCTTTCGTAAAGATCCTAGATAAGTTCCCTATGCTCTCAGTCACCTGAGCCAAATCTGCACTAGGCTTCAAATTGCTGGTGTTCTGGTACTCACTCCCCAACACTTCCTGCAACTGCTGGCCCACACCTCTACCATGCGAACTACATATCAGCGGAACCTTCTTCTTTCTGTTAGAATTAGCAGCTGGTTTAGGATTTATAGCTGCTGAGGACTGCTGTATCTTCCCTCCATCTACAGCTACAAGAGGCTCCTCTCCACTCAAGTCTGACACTTGCTCAAATCTATTGGATATACGCAAAGCACAACTGTTTAAATATCTCCTCCTCCTAGCTGCCTTCTTACCAACTGCCAATTCCCATCACCCAGCGCCGTTCACCCTCCTCAACCTATCTAGTTCGTACTTTTCTTTTTGTAACTGCACCTTAAGGGCACAGATTTTATTCTGTTGTTCCTCTACCAACTTATTTCTGTCACAGATTCTGCATTCGCAGGAGAGGATCTCACTAGAATGCCCACTGGCTTCCCCACTGTATTCCCCCCATTGAAAATGCTCTGAACATATCGCACACGGTAACCCACTACTCACAAACCTACAAGAAAGCCCACACTTTTCGCTCATGAAAAAATTTTAACAGTCACCGAAAATTCTAAACGTATACGTTACCTAAGATTAATCACAACAGTAGAGCTATTAAAAGAACTAACAATAGTGGTCTTAAAACTCTCTCTCAAACCAACAACATTTATTAATGCTACTGAACCACATTTGATACCAATACCACCAAAACTTCACACAATCTCTTAACTAAAACCAAAAATTTAAGTGACCACTGGAACACTCAACGAAATTACAACAGTGAATGATAACTTTACTGAAATATTTCACTAGAAACAATTAAAAACGTCAGCTAAAAACTGCAGCACGAATTTTACTAAATGACGTCAATGCACAACCCTAATGCCTCATGTAATGACAAGGCCGTGATTAGAAATATTAATAAGAAACTTAAAGATAACGATGCTCTTATAACGAAAGCTGATAAAGGCTCTTCACTAGTAATTGCATACAATGGAGAATATATTTCAAAAACCATGTCTTTTTCGAAGAAAATGGTATTTCTGAACTGCAAGTCGATCCTATTCCCTCCCTCCATAAAGAAATCAGATCATCTGTTAAGAACGCCAATTTCTTGCTTAAGCTATTTCACGAAAAGTCGCTTATTAATATGAATCCACAACCTCCCAAATTAAGAGCACAATTTAAGAAACATAAGCTTGGCCATCCCATTCGTCCGATTTCGAGCAGTCAGAACAGTGCTTATCATGAACTTGCTAGATTTTTAAATAATCGGCTGAAAAATTCTTTTGTCTTCACTCATTGCTATTCTGTCTTAAATAGTGCAAATAGTGCTGCTGTAGTTCGCAAAGTAGAAGATACAGACTGTGACCAGGTTACTAGATTGTTTTCGTTAGACATAAAAAACCTTTACACCAATCTTCCTGTGCAAGAAAATCTGCGTAGGTTTAAGAAGGACATCTGTTCAAAAAATGTTCAAATGCGTGTGAAATCTTATGGGACTTAATTGCTAAGGTCATCAGTCCCTAAGCTTACACACTAAATTATCCTAAGGACAAACACACACACCCATGCCCGAGGAAGGACTCGAACCTCCGCCAGGACCAGACGCACAGTCCATGGCTGCAGCGCCTTGAAACGCTCGGCTAATCCCGGGCGGCAAGGATATCTGTGACGAAGAAATTACAGATTTCATGAATTTGATCACCGTTGTAGTTAAGTACAATTACTTTCAGTTCAATGGGAACTGTTCCAACAAAATGACGGCCTAGCCATGGGGAACCATCTAGCCGGAATTCTTGCCGATATTTTTATCAATTCGTTAGAGGTGAAATTCTTTACGTTGTTTTCAGCTACAGAGCATTTTGTCCTACTGTAGATACGTTGATGATATATTAGTAGTCTACAAAGGTCCTTCTGATGGGATCAACCACATTTTCAATGTGTTTAATGATCTTCATGATAATATTAAGTTCACTTGTGAACTATAAAATGAAAATCGTCAATTAAATTTCTTCGATCTTAGGTTGTCATTAATTGAAAACATAATTTCCTTCAACATTTTCCGTAAAGAGACTCAAACTGATCAAATCGTTCCAGCTTCTTACACGCATCCAGCCTCTCAGAACAATTCTTTCTTTTTCTCGGCTATTCACAGAGCACTTCCCATTCTCCTCTCGAAAGAAAACTTTAATAATGAGATAAATCTTATTAAAACTGTGGCGCTCAATAATGGTTACGAAGCTCGGTTGGTAGATGATCTCAGAAAGAAGATTGGCAAGAAGGGTACTACACTTGGTTCTTTCATCAACGTCCCAGAAGAATCGGAGAAAAAATTCTTCTCAATTTAATTTTTAGGTCCAGTGTCATACCAGATTCAGAGGTTGCTTCGGATTAAATACAAATGTAATATTGCTTTTTCTACAAATAACAACTTGAGAAAAAATGTCATCCATAATTTGAAGTCAACTACTAGCCCTCTGCAGAATTCTGGTGTCTACAAGATTTCATGTGACACTTGCGGTGCCCTTACAACACATATTTAAGCGGGATTCAAAATAAATTAAAGCCATCTGTGGCCTTCATTGACTTGTCAGCAGGCTATGATACCGTCTGGAGACAAGGCCTAATTAATAAACTGATGAAATTAATCCCCTTCAAAAAGTGACAAAGCTCATTGGTAACATGATTGGTAACAGAGGATTCCAGGTCGTCATGAGAAACAAAGTCAGTAGCCAGAAATTCCTTCAAAATGGCTTACCTGAAGGCTCGGTATTAGCCCAATTGCCTTTCAGCCTATACCATTTCTGACATGCTAGAAACGGCTTGTAGGAAATTTGGAAACGCTGATTTCTGGGCCGTTGGAACAAGGCACACCGATTTTGGTACAATGGAAGAAACCCTGACATCCGGTCTGTCTGCCCTGGCAGCATACTTCAGTAAATGGAGGCTTAGGCCTATCGCCACGAAGACAGAAATAACTTGCTTACACCTCAATAACAGAGAAGGCGACAGAGCTCTGGAAGTATACCTTGACGACACGCGCCTCAACCAGAACAAGGAGCCAAAGTACATAGGGGTCACTTTAGACAGAACCTTGTCATTTAAATCACACCTTAAAATGCAGCTACCAAGGTGAGAACAAGAAACAACCTGATCCATAAACTCTGCAGAACCTCCTGGGGATCAAGGGCAGCAACTCTGAGGACGTCTGCACTGAGCCTGGTATACTCTGCAGTGGAGTACTGTGGACCAGTATGGCTAAACAGTAGTCATGTGAACAAAATCGATGTCGAACTTAACAGCACCATGCGCATTATTTCAGGAACCGTTGAGTCTACCCCCAACATATGGCTACCTGTCCTGAGTCATATACCGCCCCCAAAAATACGACGAGAAGCAGCCTTGGTCAGGGAATACAACAATGTCGAAGCAAACCCTGAACTACCGGTACACATCGATATACCTGATCTGAGTATCTACAGGCACCGTTCAAGACATCCTCGTCTTGCTCTTGACAGCCGCACTAGGCAGACATCAACTCTTGGAGAAGGCTTCAAAATGTCTTGTATTACTAAGTTGCTGGGTTTGATCAGCCCCGCAAGATCTGGTCAACTCTGAACAGAGTAAGAACTTGGCATGGAAGACGTGCTGATTCACTCTTCATATGGGGACTGCTGCCCGTCAATCGACAGGGCAATCCCACGGCCAATCGTAGCGCGTGACACCAAGATTCCATAGTTTAAGAATGGTGCGTTGTCGACCTACACAACATTAGTAATTCTGGTTCCTACTGGCATCAGCTATCCAGGGTTAAAATTTCGTGGCACAATTTTTCTCCACCCTGTATATTTTTTGATTATTTTGTCTTGTACCGCTGGTAGCTTTCTCATGGGCCTTACTGTTCACACATTACAGTGGCTCCTGAAGATGGGACTGAGACCTGAAGCTGATTTGTGTATGACTTCAGTAATAAAAAGGTTGGTACAGATGTAGCAGATATTTCAGTTATGAACCACTAAGCAATCATTTTTCTCACAGTCCATGCCTGAATGGAACGGAAAAAAGTCCCAAAACCTGGTAAAATGACATATACCCTCTGCCATACACTTCAGTCGTTTCAAGAATATAAATGTCGATGTAGAAACTAATGGTTTGACAATAACAACATTTGTCAGCATCTGCCTTCTTTAGAAATGGAATTATTAAAAAGATGGCTCTGAGCACTATGGGACTTAACTCTTGTGGTCATCAGTCCCCTAGAACTTAGAACTACTTAAACCTAACCAACCTAAGGACATCACACACATCCATACCCGAGGCAGGATTCGAACGTGCGACCGCAGCGGTCGCGCGGTTCCAGACTGTAGCGCCTAGAACAGCTCGGCCACTCCTGCCGGCGGAATTATTACATTCATCTTGTACCTTTAGGTTATTTCGCGTGTCTCATATTCCACGCAAACCCTGGTCTGTCATATTTTCTGCCAAAACCAGTAAATTTGAATATCGTTTGCTCAATATTTCCTCGTTTCGATTCAAGTGCGCTATCTTCTGCCATTTCATGTTGATCCACCTCCTGTTCCCTTACCATAGGACTGTATTCAAGTTAGCTTCCTTTGTAAGTTGGTTCTAAATTTCCGGCTTCCATTTCTTTTCTTAGCACTGGCTTCCATCTCAGCTCTTGACAATCGTATAGCTGATACTGTTTTGTTTGAGGGCTGGTTCCGTTTCTGCTAGCTGGCATCTATCCTCCTCATGCTCATTCTAGTCATTACTGCTTTGACACTTTGCACTATCAATTTAAGTTTTTGATGTCTGTGTTTCCTTTTGCCTAGCTCGTTCTTTACATTTGTTTTCTCACCATTCGACATTTTAGTGCTTTTACCACTGTAGAACAGAAAAACCTTCACAAAACACCACTGGGATCGAAATATGTGTGTGGGAGTGGTAGCAGAAATGCGGAAGCGAACAACATAGCCAAAGGCGAAGCGCCGCCACGAGTAGGGACGGAGTAGACTCGCCACCTGCGCCCGACAGAGCGGGGTATCAGCGACGGCTGCCGTTTGCTGTCGACTGCCGGCGGCAGACATCGATTATGTAATCCGATTTGCGAGTGGCGTCGCGAGTTGTAGCTGTGGGAGCCGCCGACTAATTCTCTGGGGGTTCCCCGGCTTGCCGCGGCTCGCTGCGGATACAGCTGATGCCGCTGCTAAACACTACCCCGGCTGTTTGGAGAAGAACTTGAAATCCATGCTCATGTTTACTGCTTACACGCACTGTCGTCCATTAAACGGCAACACAAGGAAAGCATAAAATGAAACTGCATCTCATCTCCTGAGGCAAGAAGTCTTTAGGGGAATCTGCGACAGTGTTGGCTCTAATGGTTATAAAGTGTTGCTTGCAAAACTTTTCTCTTTATTTTTAACTTCTCAAGACATGTTTCACGTTAATTGAAATGAAAATGCCGTGTGGCTAGGGCTTCCCGTCGGGTAGAACGTTCGTCTGGTGCAAGTCTTTTGAGTTGACTCCACTTCGGCGACTTGCGTGTCGACGGGGTTGAAATGATGATAGTAAGGACAGCACAACACGCAGTCCCTGAGCGGAGAAAATCTCCGACCCAGCCGGGAATCGAAGCCGGGCCGTTAGGCATGGCATTCCGTCGATCTGACCATTCAGCTACCAGGGGCGGACGCGTTTCACATTACCTCATCATTAATATTGAACATCGATACACAGTACCTTGTTCCTTGTAATCATTCCATTCCAACATCAACCCCGAAACAATTGTAGTTATTGTGCATGTGCAGCATAGTGCAAGGAATACTTGATTAACTTTTGGAACGTTATTCCGTGCTGCTCCAAATCTATGCACGAGTTTATCAATTGCAGAAGCTGCCGTGTTGTGGCGCACCGGTCTCTTAGCGACACATTAAGGGAGATTTCGTCGCAATAAATTTCCATTGCACAGCCATATCACATTTGGTTGGAATGGGTGAAAATGGAAATGTAAATAGAAAAAGACTGACATACTTGTGCATCTACATCTACGTACATACTCCGCAAGCCACCGTGTGTCTGTTTTATCAACTATCAGCTCAGTAAACTACCGATAGTGGGAATTAATGTACATAAAGACTTCAAATCACTTATCTCGTTCGAAAAGGGGGCCAGTATTTAGAAATATATATATTTTTTAAAACTTGACAGCTGCCGTTGAGAGATTAGCTTCGAAGAAAACACTTTTTGGTGGCGAGCTTCTTCTGTTCCATGGATGAATTACTTAAGCGATGTATAAGTAATGGCTCTTTCGAAGCACTGCGAAATGTTTTTGTGCTGTGTGAATCAATTAAGGAATAAATAATGTGACGACTGTGTATAAAACTGAGTGATCGAGAATTTGCCGTTCGATGGCTGCAGAGTCCAGAGTCGGTATGCCGGTTTGAGGTAGATTAAAGATACCCGTTGGTGTAACACTGTGTTCTGCTGCGTGGAAAGGTCTACAACTGCGTGCTCCACATCTTCGACAGGAATCAGCGACCCTTCAGCACACTTTTCAAGGAGTCGAAGGAGAGAAAATCTCATAGAGATAGACCGGAAAGTAAACATTAGAGAATTTGCATCAAGAACAGCTGTCAATGTAATTTAGAAGCAGAAAAGCAGCTAATATCACTCAATGAAGGCAAGACCTCCAGTGCAAATTGCATACCAGTTAGCTTTCTTCAGAGCATGCTGCTACAATAGCTCCGTACTTAGCAAGCATATGCAACCTCTCGCTCGTCGAAATATGTATACCTAAAGACTGGAAAGTTGCACAGGTCTCACCACTGCCTAAGAAAGGAAGTAGGAGTAATCGCTCAATTACAGACCCATATCTATAACGTCGATTTGCAGTAGATTTTAGAACGTCTGCTGTATTCAAACATTATGAATTACACCGAAGAAAACGATTTATTAAGAAATGGCCAACAAGGGTTCAGAATATATCTTTCTTGTGAGACACAGTAACATTTTCATTCTCAAGAAGTAATTGCTGTCACCAGAGGATGTCAAACTGATTCCATATTTTTAGATTTACAGAAGACTTTTGACACCGTTCCTCACAACCGATGTCTCTTCAAATCGCTTGCCTACACAGTTAATAGTAAGTGATTGAAATTCATCGAGTAAAGAAGTGATATCTGGCGTTATCCAAGGAAGCGTTATAGCTCCTTTACTATTTCTTATCTGTATAGATGTTTTAGGAGAAAATCTGAGTAGCTCTCTTAGAATATTTGCAGATGATGCTGTCTTCTAAAGTCATATGAAGATTAGAACTAATTGCAAAATGATTTGGACATCTATATGGTATGAAAACTGGCAATTGACCCTATTTACACACTACTGTTCAGGTTTGCCCTGTTTATTGTTCTTTCGATTTATAGTTATGTTGTTTATTCCAGTTGAAAATGACCTAAGCCCGAGATGTGGATCTTATAACAATGAAATAAAAATTATTACAGTCAAATGCCCACAGCATCTTTCAAAAAATTTACCATGATTTTAACCTCAACCAAAATAAAATTATCAAAGACGTATTCCGTTGCGGCAGGATCTCATCACCAAATTTCTCCACCAAATCAGAAAATATTTTGTTGGCGTCCAACTACGTAGCGAGACATGGTCAGAATTATAAAATAAGAGAAATCAGAGCTCGCGCGGGAAGATTTTCCCAGCGCGCTATTACTGAGTTGAAGGGTAGGCAATAGTTAGAGGCTGGTTCGAAGAACCGCCTGCCAGACAGTTGGCTGTGAACTGCAGGATAATCACATAGGTGAAGCTGTAGATGTAGCACGGGTGCTCGAGTGTCTCCCACTTGAGCTGGCGTGACGACATCTGTGATGTGGGGGTGTCCCGTGTCGAATCACGGCCAGCACTGAACTTGGCACAGCATTCTACAACGGTAGTTTTCAACAGACGTATTACATCCTTCATTCTGCGATAGATGTCTACCAATATTTGTCCTTCGGCATTCAAGGAAAGTATAATACGAGGGCTATCCACAAAGTACATTACGTTTTGGAATTAAAAATAAATAAAGTATTGGAAATTTTTTTTATTATATACAGATGAAAGCCACACTTAAATACTACTTTTCCACATTGTTGCCATTTAAATTAAGGTACTTATCGTAGCGATGGACGAGCTTGGAAATTCCTTCGTCGTAAAATTCGGCCGCCTGCGCCTTCAACCACGTGGTTACCTCTTCTTGAAGCTGTGCGTCGTCATCAAAACGCTGCATAGCCAACCACTCCTTCATTTCTGGGAATAAGTGGAAGTCGCTCGGTGCCAGGTCGGGACTGTACGGCGGATGGGGAAACAACTCCCACTTAAAAGATTCGAGAGCTTCACGAGTGGCATTTGCCGTGTGGGAACGTGCGTTGTCGAGAATCAGCAAGATCTTTGAGCCCAACTTTCCCCTGCGCTTGTTTTGTATTGCTCTTCTGAGGTTGTGCAGAGTTTGGCAATACCTTTGAGAGTTTATTGTAGTGCCTCTTTACAGGAAATCCACAAAAATCACACCTTTTCTGTCCCAAAAGACAGTCGCCACGTGGTTGAAGGCGCAGGCGGCCGAATTTTACGACGAAGGAATTTCCAAGCTCGTCCATCGCTACGATAAGTGCCTTAATTTAAATGGCAACTATGTAGAAAAGTAGTATTTAAGTGTGGCTTTCATCTGTATATAATAAAAAAAATTCCAGTGCTTTATTTATTTTTAATTCCAAAACGAAATGTACTTTGTGGATAGCCCTCGCAGCACATTGATTGTGTTTGGACGCATTTGGTAATAACGTCGCCATAGTTCATGTTTCCGCATTTACCGCTCGCATATCGGAAGGATAGACATACCACACCGATCCCTTGCCTACACGTCGGTGTTTTTACTTCCGCACAGACATTGCCTTACGTTGCATATATCAGTACGCCGCAGAAACGTGCTCAAATGGAAACTTTTTGGTCTCCCCTTGTGCTACCGTAGCTGATAATCGGTACGACGCCTGCGCACTTATGGGTTGTCAGTACTGACCGAGAGGCGAGTACACATTTACTCTCTCACGACTAGCCTTATTCTCCTTCCACTCCTCGCATTCTCTTGAGCTAAAACACCTCCTTTACATGTATGCACGAATAGAAAAAAACTATAATTCAACAATAGGGCCGTTTATTACACGAAAACTTTTCGAGGGGAATTTGGACTATAGATAGTACTTCCCGGGATTATTATTTATAACGGTGATAAATGTCAAGCTGTACACTGAAGAGCCAAAGAAACTGGTACAGCTGCCTAATATCGATTACGGCGCCCGCGAGCACGCAAGACGACGTGACATGGACTCGACTAATATCTGAAGTAGTGCTTGGTGGAATTGACACCAGGAATCCTGCAGGGCTGTCCATAAATCAATGAGAGTACGAGGAGTTGGAGATCTCTTCTGAACAGCATATTGCATCCCAGATATGCTCAGTAATGTTCATCTCTGGGAAGTATGGTGGACACTGAAAATGGTTACACTCAGAAGAGTGTTCTTGGACGTGTGGGGTGTCGCACTGTCCTTCCGGAATTGCCCAAGCCCGTCGGAATACACAATGGATATAAATGGATGCAGGTGATCGGACAGGAGTCTTACGTACGTGTCACCTGTCAGAGTCGTATCTTCAAGTATCAGGGGTCTCAACTGCAGACACCCCACGCCGTTACAGAGACTCCAACAGCTTGAACAGTCCGCTGCTGACATGAAGGGTCCACGGATTCATGAGGTTGTCTCCATACCCGTAACCATCTATCCGCTCGATACAATTTGAAAAGAGACTCGTCCGACCAGACAACATGTTTCCATTCATCAATAGTGAGTGTTGGCGGGTCCAGGCGACGCGTAAAGCTTTGTGTCGCGCAGTCATCAAGGGTACAGGGGTGAACCTTCGGCTCAGAATGTCCATACCGATCATGTTTCGTTGAATGGTTCGCACGCCGACACTTGTTGATGACCAGCATTGAACGTTGAACGATTTTCTTCATTTGTCGTTGGACCCGTTCTTGCAGGATCTTCTTCCGTCCGCAGCGATGTCAGAGATTTGATGTTTTACCGAATTCGTTATATGCACGGTACTCAGGTGAAATGGTCGTACGGGAAAATCCCGCTTCATCACTACCTCTGAGATGCTGTGTCCCATTGCTCGTGCCTCGACTATGACACGGCGTTCAAACTGCCATTGCAGCAGCAGTAACCGATTTAACAACTGCGCCGACACTTCTTGTCTCACATAGGCGTTGCCGATCGCAGCGCCATATTGTGCTTGTTTACATATCTCTGTATTTGAATACGCATGCCTATACCAGTATTTTTGGCACTTCAGAGTTCGAGCGGAACAGACGGTCAGAGAGGGAGTAGCGAGGTTTTAGAAAAGATCCAGGGAAGAAAAGGAGCGTGTGTGCAATTTCAGAAGTAGGACAGGTATCACAGAGTGTAGCCAAAAGAGTGAAGACCTGCACCTACAGGATTTCCTCGTATGTCAGGAACACCACAGAACAGTATATTTCCAACAGCATAGACATGACCGATTTACTAGCCGACAGTGTCGTATACAAAATTACCTGCTCTGATTCTGATAAGTTTTATATTGTTCAGTCAGTCAGAGACATAGCATTTTGGTTGGCTGAGCTTGAACACAGCTGGAGTTTTCTGTAAAATTACTCCACATTTGCTGAGCATGTACTGAGAGACGGACACAGCATTACCAGCCACAATCCCAATCCTCCAATTAGCAAACAAGGGGTAAAAGCTTAATCTACTCGAAGCTGTAGAGCTCAACAAACATCTGTTCCACAGCCATAATTTAATATTAAATGACCAAACTCAGCTGAACACTTTCCTCCCACCTTCTCTCCAACTAAACCTTAGTGCTCACATTTTCAAAACACTTCCCCCACTGTCTATTCCATTCTTTCCCGTAGTTCTTTATTTTAATGTGATTGTCTACGTACTCCATACATTCTAACGTGACAAAATTCATGGGATAGCGATATAAATATATACAGAGTGCGGTAGCATGGCATACAAATGTTATAAGAAGGCAGTACATTGCGGAGTTATTTGTAATCATGTGATTCTTGCGAAAAAATTTTCGGCTTGATTATGGCCGCACGACGGCAGTTAACAGACTTTGAAAGAGGAATGATTGTTGGAACTAGACTCATGGGACTGTCTGTTTCGGGTATCGTTAGAGAATTCAATATTCCGCTATCTACAGAGTCAAGTGTGTGGCGTGAATACTAAATTCAAGGAATTACCTCTCAACACTGACAATGCATTAGCCGACGGCCCTCAAGCAGCAGCGTTTGCGTAGAATTGTCATTGGTAAAAGATAACAACACTGCTTCAAATAATCTCAGAAGTCAATGTGGAACGTACGATGAACGTATCCGCTGGGACAGTGCTGCGAAATTCCGCGTTAATGAGCAATAGTAGCAGACGACCCATGCGAGCGCCTTGGCTGACTGCATGACATCGCCCAGCAGCGCCTCTCTTGTGCTCGTTATCACGCCGGTTGGATCGCAGACGAGTGTAAAACCGTGGACTGGTGAGACAGGTCCCAATTTCAGTTGGTACGAGCTGGTGGTAGGGTTCGAGTGTAGCGCACCATAATGGTGTGGGCTGTGCTGTGTTTGCATGGAATGGACCGGGTTTTCTAGTCCAAATAAACTAGCTGAGACCACTTGCAGCCATTCATGGATGGAATTTTTGTGGATGATAATGTACCAAGTCACCGAGCCCCAGTTGTTCGCGATTCGATCCAAGAACATTCTGGACAAATGGTTCAAATGGCTCTGAGCACTATGGGACTTAACTTTTGAGGTCATCAGTCCCCTAGAACTTATAACTACTTAAACATAACTAACCTAAGGACGTCATACACATCCATGCACGAGGCAGGATTCGAACCTGCGACCGTAGCGGTCATTCTGGACAATCCGAGCGAAACATTTGGCCACCCACATCGCTCGACGTGAGTTCCATCGGACATTTATGGTACATAAACGAGAGGCCTGCTCGTGCACAAAATCATGGACTTTCAACGCTTTCGCTATTATGGACGGCTATAGAGGTAGCGTAAGTCAGTGTTTCTGTTTGGGACTTCCAACTACTTATTGAGTCCATACCACGACCAGCTGCTGCATTACGCGCGGAAAAAGGAAGTTAGACACGTTAATAGCACGTATCCCATGACGTTTCTCACCGCAGTGTATTCTGTTGCTTAAAATCTTTATTATGTATTTACTGCTACATTTTTCAATTCTAATTTGTGTAGAGTTTCTGTATCACGTTCCAAACGTGCTATTAGTTTAAGCTATTCTTAGTTACTCCTGTAAAGTATTAATTTTTTTATTGTGGTCGTTAATTTGATTTAAATGCTATATAGGCACTATTTTTTCGATTAGTCTTGATGTTTTTCCAATATGTTCCCTTGTTATTTATTTGCCGTTTGCAGGCTTTCAAAAATAATTAACGGTGGCCCTCAATTACGTACCCGCAGACTCAGAGTTGATACATTGTAAGTTTTGGCGGATTCGTTGTCTAGGGGGTGATACCAGTTGCTGAATTACATGCCAAATATTGCTGAGTCTACAGTATACAATATTAATACACACATGAATAGAATGGTCGAAGGTTCCTATCACTCCGCAATTCCGTATTCTGAATGTAACATAGAAATTTATAAATGAAAGATTGCAGTTAAATAAAATCTGCAGGTCCTACTTTAACGAATTTAAATGATGAGTACGATAGCAGAAGTACATTTAAGAATGCTGTTTATTTCTGCAAAACACTTACTGGTATCGATGGTCCAGCAATTAAATAAAATATAAGCTGAGCAACAGGGAAAGAATAGATTCCTACTTCACATAATTAGTTATGAGCAACAACATAGCTCACGAGATATTCACTTCTAAAATCATACAACATCTTCACATCAGAAGCCACGGAAATCTCACAACTGCACAAGTCGGCTCTATGCAATATTTCTATCTCCCGCGACCACGCGCAAACTGCTCAACACTCTCCAAGTATTTCCTGCGACCGTATGTCGCGCCTTCCGATCCAGCACTCCCTATCTCCTGTGTGACCCAATGCTCCTCCCCCACTTCCATACAATCTCTCCATTGACTTCGGTAGTCGCCTACCGTAGTAGCGAGTGCTGTGATTAACTAGAGCTCTCCTGCCATGTCTCCAAGCCAACGCACACTCAGAAACATATTGAAACACATACAAAATACTGGATTTACATTTAAGTAATTTCAAATTAAATAAATATTTCTACGGTTGGACCATAAACACGCTCTAACACCCATTATTAAATACATAAACAGATTAAATAAACATATATCAAAGGAACAGAAACAAAAGCAGACCAGTAGCCTATGCCTCTGTGCTTTCTAAAACGCAGTAAATATTTGATAAATTTCTTCATGAATAGTATATATCGGATATAAACAAAGACATAGACGAATAAATATAAGCATGCTGCTACCGTTTTTTCGTGTAACTGTGGAATACTTATGGCCTGACGCGATCAATAGTAATTGGCCAATTTGACCTCCAATAACTTATGTATTATTCAAGTTACATGCCTGTAATTCATACCAATTTAGGTTTACACTAATAGCCTTCGAAAGACATGTCGATCGACGAATTTGGATGAACTGTTAAGAGTTAGGATATTCGTTGCTGATTGTGACTTTTATAATTTGCATTCAGATACTAAACCTTAAGCTAATAAAGATATTGAAAATCTGATTACGTCATCAGAATAGTCGTGCCACTAATGGTAATGTACATGTTTCTTTTTAAGATATCATGATTTGTCTGGCTATTATTAATTAATGCATGAAATGTGAAATGTCTGCCATTATGGTTTCTCAAAGTCCGCCATCTTTGGCACTCCCGGCATACGAATCTCCTTCGTCGACGCAAACCACAGTCCTCGACACAGTGTCAACATTGAATTCCCAGCCACGCAGTCGGCCTGGACCACGGGCTGGGGCTGCCCCTCTTGCTCCGGCTAATGTTCGGCACCACGAGTTTGCTGTCGAGCCCCGGCTTTCCGAGCGGCCCGTGCAGCCATGCCAACTCTGAACTAAGAATATTTTCAGGGCGCCACAACTTGCCCGTTACCTTGTACATTTAACATATTAAACTTCAGCACCAATGCACTGTTCAAGATGAAATTAAATCTACGTCTCCACTTATCCCTGCTCAACATCTTCTTCAATATGTGAGGTTCAGCTGAGCTGTTTACATCCCCCTGAGATGAAGGAAGCTCTCCATAAGATCAAAAAAGGTCGCACAACAGAAACATACACTGAGGTGCGATACCTCCCAATACCGTGGCGAACATCTTATTGCCTGGCATTGTGCACCGACTCGACATGGCATGGACTCAAGTTATTGGAAGTCCCCTGCAGAAATATTCATCCAGACTGCCTCTACACCCGTCCAAAATTTCGGGAGTGTTGCAGTGCAAGATTTTGTGCACGAACTGACCTATTGACTACGTCCCCAATGTTTTAGATGGGATTCATGTCGGGCGATGTGGGTGGCCAAATCATTCGCCCGGTGACATGGCGCATTGTTACCCATAAAAATTCCATCCTTGTTTGGGAAAATGAAGTAAATGAACGAAAGTGTCTCCGAGTAACTGAACATAACAGAGAACCGAGTCCATTCAATGTAAACGCAGGCCACACCTTTGTGGAGCCACCATCAGCTTGCACAGTGATTTGTTGGCAACTTGAGTCCATGGATTCGTGGGTATGCACCATGTTAGAACCCTACCATAAGCTCTTCCCAAGTGAAATTGTGACTCATCTGACCAGGACACGTGGTCTAGCGGTTCTAGGCGCTCAGTCCGGAGCCGCGCGACTGCTACGGTCGCAGGTTCGAATCCTGCCTCGGGCATGGATGTGTGTGATGTCCTTAGGTTAGCAAAGTTTAATTAGTTCTAAGTTCTAGGGGACTGATGACCATAGATGTTAAGTTCCATAGTGCTCAGAGCCATTTTGACCAGGACACGGGTTTCCAGTCATCTAGTGTCCAACCCACGTAGTCAGGAGTCCAGGAGAGGTGCTGCAGGCGAAGTCGATCTGTCAGCAAAGGCATTCTCATCTGTCGTCTGCTGCCATAGGCCATTAACGCCAAATTTCGTTGCACTGTCTTAATAGACACGTTCGTCGTACGTCCCACGTTGATTTCTGTGGTTATTTCGCACAGTGTTATTTGACTGTCAGCACTGACAGCTCCACATAAATGGTGCTACTCTCGTTCGTTAAGTGAAGGCCGTCAGCCACTACGTTGTCCGGGTGAGAGATAATGCCTGAAATGTGGTATAATCGGCACCTCTTAACATTATGGGTCTCGGAATATTAAATTCCCTAACGATATCCGAAACGGAACGTCCCACGCGCCTTGTCTGACTACCATCACATTGTTCAAGGTGTGTGAATCCCCGTCGGGCTGCGACAATTTCGTCTGACATCTTTTAAGATAAATCATCTGAGTACAAACGACAGTTCCGTCAATGCACAGATTTTTCATACCTTTTGTATGCGATACCACCGCCATCTGTATATGTTCAAATGAATATGTAACCTCAGTGTGCTATTGAAAGGTAGTACTGGTATTACAGCCAGAAATCTGGGGCAGCTTGCATTATGCAGCGGCGCGGCTTGGACCTGTTGTCCCGGCCGCGGGTGCGCGTGTAATAAGAAGTGTTTACTCGGCTGCTACTCACGCGTGTTTTTGTCTGAATAGATCGCCATGGCACACGATTCTAGAAAGAGTACGATCCAATTTACGTTTACCAACGACTATGCAAGACCCACGTCTTTTGAAATAGTGCGTTTTTTGAGGGAAGAAGCTCGTTTACCCGTTACAGACCTAGTTGGGAGACACCTGTCCATGTACGTCAAGATGGCCGATGAAACTGCCGGTGAAAGAACTATCGCCACTGCTCAACGGAGATTTAAATGTCGACACTCCGCTGGCCATATCAGCGATGTTACAGTAGGTCCTTCAGGCTTGGGCGTGAGGATCTTCGGATCTTTGAACTGCTGTTTGTGGTACAAGTATCGATGGTTATTGAATCGCTGCGACCATATGGAACGGTGCACAGCCACACCTATCCCGTGCTAAACGGCGTCCGACAGGTGCCAATCGCCCTTAACAGACATATCCCTCTATATTTATATTTGGAGGATGTCTACCTATTGTGATTTACGATGGCCAGCCTCAGACATGTTCTGGCTGCGGAGGAGAAGGACATACTCACTCGGAGCCCATACGGCGCTGCATCGTGCAACTACCACGCGGAGAAGCGCTAGAGCGAGAAGTTCCCATGCAACTGACGAAGACGTATGGGTCAGTTCGGAACGTGACACCGTCGTGTTGATGCGAGAGAAGACTGGGTTGGGGCAGCAGGGATGTGACACGAAGAATGCCCATACACCCACCTCAGGGAAGGTGAGGAAAGAAACTTCCGCAACTTCAAAAGTAGCACGCTGCATGGAAATGGACTGTGGCGGTAGCAACGGACCAACGAGCACCCGATGAACAACGCGATGGAAAAACGTGATGGCTCTGAGACAAACTTGATTATTACTACATCGTGCTACCTAACCTGTCCTCCATTGGCCCATCACCGGAGCATCAAGGCGTATTTTATCTGTCACGTGACATCAATTGGAGGGGCTTTCAATCTGTGCTCGGTGCTTGGACAACATCAATGGACAACCCATTTCCACACTTCATGTGTCCAAGTGACATTCGTATAATCGCCAGTCCTTGATCACAATACCCCATGATATGGACGATCAGCTTTTGACGTCACAACAGGACATTGCTGCTGGGTTTCTGGAGAGTTATTGTCTCTTTTGACTGGGACGCTGGCGGACGATCGGATGGGCTCATATAGGAGCAAATGGTGGTGGATGGTACGGATGCGGAAGATGACATACGAATGGCACTCACAAAGGGTATTTGCATAAATCCCCTGAGCTGTGCTGTTTGACACTCGAATTTTATCGCGAATTTGCAGATCTAATCATGTCCGAATGGATGTTGATGTATAATGAGTTATTGCTCCCTGACACTGAGGTCCTCTCGCAATTCATGGAGGGAATGCTTATGTTGTTGTTGTGCTCTTCAGTCCTGACACTGGTTTGATGCAGCTCTCCATGCTACTCTAGCCTGTGCAAGCTTCTTCATCTCCCAGTACCTACTGCAACTTACATCCTTCTGAATCTGCTTAGTGTATCCATCTCTTGGTCTCCCACTACGATTTTTACCCTCCACGCTGCCCTCCAATACTAAATTGGTGATCCCTTGATGCCTCAGAACATGTCCTACCAACCGATCCCTTCTTCTGGTCAAGTTGTGCCACAAACTTCTCTTCTCCCCAATCCTATTCAATACTTCCTCATTAGTTATGTGATCTACCCATCTAATCTTCAGCATTCTTCTGTAGCACCACATTTCGAAAGCTTCTATTCTCTTCTTGTCCAAACTATTTATCGCCCATGTTTCACTTCCATACATGGCTACACTCCATACAAATACTTTCAGAAATGACTTCCTGACACTTAAATCTATACTCGATGTTAACAAATTTCTCTTCTTCAGAAACACTTTCCTTGCCATTGCCAGTCTACATTTTATATCCTCTCTACTTCGACCATCATCAGTTATTTTGCTCCCCAAATAGCAAAACTCCTTTACTACTTTAAGTGTCTCATTTCCTAATCTTATACTAATACCTAAATCGGTAGGGAGTGTCAGCACCCATCAATTTCAGCCGCTCACGATGGTCTATACTGACTACAAGATCTTTGCGAGAATGCGGGTGGGAAGGCTCAAGACTGTAATATTCAGGACATTCTCACCAGACCAGGCTTGTCTAGAGGGTTTGGAGCAGCATCCATTTTAAGCTAAGTGAATACCGTGACATCTATGACCTGATGGAAGCATGTCGCATGCGAGTGGCGCTCGTATCAGTGGATTTTGATCTTGCCTTTGACAGGATCAAACATGATTTCCTTGACTCGATCATGCGACGCATGACGATGCCTCAGGATTTCATTACCTTCCGCATGCGCCTCCTTTGCGGCGCTCCCACGACGGTGAGAGTCAATGGCAGGGAGGTAGGGACGATTCCTGTTTACAGCTCAGTTATATGTCCTATGTCGAAGGTGCTGTTTGCAGCAGCGCTCGAAACACTGTTGCAGACTCCTCCACGGACTCTCACAGAGCTCCGACTCCATGCGAGGTCCTTCACGTGTCGCGCATATGCTGGTGACTTGCTGATACTCGGCTGATCGGAGAACGAAGTACGTAAGGTGGTTGCACTTCTTACTACGTACGGAGTAGCCGGTTTATATTTTGTGATGTGATGCTTAGGAGTATTGTTCACCCAATCGATACGGCAATCAGCGGCGGTGAGCACATCCAACAGCACATACGCAGCAGTTCACTCCGAACCCATGACTTTCTCTGAAGGGTGGAATACACTGTGAGGTAATGGGCGAGCTGTGGTGCCCTGGAAACATTCTACATTCAGAGCTGGGGCGGCCGCACATGACGCTCGTAAAAGCCATGGCTCATTAGCCACCCCGTGATGCCGCACGTTAGCTGGACCACGTGGTGCTGAACGTTAGCGAGGGTCCAGGCTTTGCGCAGCTGAGAATGCAATGGTGACGCTGTGTCGACGAAAGAAACTTGTATGCCAAGAGTGCCAAAGATGGCGGACTTTGTGAAACCATCATGGCAGACATTTCACTATTCCTCTAGAAATTAATAGTAGCCAGATGAATCGTGATACCTCAAAAAGAAACATGTTCATTAAAATTATTTGCACGACGATTCTGAAGGTGTAATCAGATTTTCCATATCTTTGTTAGTTTAGAGTTTAGTATCTGATGATAAATTATACAAGTAACACCCAGCAACGAATTTCCAAAACGTAAACGCGTCATCCGATTTTGTCGATCGCCATGTCTTTAGAAAGCTATTAGTGTAAACCTAAATTGGTATTAATTACAGGCATGTAACTTAAATAGTACATGAGTTATCGGAAGTCAAAAGTGGCTGATTACTGTCGACCGCGTCAGGCCATAAGTACTCCACAGTTACACGAAAAACGGTAGTAGCATGTTTATAAATATATTTACTCATCTATGTCTTTGTTTGTATCGGATATATCCTATTCATGAATAAATTGGTTAAATATTTACTGTGTCGTAGAAAGCACAGAGACATTAGACTAGTGGCCTACCTTTTGTTCTATTCCTTTAATTTATGTTTATTTAATTTGTTTATGTATCTAATAATGTGTGTTAATGGGGGGTTATTATCCAGCCGTGGGAATATTTATTTAATTTCAAGTTATTTTAATGTAAATACAGTACTTCGAATGTGTTTCATTACGTTTGTGTAGGTTAGTTGGCTTGAAGACATGGCGCGACGGCTCTAGCCAATCACAGCGCTCGTGAATGGGGAGACTGGATGGAAGCGAGTGCGGGAGTGCTGGAGAGCACGGCACAGGACACGGGAGTGAGTGCTGGATGTGGACAGTACAGCGCGACAAACGCACAGTTGGCGGAAAGACCTGGAGTGTGGAGCAGTTTGCGCGTGGTCGCGGCAGATAGAAATATCTCATAGTGCCGACTTGTGCACTTGTGAGATTTCCGTGGCTTCTACAGTGAAGACGTAGTTACGTTTAGAAGTAAATATCTCGCGAGCTGTGATGTTGTTCAAAACTAATTACGTGTAGTAGGAATCTATTGTTTCCCTGTTATTCAACTTATATGTTATTTAATTGCTGGACCTTCGACACCAATAAGTGTTTTGCAGAAATATACCGCATTCTCAGAAGTACTTCTACTATCGTACTCATCATCTGAAGTCGTTAAGATAGTACCTCGAGATTTTATTTAATTGCAATATTTCATTTACAAATATATACGTTATTTTCATAATTCACAATTGCCGAGTGATAGAAACCTTCGACCATTGGATTCATGTGTGTATTCTTATCGTATACTCTAGACTCAGCAGCATTTGGCTTGTAATGCAGCAACTACGAATCCCAGCCCCTAGACAACGAAACCAGCCAAAACTATTAATACTGCAACTCTGAGTCGGAGGCTACGTAGTAGAGGGCCTCACCACATCACCACATTACTTTATATTATGTGAAAGCCCGCAACATTAATTTTCATCTTAGCACACGACTTCCATTACTGGCACAGGTGCTGCCAATGTCACATGGTATTAAAGCACACCGTCTTCAGGCCACAAGTGGCCCTTCGGGACCTTCCGACCGCCGTGTCATCCTCCGCTGAGGATGCAGATAGGAGTTGCGTGTGGTCAGCACACCGCTCTCCCGGTCATTATGATGGTTTCCTTTGACCGGGTCACATGGTATTGCTGACAGGTAAATGGCGGTCTACTACAGCCAAAGGATTTTGTTTAAGGTCAAATACGAGACTTTAACTCTCCCACACCTTTCTGGAGGACTTAATCTCACGAATGTGCCGAACTGGGTCCGGAATTCGAGTCTCGGTCTGGTACACAGTTTTAATCTGCCAGGAAGTTTCATATCAGAGCACACTCCGCTGCAGAGTGAAAATATCATTCTGGAAATATGCCCCAGGCTGTGGCTAAGCCATGTCTCCGCAATATCCTTTCTTCCAGGAGTGCTAGTTCTGCTAGGTTCGCAGAAGAGCTGTGAAGTTTGGAAAGTAGGAGACGAGGTACTGGCAGAATTGAAGCTGTGAGGATGGGTCGTGAGTCGTGCTTGCGTAGCTCAGTTGGACGGTCGGCTCGCAGCCGTGCTAGCGTGCGGAGCTGCTCCGCGCGCCGTCCGACACTCCGCTCTCGGCGGTGTTTACTTCCGCGTCGCGGTGTTTGTGTCTATCGAGTCCAGTACTAACGTACTCCATGGCGCACTCGTACCGCCGTGCAACGATCAAAGTCACGTTTCAGGCCGAACATCCACGACCCAGAGCTTTCGAAGTCGAACAGTTCATACGTGAGGATCTACGTTTGAACCCGCAGGACGTAATCGGCATACATTTTTCCATCACTGGAAGTGTTGTCTACATCAAGATGTCGACGGAGGAAATTTGCAATGACATAATTCACCGTCATGCCACAGGACTGAAATTTAAACACTCTGATGGACATATGGGTGCTGTGACAGTCGCCCATGCTGGATTCGGTCTCCGGACATTGCGGGTGTTTGAGCTCCCGTTCGAGGTGCCTCAGGATGTGGTCATTGCCGCTTTCCAACCATATGGCACCGTCTTGGGTCACGTCGCGGAGAAGTGGCAAACATTTACGACCTACCCCGTATTAAATGGCGTCAGGCAAATAAAAATTGAGCTGACGAAACATGTCCCATCGTACCTGCTGATTGGCGGTGTGCGGGCCATCGTCATGTATGATGGACAGCCACGAACGTGCGCAGGATGTGGCCAGGAGGGACATGTACGTTCCGAATGCTTACACCGCCGTTTAATACAGACGCCAATACGTGAAGAGACCCAGGCTTCGACGGTCACGTCCTTACCCATCACCTACGCCAAGGTTGCACAGGACCCCGTCGTACCAATCTCGATTGCGCCAGCAGCATCGTCAACGCCACCCGCCGCAGAACAACGCGCCGAGGACACAAGCACGGCATCGCCTCCAGTGCTCGATTCAGGACCGTCCGGTTTGCAGACCGAAACCGATGTTCCTGTTGGAACCATGGACGTCGACCTCGGTGTCGTGCCGACGTCTGCCTTTGTCCAGACGGGTTCTGCGTCAGACGACGGGCGACCACATTCTGATTCAGAAGGCCACATCAGAAAACAGCGGTCGCCTCGCAAACACAGGAAACGACGACGAACGCCTTCCGATGACGCCCTTTCTCAGACGGCCCCACGAGATGTCGACCTGATGTCTGACGGTGATCTCCCACATTGCGTCCAGTCACGCGATATGGCAGCAACAGGCACCCCTCCTGTGACGCCTACTCTCCCAGCCAGGGACGTGTCCTCGCCGTTGTCAACGAATGATGACGGCGGTCCCCCTGCCACTCATGTTGCGGAATCCACAACACCCGTTCCGGAAGTACGTGGCCGTCACATGTCCACGTCGTCAGCTTCCTGGGCCGATGACGTTGAAGAAGAAGCGGAACAGACTGCCAGCGTGTCTGCACAGGAGTCCACCTCGGCGACACTGGGGCTGGCGCCCCGCCAGTAATTATCACCACTGCGGGACCACCGGCAGGTCTCCACTTGCCGGCTACTTCTACCGCACGTTCTGCAAATACTGAGGATGGCCGCACACAGCAATATCGTATCGCCACGATGAATCTTGCCACCATTCGTGCCCCCCATAAACTGGCCATGTTCAGAGACACTATTTACTCTGCGGATGTGGATATAGCACTCTTACAAGAGGTGTTTGTGGCTGACTTCCTAGTTCCCACCGGATACAACGCCCATGTTTCCCCCGCATCCGATACCGGTACCGGCGTCGCCATCCTGCTACGCGACGGACTCCCTGCAGAGGACGTCATCTACCTCCCCACTGCGCGAGGTATGGCTCTCACACTGTTCGGCGTGCGTATTATTAATATCTACGCTCCGTCCGGCACTGGCCGCCGTCATGACCGACAAACTTTTTTTGCCGAAAGCGTCACACCCCTCTTCACCGGTCCGCAGGACGATTTGGTACTCGGTGGGGATTTTAACTCGACACAAGAGCCCGCGGACCAACTCCCGCGACATTCCCCTTGTGCATCTCTCTCACCGGTCATCGACCGTCTCCGACATGTTGACACATGGAAGAAGCTCCACGGAATTCAACCGGGCTATACATTCTACACCTCTCACTCGTCCAGCCGCATAGATCGCATCTACGTTACCCGCTCCCTTGCTGATGGCACACGCCATGCGGAAGTCTGGCCCTTGGCCTTTTCAGACCATGATGCGTACCTCTGTGACGTCACTCTCGCCCGACAGCAAGTGTGGCATAGTCGTGGTCTGTGGAAACTCAATGTCGCTCACCTGACCTCCTCAGACTGTCGCCGTTTGGTCGAAGAAGCGTGGGCACGCTGCCACCATCGTCGAGAAGCCTATGACTCCACCTTATCATGGTGGATCTCCTGTGCAAAGCCGACCCTCAGGAAGACTCTGATGAGTTTTGGGAAGGAATTAAAGGCGTGGCAAACTAATACCCTGCACTTCTACTACACCATTCTACGTGACTGTACGACGATGCCTTTCTCGCCAGCCCGGCAGTCAATGGTCCATCGCACGAAGGCGCAGATCTCCTTGATCATGCGGCGTAACTTGGAAGGCACTGTAGTCCGTTCTCGAGCTTCTAATCGAATCCCTCAAGAACGTCCGTCGATGTACCACCTCCTTCAGGAAAGACAACGACGACGACTGATGTGGAAGGGCGCCGGCACGACACCCAACAAAGCATCGGTCGTGCTCTCCATGCTCATTTTGCCGGGCTATACGCAGCCGTACCGCATTCTGCAGCACTGATCACAGAAGTCGCTCAGCTTACTACGAACACTCTTCCAGAGGATGCAGTGCATGACCTCCAAGACGACGTAACGACAGATGAAGTGGTAGACGCTATCAAGGCGGGTTCCGATAACAGATCTCCTGGACCTGACGGTATACCCATCGAATTTTATAAAAATTTTCACTATTTGTTGGCTTCCACGTGGACGGCAATCGCACAAGAGCTGATGTCACCGATGACAGTGGTCCCGAGCGCCTTTCTAGAAGGAATTATTATCCCCGTACATAAACCGCGCGGGTTATCGAGGGTCCAGGACTATCGACCAATTACTTTGCTCAACAGCGACATGAAAATATTCACACGGCTACTGGCATCGCGACTCAAGAAGGTCGCCCGTTACGTCACCTCCTGCGACCAGACTTCCCTAGGAGGCGACAACAACATCCGTACGGCCCTTTGCCGTTACAGAGACATGATAGCATTAGCGCATCATCAGCGGCTTCCTGGCGCCTTGGCTTCACTGGACTTTAGCCAGGCTTTCGACCGTGTTGACCACATCTATTTAAGGACAGTTCTTCAGCATATGGGTTTTCCTGGCGGTATTGTAACAGTGGTTATGCGCCTGTTGAGTAGTGCAACCTCTAAAATCATGTACAATGGTCGTCTTACACCGTCCCTGGTCATCGCACGATCTGTACGACAAGGATGCCCTCTTTCCACGATTTTGTATGCTTTCGCCTTGGAACCCCTGCTCCAGGGCATGCGCCAACGTTTGGAAGGCATGGCTGTGCAAGGCCACCGTTTTTGTTGTACAGCCTACGCAGACGACATAGTACTATATCTGCGCAGTGAAGATGAAGTACGAGCAGCACTGACATGGGTGGCGACTTACGGCGAAGCGTCGGGGAGCTGCCTCAACGTGTCAAAATCCAAGGTCCTGCTCATTGGTGAGGGCTTGCTGGAGAGATGCGCTGCCCCCCTTAGTATCGCCGCCACCATACGGTGTCTTGGACTTGATTTCACAGCAGACCTGCGCCGCTCAGCGACTATCAATGGTAGACGCTTGCTACAGACAATCAGAGCAAATCTCGCAGATCACCGGCTACGAGCTCTCGACGTTATCCAACGCGCGCAATACGTGAACATGTATCATGCTTCCCGTATACCACACGTGGCTCAAGTACTACCAGTCCCAAATCTCCTGGCGCGACGACTGTTGATGGCTTTCGGCTCCTTCGTCAGCTCGGGGATGTTATTCGTGCAGTATGAATCCCTTGCACTGCCACGAGATCGTGGCGGGGTGGGACTCATCCACGTGCCGACTCGTGTCAAGGCACTATACGTCAGCTCCCAACTAAAACTTTGGCATCGTTGCCCGCAGAGCCTTACTAGCCTCCTGCTTCACAACTTTGCACCGGCCTCCTTGTCCACCCCAGTACTGGTATCGACCATTCCAACCCCCTTTTATTACATCCAACGATTTTTCCTGGAGTTCAGTTATATCTACCGGTCCTTACCACTTACACGTTTGTACCTCACGAAAACAGTCCCCGAATTGTTACAACAGTGCCGCCCGTCCAACCCCATCGAACGAAAGTATCCACAGTACGTGTGGCGACACATATGGAAGGCGATCCATGCGCGTTTTCTCGAATCAGACGTTCAATCAGCGTGGTACATCACCGTGCATGGCAAACAAGTTAACCGAGATCGTCTGCACCGCATCCATCTCGCCGATTCATCCCTCTGCACCCACTGTGGCGTGGATGACACGGATGTCCACCGGTTCCACTGTGGCACAGCGCTAGACGTCTGGACACTTGCGCGGCGAATTTTGGCGTTTCTTACTCGCCAGACACCGGCTCAGATCGACGTCCACATGCTTTTGTACCCCGATAAGACTTTCTACCCCTCCGCCAAAACTAACTCTGTGAATTGGATCTGTGGCCACACGATCCGCTATCTTTTTACTTCTGGCGACAAGTCTACGCTAGGATATTGGACTTATCTCAACGAACGACACTGCGTCCTGATACGCAACCCACGCTATAAACAATATTTTTCCAATTTCTTACGGAGCACTTTCGATGACCCACCTAGTAGCTGGAACGTCCAAGCCCTGAGAAGCTGAAAACTGTATAAAACGAACCGAACTGAATAGATCTGCTACCCAGAACCCACGCCTACGCCCTGAGAAGACACGTTTGGACGAGCTGGCATGCTGTAGGCGGAGACGCTTCAGGAGCTCCTGTAAGAACTGGACTTTAACTACAAGTCGCACGACGACTTAAAAAGCTTTTCCTTATTTCTTCCTCATAGTTTGTTCTTAAAGGAAAAAGAAATTTGATTTTGGCTTTGAGAAACTTTTTTTTTGTTCCAAAAGATTGCTTCTTCGCCAACAAGACGAAGGAGACATATTTTTGTTTACTGGAAGGAGAAAAAAAAAAAGTTGATAGAGCACCTCACCGCGAAAGACGAAGGTACCGAGTTCGAGTCTCGGTCCGGAACACAATTTTAATCTGCGAGGAAGTTTTTGTCTTATTCCTTTGTTGCCGCTTAAGTTTCTGCTTGCTTTGAATTATACGATTTAACGTTTGCGCTTAAACTGTTCCCATGTGTTCATTCCATAAATTCACTTGGGTGTTCTTATTAATATAAACACGTTAATTATGCTTACCATTTCAGCGATTAATTCACTTCTTACATTAAATTTTCCCAATTTTAATTCAATTGGGTGGCGATTCAGCAAAATTTTATGTCACACAAAACTTGCAATAGAATATCGAGTTCCACAGTGACTAACTTCCTGCAGTTTCTGTTTGAAAATCACTTTTGAGATAACCACTCATCCACTAATAGCCATTGGACGGTTGCACGAGAATATGGGCTTGGGACACGAAATGATAGAGGGGAAAGACTAATTAAGTTGTGCAATAAATTTCAGCCAGTAATAGCGAATACTCTGTTCAAGAAACACAAGAGGAGGAGGTATACTTGGAAAAGACCGTGTGACACGGGAAGATTACAGTTAGAGTACATCATGCTCAGACAGATTCTGAAATCAGATACTGGATTGTAAGCCATACCCAGGAACAGATATAGATTCAGATCACGACGTAGTAGAGATGAAGAGTTGTCTGCAGTTTAAAAGATTAGTCTGGAAGAATCAATACGCCAAGAAGTGGGATACAGAAGTACTACAGCAAGAAGGAATGCCGGCCGCGGTGGTCTATCGGTTCTGGCGCTGCAGTCCAGAACCGCGGGACTGCTACGGTCGCAGGTTCGAATCCTGCCTCGGGCATGGTTGTGTGTGATGTCCTTAGGTTAGTTAGTTTTAAGTAGTTCTAAGTTCTAGGGGACTTATGACCTAAGATGTTGAGTCCCATAGTGCTCAGAGCCATTTGAGCCAAGAAGGAATAGTCAGTGAGCAGTACAGTTGAAGAGGAATGGACATCTCTAAAAACTGCAATCACAGAAATAGGAAAGAAGGACATAGGTACAAAGTAGATAACTGAGAAGAAACCACAGGCAACAGAAAAAATATATCAGCTGATCAATGAAAAAAAGAAGCACAAAAATGTTCAGGGGAACTCAGGAACACAGAAATACAAGTCGCTGAGGAGTGAAACAAATAGGAAATGCAGCTAAACTAAGACGAAATGGTTGAATGAAAAATGTGAAGAAATCGAAAAAGAAATGATTGTCAGAAGACCTGACTCAGCATATAGGAAAGTCGAAACAACCTTCGGTGAAATTAAAAGCAAGGGTGGTAACATTAAGAGTGTAACTGGAATTCGACAGATAAATGCAGAGGAGAGAGCGGATAGCTGGAAAGAGTACATGGAAGGCCTCTATCAGGGGAAAGAGTTGTCTGACGATCTGATGTAATACAAGAAGAAACAGTCGATTTAGAAGACGTGGGGGATCCAGTATTAGAATTGGAGTTTAAGACAGAGTTGGAGAACTTAAGATCAAATAAAGCAGAAGGAGTAGACAACATTCCATCAGTATTTCTATAATCATTTGGGAAAGAGGCTACAAAACATGTATAGAAATTGGTGTGTAGAGTGTCTGACTCTGCGGACGTACCATCTGACTTTCGGAAAAATGTCATACACAATATTTTGAAGATTGTAGGATCTGAGAAGTGCGAGAATTATGGCACAGTCAGCTTAACAGCTCACGCATCTAACTTGCTGACCTGCATAATACACAGAAGAATGGCGAAGAAATTAGAGGAGATGTTAGATGAAGATCAGCGTGGCTTTATTAAACGTTAAAGGCATCAGAGAGGCAATTCTGACTTCGTGGTTGATAATGGAAGCAAGACTAAAGAAGAACGAAGACACGTTCATAGGATTCTTCGACCTAAACAAAACGTTCGATAATGTGAAAGGGTGCAAATTGTTCGAAATTCTGAGAAAAATAGCGATATGCTGTAGAAAAAGAGGATAATATACAATTTATACAAAAACCAAGAGGGAACAATGAGAGGGGGAGGTGAAGAAAGAAGTATTCGGATTAAAAACAGCGTTAAACAGTGATGGACTCACACAGCCCTTCTGTTCAATCTACACATCGAAGAAGCAATGATGGAAATGAAAGGAAGTTTCGAAAGTGGAATTCACATTCAAGGTGAAAGGATACAAGTGGCACGATTCGCTAATGACTTTGCTATCCTGAGTGAAAGTGAGAAAGAACTATATGATCGGCTGAACGGAATGAACAATCCAATACAACAGCAAAGGGTTTGAGAGTAAATCGAAGATAGACGAAAATAATGAGAAGTATCAGAAATCAAAACAGCGAGAATCTTAATATCAGAACTGATGGTCACGAAGTAGATTAAATTGAGGAGTTCTACTGCCTAGGCAACAAAATAGCGAGTGACGGATGGAGCAAAGAGGACTTCAAAAGCAGACTAGCACTGGCAAAAAGAGCACTACTGGCAAAGAGAAGCCTACTAGTAGCAAACATAGGCCCTAATTTGAGGAAGAAATTTCTGAGAATGTTCGTTTGGAGCACGGTACTATGAGATAGTGAAATATGTACTGTGGGAAAACCGGAATAGAAGAGAATCGAAGCATTTGAGATGTGGTGCTACAGACGAATGTTGAAAATTAGGGGGATCTGTAAGACAAGGAATCGGAGATTAAAGGAATATGTCTAAAACTGTAACACGGAGAATGGACAGGATGATAGGACATGTGTTAAGAGATTAGGGAGTGACTCCCATGGTACTACAGGGAGCTTTAGACGACAAAAACTGTAGAGAAATGCAGAGATTGGAAAACATCCAGCAAATAATTGAGGACGTAAGTTACAAGTGCCACGGGAGAAATTCATAGCGGGCCGCGTCAAACTAGTCAGAAGACTGTTGACCCAAAATGAAAAACAAAAATATAGCATTAGGGGTAGACAGATCAAGCATGATAATACAGGTACCACATTACCCATGGATATCTTAGTGATGGGAATCTTCTACCTAGGTAAAAAGAAAACTGGCGATCACTGAAACGATTTTGTGTATTATTATGGCTCTGAGCACTATGGGACTTAACAGCTATGGTCATCAGTCCCCTAGAACTTAGAACTACTTAAACCTAACTAACCTAAGGACAGCACACAACACCCAGTCATCACGAGGCAGACAAAACCCCTGACCCCGCCGGGAATCGAACCCGGGAACCCGGGCGTGGGAAGCGAGAACGCTACCGCGCGACCACGAGCTGCGGACTGTATTATTCTGAATCATCTAATATTTGAATGACGCACTGAGGTTAGTATGTGAACAGTGAATAAGTGGGCAAAGTATTATAATTATGAAATATAACCCTGGCAAAGGTGGACTAACACAGTGAAAGTAAAATCGTGAATCTAAATGCATATACAGCCAATCATTGCAAGATTGTTTAGTGGTTTAAAGAAAGGACACGCAAAAACAAAAACGAAAACTAGTAAAATTTCCAGAGTGAGTGACGGAAGCTCCTACTTGTTGTGAACGTCAAAACTGTTCAGTTGAACAATGATGAATACAAATTAGCCTCGTGTCCCCATCAATTCGGTGACTGCACCGGCAGCTGATTGTTACCACCCTCATTCTGTGTGGGTGTGAAAAATGGCCGCAGTAACAGCTCAACTTCTGTACTCATTTCTAGTACGGAGACCTATTTCTGTACGATACATAGGCAGAAAAGCCTTCTATTGCCTGCTCGCAAGTTTTTTCCCCATGAAGTCTGGCAGGCAGACTCCTCTGACTTAACTCTCTGTAGCCTGGCTCTTAACGCCGATGTAGGAATCTTGCCGACCAACTGCAGGAAACCTTATGAGTTCTCATAACCATGATTAAATAATTTAAACTCCTACTGTAGCGGATTTTGTCATGTTTAACCAGTGATGGTTTGGTGCAGGAAGGAAAGCAGAAATTCCCTCACATTCCACAGCAGGTTTCCAACTCTGGCATGTGGAATGGCTTAAATGTAGGCACATGTGGGAGACCGCCCGTCCTACAGAAATAATTGTTGTGAGTGAATCAGAGTGGTCATTGAAAGGATTTTAAATGAACATTCTTCTGTGGTGAGAATGCAGAGGAATGGTGGGGTGGCATACCCATCTCATTCTGGTGCCTGCCCCTGGCTTCAACATTATCTTCCTAAAGGATTTTTTAGGCGTTGCACACTGGTGCTTGATGGCAGATAGGTGGTCCCTCAGCCACACACTGCACTGAGATGAGACGAAGCGACTTCTGTGTTTTCTGTCTGGTATGATCAGCTCTCCGCTCTGAGCTTATTTATTGCCCTCTATGGACAATTTAACAAAAACTACGAGGGCAGTTCAATAAGTAATGCAACACATTTTTTTCTCGGCCAATTTTGGTTGAAAAAACGGAAAATTTCTTGTGGAATATTTTCAAACATTCCCGCTTCGTCTCGTATAGTTTCATTGACTTCCGACAGGTGGCAGCGCTGTACGGAGCTGTTAAAATGGCGTCTGTAACGGATGTGCGTTGCAAACAACGGGCAGTGATCGAGTTTCTTTTGGCGGAAAACCAGGGCATCTCAGAAATTCATAGGCGCTTGCAGAATGTCTACGGTGATCTGGCAGTGGACAAAAGCACGGTGAGTCGTTGGGCAAAGCGTGTGTCATCATCGCCGCAAGGTCAAGCAAGACTGTCTGATCTCCCGCGTGCGGGCCGGCCGTGCACAGCTGTGACTCCTGCAATGGCGGAGCGTGCGAACACACTCGTTCGAGATGATCGACGGATCACCATCAAACAACTCAGTGCTCAACTTGACATCTCTGTTGGTAGTGCTGTCATAATTGTTCACCAGTTGGGATATTCAAAGGTTTGTTCCCGCTGGGTCCCTCGTTGTCTAACCGAACACCATAAAGAGCAAAGGAGAACCATCTGTGCGGAATTGCTTGCTCGTCATGTGGCTGAGGGTGACAATTTCTTGTCAAAGATTGTTACAGGCGATGAAACATGGGTTCATCGCTTCGAACCTGAAACAAAACGGCAATCAATGGAGTGGCGCCACACCCACTCCCCTACCAAGAAAAAGTTTAAAGCCATACTCTCAGCCGGTAAAGTCATGGTTACAGTCTTCTGGGACGCTGAAGGGGTTATTCTGTTCGATGTCCTTCCCCATGGTCAAACGATCAACTCTGAAGTGTATTGTGCTGCTCTTCAGAAATTGAAGAAACGACTTCAGCGTGTTCGTAGGCACAAAAATCTGAACGAACTTCTCCTTCTTCATGACAACGCAAGACCTCACACAAGTCTTCGCACCCGAGAGGAGCTCACAAAACTTCAGTGGACTGTTCTTCCTCGTGCACCCTACAGCCCCGATCTCGCACCGTCGGATTTCCATATGTTTGGCCCAATGAAGGACGCAATCCGTGGGAGGCACTACGCGGATGATGAAGAAGTAATTGATGCAGTACGACGTTGGCTCCGACATCGACCAGTGAAATGGTACCGTCCAGGCATACAGGCCCTCATTTCAAGGTGTCGTAAGGCCGTAGCATTGAATGGAGATTACGTTGAAAAATAGTGTTGTGTAGCTAAAAGATTGGGGAATAACATGTTGTATTTCAATGCTGAATAAAACAACCCCTGTTTCAGAAAAAAAATGTGTTGCATTACTTATTGAACTGCCCTCGTATGTTGCCTTCACCAGGTATAAAGAATTCTCTCATGCTGAAAAAAATTGCTTGTCCTGCACCGTAATAAAAGGTAGGGAATAGAAGCAGTAATTAGCTGAGCAGTCACTGGCAGTAATTAATCAACTGCATTGGCTACATGTACGTGTTACATTATAAAATACGGTACATGACGGTTCAGGGAAAAGCTGCCACGCAACAAATTGTGGTCACAGATATTGTGGCACCTTTCAGGAAGATAATCAATTTCATGAATATGCCCGATATAGCGCTTCCCGCAACACTGTGCTCTTGATTGCTGGCCACATGTGCAGTGAGCAGCATCAAACGATGGCCGTTCAACAGACCTCGCTATTGGGAGGGGAATTACTTTGGCTGCACCTTCAGCAGATGCCAAGACAGTCAGACAATCCAATCGCTGACGAGCTCACTATCCCTGACAGCGACGGCCAGCCACGTGATTGCACTGTATCCACCTGGGCAGTATTATGACCTGCTACTTAGGGCTGTAGAGGCAGCCTCATCAGCAGTGTCTTCCTGGATTAAAATCCTGGAACTGTATCACCTAGTCAAAAACTGTAATTCTTTAGTTACAGTGGACAAATTGAGATGCCATCCTGGAATACGCCACAGCAATGACGAACTGTTATTGTAATCAGCGCAGTCAAGCACTGTGTTCTCTCAGCCTCGATCTGTTAGCTTTCCTAATGACATTAGTGTCCTTACTGCAGGGATAAAAACAAAAAATCTCATCCGATTTCCTGGGAAAAAGAATGCTATGAGGCCACTTCTTACGTAAATAGCTCAACGAACTGGTAACAAATCTGACACAAATATTTGTGAGAGAAAAACCTTTGTATGCGAGTTTTGAACGGCTGAGTATAGAAATAATTTTTGTATAAAACACATATAAACACGTTATAATTAAAATGAATTTATTATAAAAGACGTTCTTTTTTAATCAATATGCATATAAACTAAAGGGGTTGACAACTAGAGAACGGGGATGAATTTCGTGACACCATTTTTGAAAAATTTAAATCTCCACTTTTTGCAATTTTTTTATTAGGAAATCTAGCTGAAAAAGTCCACTTCGCTTGGTTTCTATTTTCATTCATCTTTTGAAAACATTCCAGATCACTCAAGAAAGTTCGAGATCATTGTAGAAACGAACATTCCCGAAAATCGTAAATAATTCGTACTCTTAAATCCTTTGAAGTATTCAGGAATACCCTGATCTAAAATAAAGTACTTCCTCGCACTGAGAACATCCGAAAAATTTAGAGAGCTTTCCAAGACATAAATTTCCGAAAAGGTTAAAGAAAACGTTGCAAATTCCTAGACATTACAAAATATTATAAATTGTTCGAAAACTCTAGAGATCATTCAGAGCTAATCGAGAACACGCTGGATTATTCCAGAACATTCGAGAATAATTTAGGACAGCCAAAGACAATCGTTAACATTCAAGAGTATTCGCAACATCAAGTAAATCTCCAATTTTTCCCTTAGAACTATATACACTGATGCGAAAGAGACGAAAGATGTCCGGGTGGCCACCACAGTGGTGCAACAGCTACCATCCCACAACAGCCACAATAATGCATAGCAGGGAACCAAGTGTAGCACCAGACATAAATACAGTGACTGACGGTGTGACCTTTCCAATGCCAATAAAAAAATGATCCTTTAAATACAGAAAATAGAAAAGCTAATGTAAATCATGATATTGCCAGTACCGTGACATTTAACATACGTGGATGAACTCTCCGTTGTTTTTATTCTATTTTGTAACTAATTAATTTATCCTGTTACAATAGTTTCTTACGAACGATGTCTGTCGTCGTATTATCTGCTGAGCAGGTACTATATACTTCCGATATCCTGCTCTAGAGCGCGCTACATGTAACTGATCGTGAAGAAAACATATTTCTTTCAACTTAAAACCATCATATCTAAATGTTTGTCCTTGTGCATTATTAATATCAGTACTAAACAGCAACCTGGTGGAAAAGTACAGTCTTTTGAACTGAAATGTAGGTTCGTGGAGATGAGCGTAATCTTCGAAATAAGTACTGTTTTTCCTTTATCGTTCTCTTTGCTTTCTTTACATCTCCATTAAAAATCTGAGCACCAGTGATTTCTAACTCAAATCATAACTTTGTTAATTCTGTACACATCAAAAAAAGTTTTACTCACCCCTGTTCCCAGAACTCCTGAAGATAGACGTTGACTGTGGGTATTGTATCACAGTCCCTTTGACGGTTCAGAGATGTCACTAAATCCTCCCAAAGATGTAAACAACCACGCGTGAGTAGCGCTTGTTTGACGGAGGGGGTCCGACAGCCGATCAGTTCCAGTCATTCAACCAGGAAGGAGGTACACACCTCATATTGTTCAAATGGTTCAAATGGCTCTGAGCACTATGGGATTAACTGCTGAGGTCATCAGTCCCCTAGAACTTAGAACTACTTAAACCTAACTAACCTAAGGACATCACACACATCCATGCCCGAGGCAGGATTCGAACCTGCGACCGTAGCGGTCGCACGGTTCCAGACTGTAGCACCTAGAACCGCTCGGCCACTCCGGCCGGCCATATTGTCTGTAGTTAAATCATGTATAGATGGTCAACACCGCGGTTCGATCGCGTCCGTATCGTTATTTTGCGCCAAGAAGGTCTCTCAACAAGGGAAGTGTCCAGGCATCTGGAGTGAACCAAAGCGATGTTGTTCGTACATGGAGAAGATACAGAGAGACAGGAACTGTCGATAACATGCCTCGCTCAGGCCGCCCAAGGGCTACTACTGTAGCGGATGACCGTTACCAACGGATTATGGCTCGGAGGAACCGTGGCAGCAGCGCCACCATGTTCAATAATGCTTTTCGTGTAGCCACAGAACGTCGTGTTACGACTCAAACTGCGCGCAATAGACTGCGCGATGCGCAACTTCACTCCCGACGTCCATGGCGAGGTCCATCTTTGCGATCGCGACACCATGCAGTGCGGTACAGAAGAGCCCAACAACATACCGAATGGACCTCTGAGGATTGGCATCACGTTCTCTTCACCGAAGATTGTCGGTTATTCTTTCAACCAGAGAATCGTCTTGCTTTACTTCTGGCTATTGAGTTTCTTTTAATTGTACCATTAATTATATTCAGAAATGTATTTCTAAATGAGAGTAGTGTAAGAAATTAAATTTCTTTCTAATAATAAAATTATATTTATTGATAGTTTAACAATGGTTATTGTTTATGTTTTTATGCCTTAAAAAGTGACAAAAACGACGACTAGGTGCAAAAAAGTTAAAAAGGAAGAGAATAACATAAAAACATAGCTGAAACGACTTAGAGATCTAGGAGACTTACTGCCGAATAAATGATATCCTACTTAGAGGGTTAACGGCTCGTGAAAGGAGGTGCGATCACGTAGACGATATAATACACGAAATGTATTCGCAATTGCGAATATGGACAGTCATCAGCTGTGTAATGGAAGGACGACAATGAAAATGTGTACCGGACGGGAACTCGAACCTGGGTTTTCCGCTTATCGATAGCGATCTCCTCACCGTTAAGCTATACGAGCAAGACTCATGTTCTTGTTGTTGCGGTCTTCAGTCCAGAGACTGGTTTGATGCAGTTCTCCATGCTACTCTGTCCTGTGCAAGATGCCCAGTACCTACTGCAACCTACAATACCAAATTGGTGATCCCTTGATGCCTCAGAATATGTCCTACCAACCGATCCCTTCTTCTAGTCAAGTTGCGTCACAAATTTCTCTTCTCTCCAATTGTATTCAATACCTCCTCATTAGTTATGTGATCTACCAATCTAATCTTCTGCATTCTTCTGTAGCACCACATTTCGAAAGCTTCTATTCTCTTCTTGTCTAAACTATTTATCGTCCATACATGGCTTCACTCCACACAAATACTTTCAGAAACGACTTCCTGACACTTAAATCTATACTCGATGTTAACAAATTTCTCTTCTTCAGAAACGATTTTCCTTGCCATTGCCAGTCTACATTTAATATCCTCTCTAGTTCTACCATCATCAGTTATTTTGCTCCCCAAATAGCAAAACTCATTTACTACTTTAAGCGTCTCATTTCGTAATCTAATTCTCGCAGCATCACCCGATTTAATTCGACTACATTGACTCATATCCAGTCCAAAATCTCCATATGTCGTCAATCAAGTGTCTGCAATCTGTACTCAAACATCTATTACCTACTTTCCCGTACAGGCGAGACATTTTACATGTCGCTTGCCCAGTGTCGGCGAATTAATAAATTTCAGTGACTGTTTTATTCCGAACTACGGTGGAACGTTCCTTTGGACACGCATTAATGTCCAAAGGAGCGTTGCATCGTAACTTGGAGTAACACATGCGCTGCAGTATCGTGCCGTGTCGTATAAGGTCTAGGCCTGCCTGGCCTGGAATTCCACGAAAGAGGAGTTAATCTGATGCTGATGGTCGAGAGCGCACTACGGCGCGGCCTGCCCACAGTGACTTCATCGGCAGCGCAGAAGGCTGCTGCGCGCGTGACAACAGGGCGCGGCCGTCGCCGGCAAGTGTCTGCCCGCAGCTCGTGCCGCGGCAGCCAACCCGCCGGCAAAAACCGCAGCGCCGGGCCGGGCCGGGCCGCGCAGGCGTTTTTGCTGCGACTGAATAATGGATGCTGCAGCCCGAACCGCGACGCTGTGGCGAGGGCAGACCTCTTACGTGATGTTCTGTGCAGCGCTGTGACTCTGCACAAAATGCTGCAGCATCTCCTGATGCCGCTATTGTGAACGCCAGTAAGGGTTTCCCGGTTTGTGAGGGACGAAGATTATTCTGAGGGCTGGGCTTTCCTCGATCTGTCTGAATGTGCTCTAGGCAGACCATACCGAGTCAAAAAGTGAGAAGTTTCCACAGGATGGCCAGTGTTTCATAACACCTTTCGAGAAAGAAATTTCTAAGGCAATAGCAGAAGCTATGATCGCTAGCAGGACATTGCCAATAAGAAGGTCTTAATTCCATATCAATAGTAGTTTAACTGAAAGGCCTAAAATTGGTCAGAAGTCAGCCAGTAACCCCCCTTGGTAAGGATTTGTGATTAGGTGGGTCACTACAGCCATCAAACGTCATTGTAGATGACCATCAGCTGTCATTTTCATGCTCAATGCAAGCCAACATTATTTATTGCACCAGAAGCTATATTTTGCTGCTTACGTTGATGTCGTTCACTTCAAATATTGTAGTGACAAGCTGGTTACACTTTGCTTCCCCTTCATAATATCCCGCGCCCGGGTTCCCGGGTTCGATTCCCGGCGGGGTCAGGGATTTTCTCTGCCTAGTGATGACTGGGTGTTGCGTGATGTCCTTAGGTTAGTTAGGTTTAAGTAGTTCTAAGTTCTAGGGAACTGATGACCATAGATGTGGACTTAACTTATGAGGTCATCAGTCCCCTAGAACTTAGAACTAATTAAACCCAACTAACCTAAGGACAGCACACACATCCATGCCCGAGGCAGAATTCGAACCTGCGACCGTAGCGGTCACGCGGTTCCAGACTGTAGCGCCTAGAACAACTGGGCCACCTCGGCCGGCCAGAAATCTTCCCCTGCAATGCCAGAGACAGAGCAGAATTGGTCCATAGTCAGGCAAAATCCCAGAGCAGTAGGAAACGAGAGAACTGTTGCAACACCTTTAATGAACTGAAAGTTTGCAGCAGAAAAACAGAATGACATCGTGGCGATGAAGGCCTATAATGATAATCGACACTGCACAAAGTGTCGCAAGAAAGCTTAAGTCAGATGCAAGGGTAACTCTCAAGAATACTGACACAGCATGAAGATTGTCCGAAAGGTGACTTTGTGAAATACTGTAGTGACCAAGAGTGCTGACCAAACGAGAGAAGCAGAACGAATATAGCTGTAGTATATAGAGGATTCGGAAAGTGTTTCCACTTACATTAGTTCTGGCAAAACAATTATTTCTAGGATCGTTTGGTATGGTGTGTATATGCCAAATCTATATTCTCGACCTTTAAAGTGGAGGGAAACTTTTGGTGGCCGAAAGACCTCGAAATCTTCGGACTTTTTCCAGTTTTCGCTTATAACTCGAAAGTGGTCCATATTTTGGAAATAACCGTTCTGTAGTAACATAAAGAGGACAAAATCCTGCGTCGATTAAAATAAACAAACTTAAAATTAATCAAGTAATTCGATGTTTATAGGGATACAAAAAACAGTAAATTTTTTTACATATATTCTAATAGTTGAAGAGCTGTAGTAGATCTAAATGCATATTTTCCATGTAGCTACCCGCACATCCATTTAAATACATATGAAAAACTGTATTTTATTACTAACTTAGGAGAGTTGATCATCCAGAATACATTCCGCCTGAAGAAAATCACACATCACGAATACCGTCAGTGTCAGTGAATAGATAGGTATACGTATACATCACAGAAGGGCGCTTTGTGAGCGCTTTCGTACTGAGGGAGTGGGAAGGAGAGTCAGATCGTAGAAAGAGGGTGTCAGCGGGCGTTGGGCCCCAACGGGACCGATGGGTTGGGCTGACAGGGACAGCCAGGTTCTCCACCTTCGTTTTCCCATCGAGCTATTCACACATTTTCGCCAAAGTGATGGATACCAACATGTTGTAAGCCAGTGATTGTGTTTTTGTTTCAACATGAGTGGAAAAGGTTGTTCCGTAAAGTCGGTGTTGATGAAGGTGAGTCGATAGTGTCAATGAAAAAGGAGTGAGAACATTGTTTGCTGGAGAGAGTTCGAGCGACAGCTGTTCATATTACATGTCAAGAACATTACAGCAACAATAAATTGATTGACGCTTACTTTTGTTATCGATATAAAGAAGCTGCGCAGTCAACAGTAGCAGGACGAGTTCGTGGTAAAACTTGTACTTTCAACTTCCACGAAGACCATATGACAAGTTACACCAAATTCACAAGGTCATGAAGAAGTCAGACAGAGCATGATGAACGCAGCTACTGCTCGTGGGATCAAGACGTAGTAGATCGTTTGACTGCAGTTCACGCATGATGTCACTCTGTATGTAAGAATAAACTTTACTGGAAGCCTTCATCAGAGGGTCAGCAGGGGGCAGGACGTAAATCCTCGGCCAAAATCGACAGGGCAATGGAAAAACTAATTCCGAAGCTTGAAGAACATTCAAATAAATGCAGTTTTGCTGTTGACGAGTTAATGAATCAGGTGGAAGAGACAAATCGCCCAGATAAAAGGATAGTGAAAGCTCGTCTGTTCAAACGCTTTGGTGATGACTTTCTATATGTTGAACGAGCACAAAAGTTACTAGCATTTTGTTTCCGGAATGTTGGGCAAAAAATCCTCACTGACGACTTCTACAAAAACAAAAGCCAAAGAACTGGAGAAGAACGAAACAGAATTATGAAAGCAGCAGCAGAAAAAGTTCTGGAAGACATCCACTCTGTTGCATAATACTTAGAGCAATATCCGCTTCCTGGCAACAACTTCTTGTCCAGCGCTGATTCTGCAATACCAGGTAGTCCGAAACTCTTACTTGAAATAGTGCTCGTGAAACATAGAAAAGGAGATTAGGTAAAGTGGAGAAAGCAGTTTGTTACGCTCTCGCACGCAATTCAAATGGTTAAAATGTCTCTAAGCACTATGGGAATTAACAACTGAGGTCATCAGTCCCCTAGAACTACTCAAACCTAACTAACCTAAGGACATCACACACATCAATGCCCGAGGCAGAATTCGAACCTTCGACCGTAGCAGCAGCGCGGTTCCGGACTGAAGCGCCTAGAACAGCTCGGCTACAGTGGCTGGCCGCACACAATTATTGCAGCAGTCGGACCAAGTTCGTTCTAATCTCTAGTCTTGACTGGAACAAACGTTTATCTGTACCAATGATTTGGCTTCAGGATACTGATATAGTTGTTGTCATCCCCGGGATTTTAGGCATCCTATTGGGAAGCCATTCGTTTTAAGACACCTTGCGTGCCCAGTTCTCAGACAAATTCAAGCCCTCTTATTGTCAATTCGTCTCTGACAATGCTGACCGTAACGTCAACACTCTTGACGGACTGAATACGTTCCAGTCAGTGGGAGGCATCATGTGTATCACTCCTCATTCTGCAATAGCTCCTGTTAGACTGCACATCTGTAGAGATCGTTAAAGGTTCAGACACTGTTCAACTTCAGTCGTGTAGAAAGAAGGACGGTTTCATTGACTTGGGACGTGGTAAAGCTCTGAGTGAGGAGGAGAGAGTTGGAATGGAAAGGATGTTGAAGACAGATCTGTTGCGGATCGTTCATGAGAAAAATGTGGTGCTGCCAGTCAGTGACAAATTTCGAAGCTGCGTGGAATCTCTTCAGCGAAAAGGGGCTATTACAACATTGTACGCTATGTACTGGTGAAACGGTCCATAAAGGCAAAATGAATGGGTAACTGGAATCTACACCTAATCACTAATAAAAAGTGTTGCCTTTCTTTCATGCAGCTGGGCATTTGGCATATGCCGAACGTGCTCATATTTACGTACAAGACATGATAGCCTTGGAAGAAAGAATGGACCACATTGAGTTCTACCATTTCAACAGAGGAGGACACTTCACCATGGGATGAAGTGAAAAATTTTGGTATCCTGTTTGGTCGGAACTAAAGATAGAGCAGACATTCATGGTGTCCGGCAAAGTTAAGGGGGGCCTCACTGGTGATAGAGGCTTCAGTGAAAGTGTACGAAGGTAATATCTACCTGCAATGTGTGTGTGACGTCATGGGAACCCACTGCCAAGTGACTGCTGTTTCGTCCGAGCATCATGCCGATGCAAGTCCCACAAGAGTAGTTCTAGATAATGTTCACTCTCGCACAAAGAAGGCATAGTTTCACCAGCATCCTCCATTTCGTGAAACTGACGTTATCATGTAAACATACAATGGAGTAGTTTTTGGGGAACAGACGAATTGTCATTCAGCCCAAGAAATAGGCAAGGCATTTATGATAATGATGATTGGCCAAAACTTCCACAGCCTTAAACTGAAACGCACAGATAAAGTTCCTCTCACCCAGGTCACCAAAACCTTGAAAGTTGGCTCCCAAATGCTCACTACTGTTTATCCTACTGCGTTGTTTCAACGAATCTGGATAGCGAAACAATCTGGCAAAGATCTGAAGTACTTCTTCACCAATGAACTAGCACCATATCCATTATCATTGTTCATTGAAGGTGGATTACGAAAGCGAAACAAATCTGGTTTTACAAGGCTTTCAAGCCAGCTTCAGTTCCAAAGGGATTGCAAAATTAAATGTTTGTTATGGATGGAGGATTCCTTCTTCATTATGTTGTGTGGAACAGGCACGAATATTTTGCCATCATCTGCAAAAGATACGTCAGTTTGTCAGCTGGCACTATGGGTACCCAAGTCAGGTGAACCAGCGAGACACTAAAAGCTCAAAAAGAGCTAGGCGTTCGAAGGTGATAACTTCAGCCATATAATGTTTGATGGGAGTACACTACTGGCTGTTTCCCAGGAGAAGTTCTTGGGAAATGAAACGAATAATAGCTACCTCACTCAAATGTCGAGAAAACATCTGGAAGAATCTTCCATCCGGGTACTGCTTATACCAACAGCTTGTTCTCATTCGCCCACATTCGACACTTTTCTTGCGATCAGTGAGGATATCGACGTCCTAGTCATCCTGTGTGGGCCTCCCAGCGAAGCGTCCTACAACAATATCTACTGAAGCCAGGAAAGAAGGGGCAAGCTGACACATACTACTCCTAAAATGTAGACTTTCACGGCCGGAAATATCATGTCCATTATAATTATCCGGGCTGTTATGCCGTGGTCGGTTGATGAATTTTGTCTCAATTCCCAACGTTTCGTCTCCGACTGCGGGAGACATCTTCAAGGGGGTCCGTAGGTCGATGGAAGGTCCAACACACCCACTTGAAGATGTCTCCCGCAGTCGGAGACGAAACGTTGGGAATTGAGACAAAATTCATCAACCGACCACGACATAACAGCCCGGATAATTATAATGGACACATACTACTCCACCTCATCGTACCAGTTCGAGAAGTATCACTCCCCCTCTCGCTTGCCTTTTCTGGGTGTGACACAACCTTCGCGCCATTCGGGCATTGGAAAATCAAACTATGTAGTCTCATCGACAGTATACCAGCACTGAGGGAAGCTGCTATGGTGTCCTACAAGGCATTTGTAACTCCAGCAGACACCAGCAGAGCTGAGGGGAAGATCCTGATGGCAATATATGGCACCAGAAGAACTATCACGTACAGCGTCAGTGAGCTGAGGTATCACCTCTTAGTGAAGATGTCAACAAGGGTGAGGATAATGTTGCCCCAACTTCCTCCAGTACACGACATTGCGCACCTGCACAGTTACAGAGAATTCCTCCAGATCAAGTGGCGGATGAGTTAGAGACAGGACAGCCTCGGACTGACACCCATTTCCATAATGAAAGAGCTTTTGAAACTGGTGTTCTGCAGCTGCAAAGAGGGACGCACCAGTGTATGCACTTGCTGCAAATCAGGCCTCAAGGGCACCACTGTGTGCAATAACTGTGTGCGGAGTTTTTGCCCAAACACTCCGTACATCAAACTCGACGTGGATTTAAACGGCTTCCTGGGACAGCAAATGACGCCAATCGGCCCGAGAAAGAGCGATCGAGAGGCTTCAGGTAATCTAATGTACCATCATGTGATGAAAAAAGGCCAACTACTTCTGAAGAATATCCTTTTAGAAATATCGAAAGTAGGTCAACGGCTAATAAACATTTGTCTAGCAACTGGTTGGCAGATTTTTTTCAGTCTCTTCTGATTTATACAGTTGCTGTTTCGCAGTTATGTTTAAGATTTTACACGAAAGAGGGGGTGGAGTATTCATTAAATAATTTGATGCAGATAAGTTAGAGCACATTTAAAATAGGCAAGACAAAGTTTTTGGCAAAGCTGGAAAAATATGCTGTTTTTTGTACCGTATGAAAATTGAACTACTGGATCAGTTTTCAGTTTTTTCTTTTAATCGACGCTGGATTTTGTCCTGTTTATTTTGCTATCGAACCGTTATTTCCCAAATATTGACCGCTTTCGAGTTGTAAACGAAAAACTGGAAAAATTCCAAAGATTGAGGTTTTTGGCTTTTTGGCCACCGAAAGTTACCTCCCCCTCCCCCTACCCACCCACACACACACGCTTTCGAAGTCAAGTCGAAAACATAGATTTGGCATACCCACACCACACTAAACGATCCTAGGAAAAAAAAATCTTTTGCCGCAATTAATGTAAACTGCCCCCCCCCCCCCCCCCGCCACCCTTATATACTTGGCTATAATGTCATTGACGCCTCCCGTGGCGTGGCACATGATCGCAGGCTGCATCAATGCTACCTCTCTCCTGATGGGAGGCCATAACGCTTCTTGAACAGTCTTTGTAGTATTACTAGACAAAAAGTTAAGTTTGCAGGCTTCCTGTCGAAAAAGCAGGCCTCTGCTCTTCTAGTCAATTTCGATCTTCCATTGAATCTCATGTACTGTCTGAGGAGGGACAAGAACACAGTGCTGGCTACTGAGCCAAAAGTGATAGAAAGCTGTCGCTGGCACCATCTGGCGGGCCTGCTGGAGGCCTGATTGACGGAGACTGGGAGGAGGTCGTCGTCCGTCATCGCATGGGTTAGCTGCTGCTGTCTCTCACCTCTGTTCCTGTGACAGACATGGATGTCGCCAGTCTCTCTCTCTCCTGATGGGAGGCCATAACGCTTCTTGAACAGTCTTTGTAGTATTACTAGACAAAAAACACCCTCCGTTTTGTCGAGGAAGGATCATCGTCACAGACTCTGAGGCACACATATTAATTTTATACATTTAGTGACCAGCAAATTGCTAACATATGCTTAGTTTTTTTTTTCTTTTTCAAATGACGGTCAAGTGGTGAAGTTGGCATGCAACAAACAGCGTAGCCTGCAAACAAACAGCCACTACAACCCTGCCGAGCGCTGCCTTCAAAGAATACATTAACACACATCACATAGAAGCTAAATCTGTATTACAAAATAGACGGTGGCAAATAATCATTTAATGCAATAAAAGCTGCTCTGAACTTATGTAGCCAAACTTGAGGTTAAAATCAGATTAAATTATAGTTTAAGGACCAGTAATATCCACTAAAAGGATTTCGTCCGGGAGTTCCAAAGAAAATTTAAAAAAAATAAATAAATTTGGTTTTAAGATAGAATGTTAACGCTTGCGACTTATGTAAACTCAATTCCGGCTCAATATAACCAGCTGACATAGAGCTACAAGGCTTTACTACAAGGCTTTAGAAAAGCAACTGGAATCACTCAACAGAGGAAAGTCCACTGGACCTGACGGGATACCAATTCGATTCTACACAGAGTACGCGAAAGAACTTGCCCCCCTTCTAACAGCCGTATACCGCAAGTCTCTAGAGGAACGGAAGGTTCCAAATGATTGGAAAAGAGCACAGGTAGTCCCAGTCTTCAAGAAGGGTCGTCGAGCAGATGCGCAAAACTACAGACCTATATCTCTGTCGTCGATCTGTTGTAGAATTTTAGAACATGTTTTTTGCTCGAGTATCATGTCGTTTTTGGAAACCCAGAATCTACTATGTAGGAATCAACATGGATTCCGGAAACAGCGATCGTGTGAGACCCAACTGGCCTTATCTGTTCATGAGACCCAGAAAATATTAGATACAGGCTCCCAGGTAGATGCTATTTTTCTTGACTTCCGGAAGGCGTTCGATACAATTCCGCACTGTCGCCTGATAAACAAAGTAAGAGCCTACGGAATTTCAGACCAGCTGTGTGGCTGGATTGAAGAGGTTTTAGCAAACAGAACACAGCATGTTGTTATCAATGGAGAGACGTCTACAGACGTTAAAGTAACCTCTGGCGTGCCACAGGGGAGTGTTATGGGACCATTGCTTTTCACAATATATATAAATGACCTAGTAGATAGTGTCGGAAGTTCCATGCGGCTTTTCGCGGATGATGCTGTAGTATACAGATAAGTTGCAGCATTAGAAAATTGTAGCGAAATGCAGGAAGATCTGCAGCGGATAGGCACTTGGTGCAGGGAGTGGCAACTGAGCCTTAACATAGACAAATGTAATGTATTGCGAATACATAGAAAGAAGGATCCTTTATTGTATGATTATATGACAGCGGAACAAACACTGGTAGCAGTTACTGCTGTAAAATATCTGGGAGTATGCGTGCGGAACGATTTGAAGTGGAATGATCATATAAAATTAATTGTTGGTAAGGCGGGTACCAGGTTGAGATTCATTGGGAGAGTCCTTATAAAATGTAGTCCATCAACAAAGGAGGTGGCTTACAAAACACTCGTTCGACCTATACTTGAGTATTGCTCATCAGTGTGGGATCCGTACCAGATCGGGTTGACTTAGGAGATAGAGAAGATCCAAAGAAGAGCGGCGCGTTTCGTTACAGGGCTATTTGGTAACGGTGATAGCGTTACGGAGATGTTTAACAAACTCAAGTGGCAGACTCTGCAAGAGAGGCGCTCTACATCGCGGTGTAGCTTGCTCGCCAGGTTTCGAGAGGGTGCGTTTCTGGATGAGGTATCGAATATATTGCTTCCCCCTACTTATACCTCCCAAGGAGATCACGAATGTAAAATTAGAGAGATTGGAGCGCGCACGGAGGCTTTCAGACAGTCGTTCTTTCCGCGAACCATACGCGACTGGAACAGGAAAGGGAGGTAATGACAGTGGCACGTAAAGTGCCCTCCGCCACACACCGTCGGGTGGCTTGCGGAGTATAAATGTAGATGTAGATGTAGATGTAGAAGGCTTTACAAGCTAGCCAAAATCTTTCCTAACTCATTGCAAGCATCACAGCCACTTAAATTCAAAATAACTACAGAAAATTTACAGCACTAAAATAAATGGACCAAACAGTAAGAACGTTTAATAGAAATTGTGTCACCAAACTCATAATAAAATATAAACAGTTTAACTTCTGCTCTTAAGGCAACCAATTCTTAAACCTACAGAAGCCTTACACCCTGTTAAATTCAGCAACTTTAATGCTCCCGAACGTTCAGGACACATATGATCCTCTTTTCCTAATGCCAGTGAGAGAACAAGGTAACGCTCACCATACACTGAAGCGTTTCTTCGTTCTCCACCAGAAAACACATATCGCGGGAAGCATTCACAGTGGTCGACTAATATGGAGAGAGGCTGATAACTCCATTCATAGATCGCGTACGGCAACTAATCATGCGACTACCACAGTTATTCCACTGCTACGAGTACTACGTCGGCCAAGGAGAGGCAGCACGCATCTAACTGCGAGAGCGTCACCACACAGCCCCCGCAGAATCTTCCCACAAACCGCAAAACAAGAGACTCGCCGGTGCAGACGGGGTGTAGAACGCATTTAGCCGGCCCTTCATTTCAGAGAGCCGCGAGTCTCTCTCCTCCTAGAGAGACGTAGCATAGCGCTGCCTCGATTGCGGCCTGAGATCTACGGCAATCGATCACGGAGCGGCTCACTTTTCTGCAGTGCTTAGAGTACTCTGAGCGGGGTTGGTAGACGCCTTCTCTTTATGCAGTATGATGGGATCATAGGAAACCTGTCCATCATCTCCCAGAAGCTGTCAGACGCCTCACTTCGTGCAGGCGCCGCCGTCCGCTAATGCAGGCGAAGTCGCCAGCCTCAAGTGGCTGAGTCTAAACGACCCCTTAATACGTGCCGGATGCTGACGTGCGTGCAGAACCACAACTGCAGCCGGTTTGACGAGTTCAGCGCATTTTTTTTTGACTGCAAGGGTAATGACAGTTCAAAGATTTTTCTTTTTCTTTTTTCTTCCCAGGTCTATTTGTATGTATAAGACTGAAGAGGTGGACGCAGAAGATGTTCAAGGATTGTCTGTGTCAGTTTTCACTGTTCGGTATGTGTGATTAGTTTGAGCAAGGGGCTCATTGTACTTAGTTGTGCAGTAGTAATATACATGAAGCGATTCGGGCGGAAAAACAGTTTATGGTTAAGTGTGTGCTGTTAGTGTTTTTAAGTGCCTGCAAGGTGTTGTGGTTTTCTATCCTTTGTTACGGTTGTATAAACGTCTGAAGGCCATTAGTGTCGTCAATAACATAAGGGAGCAAAATTTGAGAATTTTATCAACTGTTGTACGTCAGCTACACACGTGCAATGCAAATATGTTGAAGTAAGTGTGGGCGGTAAGAACAGACCAAACAGCGTGGAAAACGAGACGATATGAGATTGGATTTTCTGCTACTCAAAAATAAGAAGAGAAGCAAAAACTGGACTCTCGTTTTGAGTAAAATTCCGATTACATTCGCATTTGTCCAGTAATAAGGGATGCTAGTACTACGAGGATGTCAGAGGAATAATGAATGAAACCAGCTTCTGTGGGACTAGATAGTGCGAATAGGTGCCTGGACACGAAGGTTGAGGAAATTCCTGTTAGTTTACATAATACAGAAAGTACAGGCAGTGTGGAAATTTCACTGAAGACAATAGAAATAAAATAAATCTTCCTTCAGTACAATTTTTCTTTGTTACTGGCATCACTGTTCTGTTGATCGCAAGTGTTGTAACAACTGGAGCGTAACTTGAGTTGGTGGATTCTAGTGCTGATCTTCACTTCCTTGTTAATTAGTTTAATGTTAACTGTGGTGTCTGCTATGGTTGAGAACCTTTTTGGGTTCGATATTATACTCTCTTTAAGTTCTGAAGATGGCATGGGTCAAATACGGGGAGCGAAGGGCTATTTTCAATTTGTACAGAAACCAGATGGCAATTGTAAGAGTCGAGGGGCATGGAAGGGAACCAGTGGTGGGGAAGGGAGTGAGACAGGGCTGTAGCGTATCACCGATGTTATTCAATCTGTATTGAAAAGGAAACAAAAGAAAAATGCGGAGTAGGAATTAAAATCCATGGAGAAGAAATAAAAACTTTGAGGTTTGCCGATGACATTGTAATTCTGTCAGAGACAGCAGGTAACCTGGAAGAGCAGTTGAATGGACAGTGTCCTGAAAGGAGGATATAAGATGAATATCAACAAAAGCAAAACAAGGATAATGGAAAGTAGTCGAATTAAATCGGGTGATGCTGACGGAATTACATTAGGAAATGAGACAAAGTAGTAAAGGAGTTCTGCTATTTGAGGAGCAAAATAACTGATTATGCTCGAAGTAGAGAGGATATAAAATATAGCCTGGCAATGGCAAGGAAAGCGTTTCTGAAGAAGAGAAATTTGTCAACATCGAGTATAGATTTAAGTGTCAGGAAGTCATTTGTGAACGTATTTGTATCGAGTGTAGCCATATATGGAAGTGAAACATGAACAATAAACAGTCTAGACAAGAAGAAAATAGAAGCTTTTGAAATTTCGTGCTACAGAAGAATGATGAAGATTGAATGGGTAGATCACGTTACTAATGAGCAGGTACTGAATAGAATTGGGGAGAAGAGAACTTTGTGGCACGAGTTGATTAGAAGAAGGGATCGGTTGGTAGGTCATTTTCTGAGGCATCAAGGGATCACCAGTTTAGTACTGGAGGGCAGCATAGAGGGTAAAAATCGTAAAGGAGACCAATAGATAAGTACACTAGGCATATTCAGAAGGATGTAGGTTGCAGTAGGTTCTGGGAGATGAAGAAACTTGCACAGGACAGAGTAGCATGGAGAGCTGCATCAAACCAATCTCTGGACTGAAGACCACTTTATTGCAAAGTTGGTGAAATTCAAAAGAGAAGATAGTTCTATCGTTTGTTCTATTGTGTTCCACATTAGGTAATATATTTTGGTAAATTGAACACTGAATACCTTTCTTGTGTCATCTAGTGTGTGAACTGGAAATTGTTGATGCTCCTTAATAAATATATACACTGAAGAGCCAAAGAAACTTGTACACTTGTGTAAAATGTTGTAGTGGCCCCTCGAGCACGCAGATGTGCTGCCACGCGACGTGCCATGGACTCGAATAATGTCTTAAGTAGTCCTGCAGGACTTTCCATAGATACTTAGGAATACGACGGGGTGGAGATCTTTTCTGAACAGTTCGTTGCAAGGCATCCGAGATATGTTCAGTAATGTTCATTTCTGGGAGTTTGGTGGCCAGCAGAAGCGTTCAAACTCAGAAGAGTATTCATTCGGCTACTCTGTAGCAATTCTGGACGTGTGGGGTTTTACATAGTCCTGCTGGAATTACCCAAGTACGTCGGAATGCACAATGGACATAAATGGACGCAGGAGATACGGCATGATGCTTGCGTACGTTCACCTGTCAGAATTGTATCTAGACGTATCAGGGGTCCCATATCACTGCAACTCCACACGCCCCACACCATTACAGAGCCTCCACCAGCTGAAACAGTTCCTTGCTGACATGCAGCGTTCATGGAGTCCTGAGGTTGTCTTCATAACCGTACACTTCCACCAACTCGATACAATTTTAAACGAGTCTCGTCCGACCAGACAACATGTTTCCACTCATTAACAGTGCAATGTCGGTGCTAACGGGCCCAGGCGAGACGTAAAGCATTTTGTCGTCCAGTCGTCAAGGGTACACGAATGGGTCTGGGCTCCGAAAACCCATATCGATAATGTTGCGTTGAATTCTTCGCTCGCTGACACTTGTTGATGACCCAGTAATAAAATCTGCATCAATTTGCTGAAGGGTTCCACATCTGTCACGTTGAACGATTCTCTTCAGTCGTCGTTGGTTCTGTTCTTGCAGGATCTTTTTCCCGCCGCAGCCATGTTACCGGATTCCTGATATTCACGGTACACTCGTGAAATAGTCGTACGGGAAAATCCCCACTTCATCGCTACCTCCGAGATGCTGTATCCCATCGCTCGTGCGCCGACTATAACACCACGTCCAAACTCACATCTTGATAACCTGCCACTATAACAGCAGTTACCGATCTAACAACTGGGTACTTGTCTTATACAAGCATTGCCGAATGCAGCGCCGTATTCTGTCTGTTTATGGATCTCAGTAATTGAATAAGCTTACCTTTACCAGTTTATTTGGCGCTTCAGTGTATTCAAACATTGTTAAGAATTAACGCCCACAACCACTTTCCACCTCCAATGTTTCCTACGCCACCGTAGAGGAGGAGCGTTCAATAAATAATTCAACACATTGTTTTCTGAAAGCAGGCTTGTTCTATTCAGAATTCCGGAACGCATTATTCCACACTGTTTTGGCTACTAAACCTTGTTTTCTAGCATAAACTTTGTTCAGCGCGAAGACGTTATATCACGTTGCTGGAAGAGGCTATTTGCATTGCGTGGTTCCCCTCTACTGGACGTCGGAGCCAACGTCTTGCTGCGTTAATAACCTCCCCATCATAGAAGTACTACTTCCCATGGAGTGGACACCTCATTCGGTCCAACAGATGGGTCGGAAAGTGCCAGGTCAGGTTGTACGATCGATGAGGGAAACCAGTCCAAGGACGTTTTGTGAGCTGCTCTCGGGTGCGTAGATGTGTGTTTGTGTGTGGCTTTGCGTTATCATGGAGAAGGAGATGTTCCCATGTATTTTTGTGGAGAAGAAAACGATGAAGTTTTTATTCCAGTTTCCTGAGGGGAGCATAACACACTTCTGAGTTGATCGTTGCACCATGAGGCAGGAGATCAAACGGAATAATGCCTGCAGAGTCGCAGAAGACTGTCGCCATGACTTTACTGGCAACTCTGAACATTTCCTTCGGAGGAGAGTCGATGTGGTGCCACTTGGTGGATTGCCGTTTTGCTTCGGTTCAGACCGATGGACACATGTTTCAGCGCCTGTGAATACATTCGGAAAAAAAAAAATGTAGCGTTCAGCCTCGTAACGCGCAGGCAATTCCGCACAGACTGCCTTTTTTTGTTCTTTATGGTACTCTGTTAGGCAACAAGGAACCCACCTCTGTGTACCCAACTGTTGGATGGGTGTGCCAGCACTACCAACAGAGACGTTCAGTGGAGCAGCGAGGGGTTCGATTGTGATCCGTTCATCACATCAAATGTGTCCGCACGTTCCAACATTGCTGGAGTCATAGACGTGTAAGGCTGGCCGGCGCGCGGGAGGTCTTTCTGGTTTTGGCGACCTTGTTGTGATGATGACAGAGGCTCCGTTCAATGAATCACTGTGCTTTTGTTCACTGCCAGGTCTCCGTAGACATTCTGCAAAGCCTATGAATGTCTTCGATGCTCTGATTTTCCACCAAAAGAAGCCCGATGACAGCACTCTTCTTGGAACGCATCTGCGTTACAAATGCCGTTTTGAAGGCTACGTATAGCACCGCCACCTATCAAGACTTCATTAAATTATCTCCGCATCTTTGAAAAAAAGTGTTATCTTACTTACCAAACGCCCTTCGTATGAACGACATGCTGTATAATGTCGAAAGTTCCGTGACGCTTTTCGTGAATGTCACTTTCGTATGCAGAGAAGTACCAGCCCTAGAAATATGTAATGAAACGCAGAAAGGCTGCAGCGATTGGCAGTTGAATATCAACGTCAGCTACGGAACGTATCGAGCGTAAATAGAAAGAGCCATGTTGTATGATTACACGATTGCAGAATAATTCTGGACACAGTCACATCCATTAAATATCGGTAGCATGGGTAAGGAAAGTCTTATATCTGTAGCATGCGTAAGGGAAGTCTTAAAGTCTGAGGGTCGGGTACAAACCAGAAAATAATAAGGAAGGCAGGTAGACAAAGAAGCAAAATCACCACGAGGATTACAGAATGTTACTCCCCTGAATCAACAAGCAGCTCCATGGATCCACGGTGCGTCGCAGCGGTTACTGAGTGGAGCCAATGGCAGCCAGGTAGAAGGGGACAGCCAGGCCACGAGCGATCGTCTGACATGAATGCAATCACAGGTAAGACAGATGTCAGATGTCAGACAGATTAACTGAAAGAATCCTGAAGAGCTGTAGCCCATCCAAGAAGGAGGTAGCTTACAAAACCCTCGTTCGACCAACAGCTCAGTATTGCTCGTCATTATGGGGTCCTTTCTACACGGGATTGATAGAGGAATTAGGGCTGATCCAAGAAGAGCACTGTTTTTCGCCACGGGTTTGTGTAGTGGCTCTGAAAATGGTAGGGAGATGACCAGCAACTCAAAGACTATGAAAGTGAATCTTACCGAAATCGTTGTTCCTGCGGACCATAATAATAATGAGCATATGGCATTGGTGGCCGGGAGACCATTCGCGGGGCGGTTCGGCCGCCGCTCCACAAGTTCTTTAACGCCACTACGGCGACTTGCAAGTGAATGAGGATGAAATGATGATGAAAGACACACACAACACCCAGTCATCTCGAGGCAGAGAAAATCCCCGACCCCGTCGGGAATCGAACCCGGGACCCCGTGCGCGGGAAGCGAGAACGCTACCGCGGACCCTGCGGACCATTATGGAAAGGAACAGATAATAAGGAAATTGAAGTACACAAAGTATCCTCCACGGCATACCATAATGTATCTTACGGATTATAGATGTAGATGGAGCTGTAGACAGAAATGTAATGCAACGACTGCAAAAAAATGATAACGACAGAAACACATAACAACAATGTGGTAGGAGGACTGCACAAGAGAAAATTGTAGGATTATTCCACTGACGCAACAGCTGCAGTCTGAGCCGCGACTGTGTCTATGAAGCGTCGGAACAGATTACTGGCAGCTAAATTGAGATCTCAAGTTGCCACGCGTCGCTTACCACTTCCATCATACCACAGTCTGCCTCTATGGTCAGCGTGGTTGAATGCCACGTGAAAGACCCGACTTCAGTTTTCCCGGCTGTGGGACTGGGTGCTGTCCTCATCATCATTTCATCATCACAGAAACGCAAGTATCTGAAGTTCTTCAAATAAAAAGACTTGCACCAAATGGTCGATCCCTCCGAAAGGGCAACAGAGACTTGCATGATGCAAAAGTGGAGTCAGCGGAGTATTTGAGTGGGATTCTATGGCATTCTGATTTTCATCAACGCATTGTCTCAAATGTGGCGAAGGCTCACCAAAGATCCGTAAACTGTTGAATACATTTCCAACTTCTGAAGATGCCATTAGCCTCATATTGTGCATAGCTGATGATTTCCATCAGATGTCCCCTATTTTAAGATACACATAGCAAATTCTGTCATACAATATTGAACATTTTTGAGACTAATTTCTCTTATGATAGGACGTTCGTAATTAGTGTAGAGTTTATTCATGATTGGTACCATCCACAAACAGTTGCGTTAAATTTTGTTTTCCAATAAAGGAGAGCTCTAGCAGATTTCAGAACAACAGTTCCTCTTCACGACAGTTTGTGAAGACATTCTGTGCACCTTATTAGTTATGCTCTCCTTTTATTGGAAAATAAAATATAGCTGTATGTCATCAATCATGAATTTTTTGAGTAAAGTCGAACTCTCTTTCGTAGTATAGCGTTGTACTTATACCAAAGTTCGTTGCGTGTTCCGTACTCACAGATCCAGGTGTTTGAGGCGAGATATATCATCTCTTCATAATATACTAGACATAAATATTCCAAAAATCGTGCTGTCACACTCAAAACAGCTGTACTGAATACTCTTTGTTGATTCAGATTCCGCCAGATGTATACGAGAACGGATACAACTGGTGTGATGGGCGACAACACGCGCTTTAGCATTTCTGGGCTCAATAGTGAGTTCTACGATGCCTTATTTTTAAGTGTGGGCCATTGCGGCAATCGTTAATGTGGATTCTGCAGATGTGGCCAGCAGTAAAGTCCAAGACGTGCGCTGAATTTTACTGTCGCGCGTCGGAAGAATATCGAACAGTAACTCGCACGTGTAGAATGGCGTCCATGATTGAAGAATACCTGAAAGCTGAAATTTTCCTCGAATCCGGCGGCATGGTTTCTTTTTTTATAAGCGGCTATCAAATTACAACGAGACATGGAAATAAATACGTACCCGTAAACCGTTTATTATTTCAAAAGTAGTCAGCACAACTGTTAATACATTTATTCCATGCGAGACGAGAGGTCAATGCCTTCATAGAAAATTATCTGCGATTTCTTACAATACCATACTTGTACCAGGCTTACAACTCTACGTCTGAAACAAATGGACGGCCGCAAATGTCTTCCTTCACGGCGCCAGAAATATTAAAATCTCGTGGGGAGATGTAGGGAGTGTATGGTAGCTTTGCAACGGCTTCTTAGCTGTTACAGTCGAAACAAGCTTGCAATATGTGGGCCTAGGTTGTTTTGCATGCGCTGCAGAAGCTACGCTGGGAAAAGCACGGAAGGAAGAAGGAAGATTAATGTATAACGATCCTGACTAGGATCGAGGTCATTAGAGACGGAGCACAGGCTCGGATGGTCTTAGGGATGGTGAAGGAAATCGACAGTGCCCTTTCAAAGGAACTATCCCGCCACTTGCCCGCAGTGATTTAGGGAAATCACGGAAAACCCAAATCATTATCACCGGAAGCGGGTTCGAACCGCCGTACTCCTGAATGTGAGTCCACTGTGCTAATCATTGCGCCACCTTGCACGGTAAATTTCGCTGGGAAGCCCAAAAGTGTCCTCCACATTGCACTGATCTCTCCCCATGCCATTACCACGTTTTTGGAACCCCGAAGTGAGGCATTCGTAGCCGTTCATTTTCTTCCCACGAATAGGTGTTGACGTCCGTACAATCATGGTTCTGTAGGCAATCGCAAAAAAATTTCCTCGAAGGCATTCACCGTCTTGTCTCACTGGGATAAACATACCAAAAATCATGGCGATGCGTTCTGAAATAATAAACAGTATACTTTCTTCCCTCTGCCTCATTTTCATTTGATTGAGGCTTACATAATTTAATAATAAGCTTTCGACAATACATATAATAAACTAATTGCGATATTTCAATCTATTGTGGTTAACGAACTTCACCCAACCGATGATTAAATAATCAGCGGAAAAAATGATGGTGTTGGAGCACAAAAAAGGCCAATGCGTTCCACCTTCAAATATGCTGACTGGGGAATCAACTTCAGCCCGCATTCTACTTTCCTGACTATCAGTACCTCCCCTTTTTTTTTTGGTTCCCACTGCTATTGACTTCATCCATCTCTTTTTCTCTCTTGCTGCCACTGTCGCTCCCCACATCAAGGTATCCTCTCTCTGTCTCTACCACTGGCACAGTCGTAACTGTCTCTTTTACTTCTACCATTAGAGAAGAGGGCAAATATATTCGCCCGCCAAACTTTATGGTGAAGAAGATGGAATGAGGACTGAAGCAGCTGGTTCCCCAATTTTGTCAGTCTTTTAAGTAGGTACATTTGGTCCAACAGGAGCATTTTTCCACTGGTTCCCTTCTGGTGCCACTTACGTAAGACAAATTCTATATGTTAATAAAATTTCGACAGTTTATTTACATACTTTGACACATTTCTATACATTGACACATATAGACAGTAAATAAATTTTTTGCTCATCGATTGTATTTCATCGACAACACACGTTTTTTGATTTTTATGTAAGAAAAGCAAAAATGTTGTAAGGACTATTTTGCTAAATTTACTCGGTTTTCCGTTTTACATAATTCTTGGCAGTCATTTGAAGTTCTTTTAAGGTATGTTTTTGCCAGTGCAGTAGCGTTTCGGGCATATCTGCATAGGCGCGAGGTGCCTGTTATACAGCGACAGTACGTCATGAAGTTTTGTTAGTGAAAAAGTAGTGGCTAGAAGCTCAGTTTGATGACGTCAGAACCCCTGCGGTAACCTTAGAACCCTGGCCACGTGTTCACTACGTCAGTTAAAACTATGTATTTGACTCATAATGTGTGTTATGATTACGTGCGTGTTTTAGTCCGTAAGTGCGGCAACTTTGGATCTGTGGATCTCGGTAACAGATAATGATATTGAAAAAGTATCAAGATTCCCCGACATCATCATCTTAAGAACACAGGGTAAACATTAGTTCGATTTGCCATGAATAGAAATTATAGAAATGGACATCCCCACAACCGAAACCCAAAAATAATGGTTTTTCGGACGTACACAGTGTTTTTAAAATGGGAAGTGCCGTTTCTAGATGAATGAAGACAGTACAGTTAGAATTTAAGCCATTTACTGTGGATGGGTATTTAGGTAATTATGTCACGCAGTGCTAAAACATTTAAAAATCGACTTCAGCGGTTTTCTACAGAAGTACGGTAATTTTGAACCTCTGGATCTCTGTAACGAATAATAATATCGAAAAACGTTTGAATGTTCCTGGAGACTACCACTCTAAGGACTCATTTCAGCAGTGGTAAAAATTGCCGTTTTGAACAGCGCGCCACAGTGCGTAGTGTGAAGCAGTCATCCTCCGTTTCTGGCGGTGGCGCAGCTTTGGTGTTTCCCTCTGGTGGGAAATGGGAAAGGCTGCCTGTTCAGGTTGAAACGTCCCCTTTTGAACATTTATACAAGACTGTGCTTAACCTGACACAAAATATTTTTAGCGCAACGCAATCTGACTTTCAGAAACCCCTACAAAAGAATGGCCCTGACTAACATTAACCTACGCGTTTCACAAATCGCTTACCTCACAAAAATCTTGGTTACTCGAACTACTGCAATACAGCGAGCGCCACTACTGCCAGCTAAATAAAAGATTCAAACTACGGAAGGCACTAACTACTGATAGGCGTAGTTAGCAAATGAAAGATTTTAATAGAGAACAAGCAATGTATTTACCTTAATAGTCATCAAAAGTCATAATATATACAGCAGCTTATGACATCCATTTTTACAAACTTCAAAACTCCGCCATTTCTCTCCCCACATCCACCACTGCTGGCGGCTCACCTCCAACTGTGCAACGCTACGCGCTGTTAACATCCAGCTGCCGCTGCCCAGCACTACAATGGCAGACAACAATGCAAACTAGCCACAGATTGCACACAGCACAGCCAGTGATTTTCATACAGAGCGCTACGTAACGTTGCCAGTAAGAAAACATAAACAGCCTACTTACATAGCCCCCATGCTCCCCACAAAAAATTTTACAAATTGTTTTGGGCAGTGGCCAATACAGATTTGAAAAAAATTTTTCATAATTACAATAACAAAAAAATCCAAGGCACACACTTACTGATACAATGTTGGTCAAAAGCTAAAATTTTCTCACAGTCTACAAAGACAGTCCAGATTGCTCATTACAGTGAAACTTTCGTTTCTTTTCTCAAAGTCTGAGCAGTAAAAGACAATTCTCACGGAAGTATCGGATTTCCATGCAGTCTTGAAGAAGTAGTGCTGTCCTTCCAACGGAAAGACAGTGCTGACTCTTGACATGCTGTCAGGTAATGGGCCATAACAGAGCAAACTCACAGCAGAGTCATCGACGTTTTGAAGAATATTGGTAGGTAGGTCATCCCAGAGCAGACCCACTGTAGTCCTGGTAGAGTTTACGGTATTGGTGGGCCACCAGAGGCGCAGACCCACTGCAGTCCTTGTAGAAATAATGGTATTGGTGGGCCATTAAAGATGCAGACCCACTGTAGTCCTTGTAGAAATAATGGTATTGGTGGGCCATCAAAGGTGTAGACCCACTGTAGTCCTTGTAGAGATGGCCAGCAGCCATCTGTTGTGACTGTGCAGGTGCACAATCACCATTGAAAAGTCTTGCGGATAATAGAGCAAGTCCATAACCACCACTTGTGCACTCACAAAGTTTTTGGAATTGTCCTTAGAACCAGCAATGCTGTTATTCAGTCCCTTGCTGAATTATTAACACACATGTAAACACTAACAGTCGCTACTTCTCACATATTGTCCATATACTATGACCAACAGAAACGTGTGCAGTGAAATGGAACTTACAAGTTAATAATATGATGAACTGGTGTCAATTACAATTTTATAACAATAGAATACAATTACAAAGGTACAAAATACATCATTAAAGAACATAACAATACAGATAACATTTATGGTACAGGCTTTACAAAAGAATAGAAATAAACATATACATCAGTGTTACAGGAATTATGACATGAGTACATACATAAAAGATCAGAATAACTTTTGAAACATCAACTTTACACATGAGCATTAAAACAAAACAGAATAAATAATGTCTAAACATCTTTACAAAGAAAATAACATATTATTAGAAAAATTCTACAATGTAACTCTCATCAGATAAACACATAAAGACAGGAAAAAGATAAATACACAAGTGTACATAAACACATAGCGGAATAATACGAAAGGAAAGACTGGGTTCGTTTTCAGGGTAACATTTGGTACTGCAGTCCAACCCAAAATTCATTCCATAGATCTTTCGTCTCATTTCAACATTTGTTTCCACCAAAAAAATCCTATCCAAGCATGCTTTCTGTATTTATATTTTCACATATTTCTTACCTTATTATTCATTGTCCATTATCTTACCTCATCATTTATTTCCAAGAAAATCCTACCAAAACCTTTTGTCTCTAAGCCCTACTTTTTTGTTCATATCCTCTTGTAAATACTTTTTTTTTTTTGGCCAACCATTTTCTTATAGCTTCTGAATGCATTTCTTTCCATTCATCACAACTCGTTCTCTTATATAGCCCCTCTTAAGCTAACTTAAATCTACTGAGCTCAGATATATATACCAAGGGACGAGGCAATGCAGCAGCACATAACAAATTAACACAAACAGCAAGCACAAAAAAAAATACAAATTGGCAAAGTAAGCAACAATATTACAACTAATATAAGGTAATGAGCAGCAAACAAGAAAAATAAATCAGTAGTAAACTGGCTTAGCAGAGTAACACAAAGTCAAATTCAGTAACACTTTGCCTGGCAAACAGCCGCAGCAAATGCTATCACTTATACCTAAACATGACATAGCTCAAGCAAAAAACAAAATAGTACACTAAAGACAACAATGCAGATAAAGGAAATGTATAATCACATCTTAATGTCTATGTAATTAAAGTGGTGCACCACAAAAACTAATTCTACAAAAAATTACCAAGTACTTGAAAAGAAAATTATATATGCAGTTACTGTTATTAGTCCCTTCTTATTGTTCTTTCCATTCCAAGAGCTCCTTTTTCGAAGAATGTGGATCATAAAATAATTATTTAATAGATCTGTTGACAGAAAGTGTTCACATTTGCAAATGCATTTAAGTTTATTTTATAAAACCAATGCTGCAACACAGCTGGAAAACAGATATCAAATGAAATAAGCAATTACGCAAACCAAAGCATAAAAATATCATTCAATAGCTATGTGGCATTTCATAAGTCAGTAGCTCTCAACTCTCGTAGAAAGACACTTGTCATAATCAGGTTTGTAGATGTAAGAATATTTCCCATCAATTCATAAGCATTTCAGTAAGTAGCACAAAGTACGATAAATTATGTTTCCAAGTAATGAGCGTGTCGTATTTGCGATGCTTTCTACAAAGGAATGTCAATAGTGAGGATAATGGCCCCTTTTTTTTTCTCCACCTGCGCCTTTGAAAGGCACTAATGGCTTTTTTCCAGGCATCTGTCACGCAGCTGGGTGCCCACGACGCATTACGTGCAGGTGGTCACTTAACTTTCTTACGGAAATATTTACGACAGCAGTTTCCGCTACAGTGTCAGTCTCATATAAAAATATTTCACAGGTCAAGAATTTGCGTTACAAATGTGTAGAAACAAAATCCTATTGATATAACAGTGTCCAAAAAATTTTCGCCGGCATTGTGATACATTCACACATTTACACACATTTCATAACTCTTAAAGTACGATTCTTGGTTTCCAACATCCTTTTTCACAAGTCAGAGTCTCTAACCACTATTCATTACTCCTTACCTTATTACACAAATATATATTCGTCGACACGTCAATCTTGCGACGATACTTTAATATTTCATCATAATAAATACACAGCATAATCAGATTCCTCATATAGCATCAGCTTATTGATCATAAACATACCTCAACAGCATAATACACATCGTCGTCGTAATAATAACATCATAACACCTCAGTCAACTCTCAAAATCGTCGTAGCTTCCTCCAATAATTTCAAAACCTAAAAAAAAATTCTCTGCTCATGTCAAATGTGTCATCTGCTTCAAACGTACTTTAAAAATCGTGATCCCATACCAAATATATCATTCAAAGCTCTCATAGTATCACAATGGTTCCGAAAAATATGAAGGGTTCACACAGTACAGAAAAAATACAATTTCATAAGTGTGAAGTTATCCAGCTGTGTAATTGCGTAAACATGTGTCACTGATGTAGTAAAAAAAAATGTTTGTTTCTCTGTTAAATAATCAGGTAGCTGTGTATTTTGTGTTGGAGAAATATGGTACCGATGTGTAAAGTTGTATAAGCAAATACCATATTAGCTAGGGCTCCTTGTGCTTGCCAAACACATGGTACACAAAGTAAGCGTGCACCCCCCTGAGGATTAATGTAATTATACCCTCAGGTGTTACAGATTACAGCAATGGAATGAAATGTATCACGGAAAACTTTCTTTGTAATTCAAAAATCTTTAAAAATAAATGTTTTAAGTACAAAATTAATCACTGAAATGCGTGTCCTGTAGCGCTAAATGTGCATCTTGTTGTAAGATAATCTCTGTGGATGTGTCGTAGTTATTTTCCTCCGAAAGCTAAGTTCTGCAGAAGCCAATGTACTTACCTCATGATAAACAAAAGTGAAATGCTTTGCGTAGAGATATCTTAGTTATTATGCTTATTGTTGTGATGATGAAAGTACTGTGCTGTAACGTATTGTTGTGCTACGGAAAAGGCTGTCTCCTTGTAGCTATAGCACAAAAGTTACTACTAAAACATGTTTTACTTTCCAGAATAATTCAGAAAAACTGTGCAGATATAAAACAGATACACCGCAAAAGCAACATCGTAAATTGTCACACATTAGTAACGTCAGGATATAATCGTGTAGCTGTCACATAAACTAACCACTGTGTCATCTGGGATCTCTCAGAAAGTACTTTAATTCAGAATGTATTTTCAAGTAAACCAAAACGTTGCATTAAAATCTCATTAGCAGTACTGGTAAATGTTCTAAGTATGTGAGCCTTATAGTCGTTACGTAATCGTGCAACTAACAAGCAAGAATGTACACACACAATAACACTGTGTCGTCTGTTCACAATAACAATGCATTCGTAATTTCTGTTTAAATAAGTTCTTTTGGTTCTTGACTGGATATTTAACTTCAAACATTGTTGCATGGTAACAGTTTCTAAAGCATACTAGTAACGTGAAGTGAAACGTTTTATAGCAAAGACAAAGTTAAAAAGCAGATTATCTTTCAATAAACGGTTTTACATGTGAAATGTGGTGTAAACCTTTACTCTTCTAGTACGCAGAGTTTCAACTTCAACGCAATTATCATGTGGTATACGTCGGATTCTGTAAGATCCATTTTAAACTAGAAAGAATTTGTGAATCATGTGTTTCTTCTTATGTGATAATGACTGAGCATTAATGAGAACTTTCTGACCAATGTATAATTTCTTTGCATTTGTTTTACCGTGTAGATTTGTCCTTTTGTTTGCTGCAGATTTTATATTTGCAATAGCCAAATCAATTATGTCTTTGTGTCGAAGTTTACGTGTATTCGGGAAAGGTACAAGCTCTCTGATTCTGTTCGGTGGTTCTTCATTCTTCAGTACAAGAGTAGGTGGTAAAGCAGTGGAATCATGAGGCATTTCATTCAGCACGTTTTGAAATAAATGTAAATATCTGTCCCAATGCTGATGCTTTCTGTGACAATAAAGTCTGCAAAGCTTATTGATTTCTTTCATAATCCTTTCAGACGGGTTACAATGTGGTGAGTACAATGAAATGAAAACAGGTTTGATTTTATGATTCCGAAGCATGCGTGACCAAACAGCAGATCTGAATTGCGGTCCGTTATCTGAAATGACTTTAGCAAAGTGGCCAACTTCACGTAAGAAATTTTTAACAAAGGCGTTGGATACAGACCGTCCAGTGGCTTTACGTAACGGAGTGAAAGAAACAAATTTTGAAGTGAGTTCAACAGCGACTAGAACTTACGAAAATCCATTCGATGTTCTGACAAGGGGTCCCAAGAGATCAACAGCAGCAAATTCTTTTAATTTAGAAGGAATAATAGGAAACAACGGAGCACGATGTGAGATAGTAGATGGTTTCGCCTTTTGACAAAGTTTACAAATAGACAAGACTCTTCGAATTCGCTTTTCCATATTGTTAAAATAACAAGTCGTTCGAAGAATATGATAACATTATCGTGGGCCAAAATGTGCGTAGCTGAAATGAATGTACCAAATGAGCTTATTAACAAAATCGTCTGGAATGCAAAGTACCCATAGCTTGTCATCAACTGTGCAGCGTTTGAAGAGTATGTTGTTTCTAACCAGGTAATAATGCCGAATCTGTGTGTGTGTCTTTTCATGCCATTTACTTTTGATGTCTTTCCAAATCGGATCTTTATCTTGTTCATGAGCAATGTCCTTTAAAGATGTGGTGATGAAGTTTTCAAAAGCGACTTTCTGAATGTAAAGAATACTGAAATTTTTCTCAAGGTTGCCTTCTGTGTTACTTTTCTCAAGCCCAGCCGGTGCGCGTGACAGCGCGTCCGCAACAATGTTCTCCTTGCCGGGAGTGTAGACTATTGTGAAGCGGAATTCTTGGAGAAACAATGCCCAACGTTTTAACCTGTCATGATTTAATTTTGAGACATAAGAAATTGTAATGCACGATGATCACTGTATACTTTTACGTGCTTGCCGGAAAGAAAGAAGCGGAATTTGTTAAATGCCCAAACGATAGCTAAAGCTTCTAATTCAGTAACGGAATAATTTTTTTCAGATTTTGTTAGCACTCGGCTAGCAAAAGCAATGGTTTTCTGAATGGTAGTGTCATTTTCTATGGCTTCTTGAAATAAATGGGCACCAAGACCGACTTTAGAAGAATCCGTGCTAAGGCAGAAATCTTGTGATAGATCTGGATGAGCTAGTACTGGCGCGTTAAGTAGCGATTCTTTCAAAGAATTGAATTCCAACTGTGCTTGTTTGTCCCAGTTCCAAATAGTATTTTTTCCAGTGAGAGAACAAAGTTTTGGTGTAACAAGAATTTGCATATTCAGAAAACGACGGTAAAAATTTACGAGACCTAGAAAACTGCGGACTTGTTTTTTTGTGGATGGAACTGGAATGGCTCTAATTGCTTCTAACTTTTCAGGATCCGGCTGAATGCCTTCAGAAGAAATAATATGTCCCAAAAACCTCACCTTTGACCTACCGAATTCAGACTTTTCCAAGTTAACTGTAATTCCAGATTCTGCAAAAATACGTAACAAACTGTTGAGGATGCGGTTATGTTGTTCCCATGATGCTTCTGCTATTAGAATATCGTCCACATATAAGGTGATGTGACGTTTTAAGAACTCAGGTGATATGGAATTTAGCCCGCGAATGAATGCTGCCGAAGAAATGTTCAAACCAAAAGGAAGTTTCCGAAACTGATAACAAACGCCGAAACAAAGGAAAGCTGTGTATTTTCTACATTCTGGATGAAGTTCGATCGGATAAAAGCTGGATCTGAGATCAATGGAAGACAACACTTTTACACCATTAAAATTTTGAAGAAGTTCTTCCATCGTCTGCGGCCTGTCTGTTTCAGGAATAATTACAGTATTGATTTGTCTCGAATCTAAGACAAGCCTGATCGATCGATTTTTCTTCTCAACAACATGTAACGGATTGTTGTATGAGCTTACTGCAGGCTCAATAATGCCCTCGTCAAGCATAGATTGTATTTCTGTTCTAACATGGTTCCTATAATGTGCTGGAATTACGTATGGTATAACACAAAATTTAGTATGCTCACGAACACGAAATTGGTATTGAAATCCCTTGATTGTTCCTGTTTTGTGAGTAAAAACTGTGGAATGTGCTTGTAAAATCTCAAAAAGGTTCTGCCTATCAGTGTCATTACAATTCTCAATTGTTTGAATTTTATTCTGAATTAACTCATTAGTTTCAAATATGCCGTCAATATCATCCCTGTCAGTACTTGCAGAGTGATTGTTAGTGTCTCATTCCGTAGAAAATTCCGAACTGTTGTCTAACAGAAGGTAAAGCCGATTAATTTCCTCATCATGGTTTGAGAGCCAGTCTTCAAATTTCAAAGCTATTGACTTACCTTCTTTCTCTAAACTTATTTCAGCATCGTGAAAGCTTAAGATTGCTTTGTATTCATTCAAAAAGTCTATTCCCAGTATAATTTCCGTCGACAATAATGGAACAATAAGAAAGTTCATAGAGAAGCTGTGGCTTTGGCAAAAGAATTCTAAATTGGTTTGTTGGCGTACATCTACACTTTTTCCAAAGATTGCACCTTGTAATTTAATCTTACGTAACGGAAGTGTGGGGCAATCGTTTGATTTGTTGCATTTGCTAAAAGCTGTTTCACTAATCACTGAAATGGGACTGCCAGAGTCAAGTACTGCCGTAAATTTTACGTCATTTACAGTAATGTGAATCACAGGATATGCAATGTTATTATGTTTTACGTCATGTTCCTGGAGTAAGATGTCCCTAATGTCTTCCATTTTTACGTAATTACTAGCTACGGCAGCTGCATCGTCAGTTTCATAAGTACGTTTTGTGGCTGCCAGCGGTGTGAGTCATTGCCTATTGTCTCTTTGTTGGCGCGCGTCGTTATTGGGATTTGGAGACCTAACTTCTACAAATTCACCATGACGAGAGGGCCCTGCCCTGTTTAAATCCCGCCAGTTCTGATGCAGTTCAGGTCTGTCGTTACGATCATGTCGTCTGTCGTCACGTCGGTAGATTCCATAGTTTCTTTCTTGTCGGTCACGTGGTGGAGAATTTCTCCCTGAGTCGTAACTGCGCGCTGGACCGTTGCGTCTAAAGTTATTCTGTCTCCCTTGATAATAATTATTTTGGTTCCCATATTGTCTGTTTCTCTGATTGTCTCTGTGATAGACATTACCGCGGAGAGGTGATCTTTCCCCATAATTATTACTACTCTGCCAACGGTTCTCATACGGGTGGTGTCTGTTTCGGTCACGATTTACATTGAAAGAATAGCCTTGTCGTATATTATTTCTGTCATCGCAGAATTGTGACGGATGTGATCTGTAATTGTTGTGCTCCTGTTTTAACGTTCCGCGATTTTCAGTGTCAATTTCCAGTTCTTGAAACAGTCCCTGAAAAGCTTCAATGTCGTCTTTGCAACGTCCTGCCAAAATAATATGTCGTAAATGTTCAGGTAATTTGATTAAGCAAATGCGTATGAGTTCTGAGGATCTGTATGTGTTTGACAGGTACTGATTCTTGTGCAACATGTCTTCAAAATATTTCACAAGACTGGAAAATTCAGATTGTTTGAAATGTTTCATCATTATGATGCTATGTTTTACTCGGTCTTGTGTAGCTTGAGACCAATATGCTGAGAGGAACGCATGGTAAAATTCTCCTTCACTGTGACAATCGTGAATGACCGATTGCATTCTTACAGCTGGTACATTCTCCAAGTAGCCACACATAAATTCTAACTTGTGCTCTAATGACCAGTTGGGAGGAAAACAATGAGAGAATTGATGGAGCCACACTTGTGGATGAATGTCATTGGCAGAATTCTTAAACGTTTTGAATTTACTTGTAGTAATGAACAGCTTATAGTCAAAATCATCGTGTCGGCGAGTAGCATATCGGTCATTGTTACGTCGTGTCGGCGGTTCCATCTCAAAATTCTGTGCACCTTGCCAATTTCTTTCATAATTTCCGAAGTGCCCTGAGTTATTATTTTGTGGCTGTTCCGTATTTCTATGTCCCTCTTCCCGTATTGGAGCGTGAGTGTTCTCTGAAATACGTAATTCTTGTATTACCTGTGTCAGCTGATCTTGTACTTCCCGGATTTCTCTTTGGTGTTGCGTATTAATTTGATTCTGATTTTGTTTGAATTTCCTAATTTGTTCGCACTCTTCTGTGTCAGTGATGGCTACAGGTCTTGTGTCATTCAGATCATCATCTACCTTTGCAGATAAGTTAGTGAACTGATCCGAAAGTTCGGCTACTTTCTCCTATAGTGTACTTATTTCCTCAGTGTGTTTTTCTGAACCAAGTTTCAGAGTGTCCATTTGTGTTGAAATCGCATCTACTGTGTCCTTTAAGTTTTCTTGAGTTTTTGCAAGTTGCGTAACCGAATCGGCAGATGCAACTGAGTCAATTTTAGCTTGCAAGATGTCGTGATTTTCATGAACATTAGTTTGGAGTTCTTTTATGGCTGCTTCGTGATTCTGTAATGCATTTTCCTGCCGCGAAAAATAGGTTGAAAATGCTCACAAATTTGTGTTTTTACATCATTACAGACTTTTTGACATTTCGATTCAATGTTATGTAACTCAGTAGTTAAATCTTCACATGTTTGTTCAAGCTTATGTTCCACTGAGTCTAACTTTTGAAGCTTTTGTTCCATTGTGTCTAACTTTTGAAGATTTTGTTCCATTGTGTCTAACTTTTGAAGCTTTTGTCCCATTTGTTGCATTAATTGTAATAACAATGCACTGGTGTCCAAAACATGTTCGTCAGTGCTTTTCGGCAGTGAATTTGCACCGGCAACATTCACATTTTGACAAGCGGAAAATGTGTCTTGACTCATTTGAGAAAACGGTGAGAACCCAAAAGCTCAGTCTACAGTATTTGCGATATTGTGTTCTGTCATTCTCAATTCCTGAGGCGAGCTGTTGCCGACCGATCGATCGATAATGCTTCCCTGTTTACTACCTGTTTCACTGTCTACACCATTATTTGACGCCCGCTCCATTTCCCTATGCACAGTTACCAAATTACTACTTTGAATATTAGTTAATTCATTACATGGTGGCGTTAACACACTGCTTTCGTCTTCACTGTTATTTCTCAGTTTACTTTGGAGCCTAGTGTTACGTTTTTCACACGCCATTATTGTCACAATATTTCACACGATAACACAGAAAAAAACAATTTGAAGAGCAAAAATAGGGGAACACAT